>NC_140286.1:11212184-11254274 GCF_964030765.1 Micromesistius poutassou
CGGTTGAAAGCCTTAGCTTGATGCTGGAATCCCTTTTGCGCAAATCAATGCTCGGCAGCGGCTGTGGGACAGAGTTGCCTACATATTGATTACAATTGCATTGAAGTTTAATCCCCTCTTCCACATCTATGTTTTAAAGCCTCTGCCACATCTATGTTTTAAAGGCATTAGCCTCTAGCCATGTATGAAGCAGCAGCAGGGGCCATCTTAGTCCTATAAATATATGGAGGGCTTGCACACCAGACTGCACCATGGGATTTGTTGTTGCCAATATGCAGTAAAATCATAAAACAACCTAAATATACCATAACCTACACTAATGAACACTTTGTTTGGCCAGGTCTCGCATGAGACACCCTGTGGCTATTTCAATTCTCCTAAAAACGACAAATCATTTCATGCTGAATGCCTTAACAATGAGCAAAAAGCAATCAGTACTAACACAATAAAACAAACTCCAGTGGTTCTACGCATTCCAAAATGGAGGCCGTGGTATGAAAGCACTAATGGAACACAGTGGCACCACCACCAATGCCTTGTTGTATGCAGCAATCGCTCGAGTCCAGCAGCAGCAGCAGCAGCAGCAGCCCATTGTGGATGATCACTTGACCCTCGAATCGCCACCGCAAAAGAACGGTGCATTTAAATGGAGTCGGCTGACCTCTGCTCTGTTGACGCACCTGCTACTGCAAAGGCCATTACCCAGCTCCGGCTCGCGAGGTTAGACCTCCCTCTATGTCCACAGACGAGTAGAAGACAGCATTTATTCTGCACATTAAAGCTTATTAATTTGTGCAGAAATCATCATAATGCATATGATTACGCACGCATACACAGTGTGTGTGCGTGTGTATTTGGGGACGGGGTGGGGACGGGGGTTTCTCGCTGAAATGCATTAAATCCATTTGCTACTCTACTGGGCTCCTGATTATGTAAGTGCATTATGATCGTTACGCCGTAATCGTGGGTTTGAAGTAGAATACTACCATCTGGGTCCTGGACAACAACAAGTTTGTTTTCCGCCAGTTTCCTACTGATTGCAATAATAACTACAAAGCAAGTCCACTCCTAGCGCCCTCGCCGTCCCCTCCAGCGTGCCATCTCGCCAGCTGCCTCCATTCCGGGGCCCGGCACGCCACTGCCTTGATGTTTCAGAGCAAAACCCTAGCCAAACCAAGTTACTTCCAGATGACCAAGACACATGGTTTCACCCCCGGCCCCATCACAGGACACTTGGACCGACGTTCACAGGAACAATATTTCTTCTCCTCGGTATTAGGGAGGGGGATTTTAAAGAGGGGGGGTGGGGGGTCGGGGGGGTGGAAGGTGGAGGTTTGGGGGGGGGGGGGGGGGGCGTAAGTGGAGGAAGGAGGATGGGGGTGCAGCACGTTCTCACCGGCTGACTTTTCATTTCATAAACGTGACTCGTCACGTTTATGAAATGAAAAGTCATGAAAAGTTAGGTTCTCCGACTCGACCCCGACTACAAGATCTTGTGTCAGTATTTTATAGTTTAAAAAAAAAACGCGCACTTTGATCTACATGCTCATCTTTCCTTCTTTTTTCCCTCTGCGGACTATTTTTCATTTTCCCTCCCATAAACCCAAGTCTATATGCAGGTACAGTAGCTTGTGTCCATGGTGCATGAAGAAGGGGGTGGGGATGGGTGGGGATGGCGGGGGGGGGGCTTCGCTCCCGGCAAAGCTGGCCTATGGCAGGCCTCACTAATGGGATATGGTCTACAGCTCTACCTGTTCCCATGCATTTCTCTACCCTCCAGCAGGCAGCACACGTCCACCCGCCCGCCCGTCCGCCCGCCCGCCCGCCTGTGCGCGGGCGGGGGCGCGGCCGCGAGGTAATGCCGAGCGAGCGGCTTGAGAGACAGCAGCGATTATTCCACATTTCATGGATGTTTATTGCGGGCGTCCATTTTGAAATAAATAAATAAATACGTATAATCAATTCAGCAGCCATTCAGAGGACGTGAAGGCAGAGTGTGGGGAAGGGGTGGGGAGGTGGGGGTGTAGGAAAGTAAGAAGTGGTGAAGTGACAAAAGGCTTCAAGGACAAGAGGAAGCCAAAAGATCCCCCCTGCCAGCCTTCTGAATCTACGTGGTTTTTCCAGAGGACGCCGCTGTGTCAAATGTGATTATTTTGGTATATGACCGCAACAGAGTGACAGTGTGGAAAATTCCTCCTGGCTATCCCATTTCCGGAAGTGTATCTCGGCACATTAAGTAACCTATATTATGTACAAACAGTGTTTGACAGGTAATTATTTCAGAGAGGCGAAACGTTGTCTGATAGCATAGCGACGGCCTGATAAAGAGCCAGTGTAGCCCGCAGTGTGCTCCATCTGCACGTTGACAAACAGTGTTATTTGAATTACACTAATCTTTTCCTCTTTTCAATACTGAGCTGGTCCTCCCCCCCCCCCCCCCCCCCCCCCCCCCCCCCTCTCTCTCTCTATCTCTCTCTCTCTCTCTGTACGAACACGTTCTGCATTCATGGCAGACAACGCACTGTTCAGCAGATCCATCTTGATAATTGTCATACGTGGTAGTTGTGTTTGGTCTGAGTGAAACATAGTCATAGTGCCTTCTTGCGTAGCCATGAATAAACCAGTAAATATTAGCCAACGTTAGACGTATAGGCGCTCATGTCCCACCCATGTAATGTAATTCATGGGGAAATGAATACTCACTCTCTTTGAGCAATCGGTGTAACATTCCATTCAGGCCAAGGACAATGTTGAGCACAAAATTGGATCACTGAGACTTGGGAATAATATTTGGCTACAACAGACACTATTCATCCAATGTAGTCCTTTATGAATCTGCCCAATGTGTTTTGCTTCACTTGGTTCGAGAGCAATTTTTCCGCGGCTTGGTTAAAAAATACAGTTATTTTCTATTCTCTTCTGCTCCATTCTAATATATTCTACAGTAAATAGCCGTGTTATTATGTTGTTGTTGATGTTTGTGTGTGAATGTGCGTGGGCGTACATTGTATGCAGGGTTTTCGCCCGCTCATGTGTGTGTGTGTGTGTGTGTGACTGTGTGTGCATGTGGATCGGTGTGTGGGTGTTTTCCGGAACACCGTGGGCAGGAGTGTGTGTGTGTGCGTGCGTGTGTTGTGGTGTGGTGTGCACATGCCCGGGCCGCCTTACCCCAGGGTGCCCGGGCGCGCTAATAGAGTTCTTTAGTCACAGATCTATGTGACTGGTGGCCCCGTCGGCCCTCCACCGCACGCCGTGTTCAAACGCTCTCTTGGGCCAGGACCTGTCACATCCACTAACACTGGGGAACCACGCCCCCCCACCACCACCACCACCACCACCACCACCCCCATTTTAAGCACGTTTACTCCTGTTCAAAAACGAAAAAAAGAACCCACTTTTTGTTTTGTTTTTTACTTTTACAGTCACAACGTCGAAAGGCAAAAAAAAAAAAAAAAAACCTTGCTTGCTTGTGTCAATTGTGCACTTATTTTGGGGGTTGAAACAGGAAAAATGTCGATGATGCTCTGCAGGAGCCCTCGGGGGAGTCCTGGGTGCGGAGGGGTGAGGAGGGATGGGGGAGGCGGCGGTGGTGGAAGTTAGTTTGGGGGAGCTTTTGGCTGACCTGTTTTTTTTTTTCGTGGAACAGAGAAGGGAGTCTGATAGGGCTTCCGGATACTGATTTCCAGAGGGGATTGTGGGATTTATCGGTGTCAAATGCACGCGTGCACACACACACACAGACACACAGGCACACACATTCACACACACAGAGCGTGCAGCACAGCCAGAGCTCATTTCCTCACAATAGACTGTGTTTCAGTTCTTAATGTTGAATTACAGTAGCGTGAGGGAAACAATGTGCATGAGATGGTCTAAACTTGTGAGCGAGCTAGCAGACAGGCTATGTATTTTTTATTTTTTTATTTTATTCTTTTAGAAGTATAATATCGGAGAAAAGAAAATGTCACTTGAGTTCAGCATCAACCTTATGTCACCATAGGGAAGGTTTTTTTTCCCCCTCTCTCCGATTCGCTCTTACAAGAACCTCACTGTAGGCTACCAATTACACTGTGTGAAGTTAAACATAAAAAGGAAAGGGACGTGTGACTGATGTTTTTTTTCTCGTTTTTACAATTCTCTAGAAGGATCGCCTCGATCGAGATGTGCATTTTTACCCTTTGCGAATTGAAAAATAAAAAAAATCTGGGGGGTAATTAATAATAACATTTTTTAAGTCATTTCAATGTTAGGGTAGAGACGGGAGATATGCATTTGTTATGTCTTTTTTCGAATATGTTATATGATATTGACAGGAATCAAGAACCACAAGCCTTCTTAGTAATTTACAAATACAATGTTGATGAATCGGGATGAAAAGTTATCTATGTGAGTCTTATGTGTCTCAGTGGTTCAATTATAGTTCATGGCCGTTGAGAAGGAGAGTCTCTTTTAAAGCATACTTGCACCACCAAGTGGTACCGAAATGCAATTACGTCAATGCCACAAAAACTGCATTTTATGCAGATGATTGAGTTGAAATTGCCTACATTGCAGCATAGGAATAAGTTATTATCTTACTCCAGAATGTGTTTTTGTTGATACACTCTATTAATGAACATAAACTTGGTTTCGAAAGAATGTCGTCACATCAATTAAGTTCAGCCCTAGCCTCATCAGTGTGGTGCAAGCGGGCTGACAGAAGAAACAGAAGGCGGACAGAAGTTCAATTTGCAATTCACTAGAATCAATACTTCATGCATCTTCCGTAATCATTTTACTTAAACGCAAGTTTTTTTCCAATTACTTTGACGCAAGATAACTCAAACTTTCCCTCACAAGTTATTTAAGTAGCAGCCAGGGGCGTAGCACTAAATTCTGGGCCCCATATACAAGAGGTTCTGATCGGACCCCCCCTCCCCTGCTAAAAAAAATTGTTTTACTAGCAGGCAGCTAGGATGATATAGCCATTTTGTCTGCAGCTAACTAGCCTATGCCATAGGTTATTATTTATCATGTAGCCTAATAACGGCTTAGTATTAATTTAATATTAGCTTGCTTCAAATCAGAAGCCTGCTGTTGCAATATTAGCCTACTGTACACTTTACCTTAATAACCAAGGCCTGATCATTTGAAAGTGTAGCCTACTGTCTGCTCTTGCTTTGGGTTGTCTCTGTTAGTTTTAGCAACGAACAGAGGTAGTTAAGAATGGGGTTTCATCTTGTGTGTTTAAACGTTTGTGCTCACCTTTCTTAGAAAATAATAGTCAGAACCTGACTTCCTCAATTTTGTCTTCTCTCCCTGTCTTTCTTCACCTTTCTCTTCTGAGAGTCAGACTTCAATTCATTTAACTGTGGCTGTAACATATTACAGCATCTCCATCTAGATAAAAAAGTCTCGCCGTAAGAGAGGTGCGATTCGCAGTGAAATCAGCTCTGTGGACTGAACCATTTTGCACTTTATTTTTAACAATAACATACACAATTTATTAAACTAATACTCTAAGCTTGCATTTAGATCAATATTCATCATGACATTTAGTTATGTTATTAAGCCTGTACCACTTACACCCCCAGCCCTGCGCCCACCCGGTCGAGTCTCTCCTGGCCTTGTGTGAACTTGTGCTCGCCTACTGTTGTTCGACCACTTGGCGGCTCTTAACGCTCAAACCATCGGGTCTTTTGAGGTGAATTTAAAGGAAAACAAGACCGGGTTAAGGATTGGCCCTGCTCCAAATCTGTCTCGAGGTTGTGAATATGCGGTGCATTGTAAATATGGTATGTTTTACAGACGCAAACTGCCCTCTAGGGGTTAAACCGTGACACACATGCGTTAGTTCTTTCACAGGGCAAGAACTGTTAAATATCAGAGCTACAAATAGGTTGGTTATGTGAGGTAGGGCCTACTCATAGAATAACAATATCTATTACAGAAAACTAGAAGTGTAGAGTATGCTATAAGTAACATGTCACATAACATAGTTAAAAGGCCAATATTATTCTTTTAGCGAATGCCTGTGCCTGATGATCAAACATCTGTTCACTTGCCAAACCAGACCCACAAGATTCAGATGTATTCCCAAGAGCCTCTACTTCGACCCATTGACCGCCATTAGCAGAGTGTGAGACATGGGATAGGCCGGGGGGAGGGGGACGGTGAAATGCTACGCTCATGGCTGCTAGGCAGTAGCTTTAGTAACGTAAGAGGGAACATGTGTGTGTGGTGTGATGTGTATGTGTGTGTGCGTGTGTGTGTGTGTGTGTGTGTGTGTGTGTGTGTGTGTGTGTGTGTGTGTGCGTGTGTGCCTGTGTGTGTGTGTGTGTGTGTGTGTGTGTGTGTGTGTGTGTGTGTGTGTGTGTGTGTGTGTGTGTGTGTGTGTGTGTATGCATGTAGCTGGTTAGTTTTGGATCGATGACAAAAATCTAACCATACATACACACACATAAAAACCACATACAACAGACATGCGCCAAACACACACACACACACACACACACACACACACACACACACACACACACACACGGCAGTGCAATATATACCCACCTCATCCTGACAGCTTCAGTTCAGCTTCATTAATGATCTCCCTTAATATCTCTCCTGTCAGTATTCATACTCCCACACGGAAACCCACAAACTAACACCTCGCGGACGTGTTCGTATATAATCAAGCATTCACTTTGAATGTACCCCCCCTCCCCCCCAAACCACATTCCCATCCCACATCCCACTCCTCTCCCATCGCTCTCGGGGGGCTATCAGACACCCACTTCCTGTGCTTGGGGAGTTTAAACTGATGGGTTGCAGCGTCTGCGGCGGTCCCCCGCGGGTCGACATGTGACAGCGTCTATCCGTGACGGCTCGGTAATGAGAAGGCGCGTAACTCAGCACGTCAACACGTGTCGAACGCCACACGGACGCAGTTGTTTTGTCAGAGTTTGAGCACAGTTCGGCTTTTTCTTTCTTTTTCTTTTTCGCAGCGTTTGATCATTGACTTGTCATGTGTAGTCGAGGAACACCGCCAGGCAACCGCATCTGGACGACGTGTCTCTGCAGGAGGAGGTCCCGTTTTGTGATATGATGTATGTAATGACATATAGGGCTACTGTATGTGGGTTTTGGCCCGGGTTCTTTTCGTTATTTTCAGTCCATCTCAATGTTGTACATAAACTCAGTCCACTTATGTACAAAACCAAATAAGTTTTACTTTTTTTGGTGTAGTTATTATAGTTCCAGCTTGGCTGTTGGGGGGTGAATTTAATCTAATTTGGGGTTATAAATAGGCAATGTTTGTGTGGCGCAGAGATTATTGTTATACAGTATGTACCGTAATCAATTGTTGGCCTTGTGATTTCCTTTGAGTCATTCTTCAGTTCAATCCAGTTACCACTCTGACTGGATTCTTCGTCTTACTTTACTTTAACTTTCTTTTTCAAATGCAATGTTTAAACATGGCTTAGAATTGCTTTCATCTGTATTGACCGGTCTTTCATTTCCTAGCCATATATTATAAGCTGTAATGCATATCATCATCTCTTCGGAAAGTCACGTTTATTTATAAATCCCTTTAAAGTAATTACACTCTCAAACTGCTGCACAGGCAGTTCAGATTGGTTCTGATGGCCCCCTAAGCCTTGGTCCACTATTCTCTTCTTTCTATTACAGTTTGTAAGAAGGTGGAAGATAAAACTACCCTTTGATGTATTTAAAAGGACAAATCATGAACACTTAACTGCAATGACTCAACACAAAGACAAGTAGTGCCCCAAGAGCTTGATTAACCAATCACAAACAGACAGAAAGACAAACTGATCAATGCACAAACAACCACCTAACCACCATCGTTAGTAAGTATACCACCGATACAACAGTACAACAGCAAAGAATGTACAGATCCCAAGCAAAACCTTTGATTCACTGTGCGAACAAAAGCACACATCACAAAGATATCGTTGCTTAGAAACAGCAGAGACCGGTCTGGTCTGCAGTATTAAACACTTAGGGTCCCACAAGGGTTGGGAGGAGGGGGGGGGGGGGTCCAGCCACTGAGATCCCCTCCTGATGAGGCCCTAACAATGTGGCCCGCAGATTAAAGCACACCACCACAATATTCTCCCCCACATGAAAACCCCTTAAGGCCTGCTGCAACACATTGCACTTGTGTGTGTGTGTGTGTGTGTGTGTGTGCGCACACACACACAAAAACAAAACAGATAATGACTCCTGCTTAATGTTCTTATCCACCAGGGAGAATAAAAAATAAATAAAAAGGACAGGGGAGGGTGGAAGGAGAGGGAGGGAGGGAGGGAGGGAGGGGGAGTGTTTGCTGATTGCAGAGCAAAGCACTCAACGGCACCGGGTTACTATGACGGAGAGATATTTATGATGCCGCGCTCCTGGTGGGGTGCTAGATCATCGTGATCTCCCTGGGAGCAGCGGGGGAACCTGCTCGGCCGAGGGGAGGGCCCCCTCGCCGCTTCCAGAGTGGCGTGTGATAAAATAAATGACACATTGGGGTCAGTGGATCACGCTGCACTAGTACGAGACGCCTCTCATCCTGTCTGCTTGTTTCGTGTACCCGGTGTTAGGAGAACAGGTCCTGCGTGTCTTCGCAGAGCGTGGAAATGGCTTGATAGGAGTGCTGATGTTATTGGTGGTTTTCTGCACTGTGTGTGGTGGGGTGTGTGTGTGTGTGTGTGTGTGTGTCTGTCTGTCTGTCTGTCTGTCTGTCTGTCTATGTGTGTGTGTGTGTGTGTGTGTGTGAGGGGGGGCGGCTGGTTGTGTGTGAGAGCAAAAGAGAAAGAGAGAGAAAGAGAGAGAGAGAGAGAGAGAGCGCAACAAAGAGAACGAGAGCAACAGAGAGATAGGGAAGAGAGCAACAGAGCGATAGAGGGAACGAGAGCAACAGAAAGGCTGAAATCCCTATCAGATGATACTAATAAAGATGATATGAGATGTTCCGTATCACACAAAGGCTTTAGCCATCAGACAATATTGGAAACCCAGACATTAACCCAGTCAAGAGTCCACTTCAAATTACAAGTACAGGTCGATACAGTCCACTACTACGCTTACCCACGGTCACCCCCCAACGGTATGACTTCTGATGCCTTCTACATTTTTCAATTAAATGAAAAAAAATCAATATAATGTAATATATGGACAGCAGCTTAGACATTTACACAATTTAAAGCTACTTTCACTGTAGGTTCGAAGCTGGTTTCTATTTATTCTTTGTGGCAAAGTATACATTCAAACTACTAACTAATCTGTGCATTACTAAGCCCTAATGAATCCAGGCCCATACGGTAACATGACACCATAGGAAATTTTGGATTGGCGAATTCTGGGATTATAAGTGTAGTATTACTCTGGCATGGAAGGTGATATGCTTATATATTAAATAAAATATTGAATTATACTAATTTAGAGAGTCTAAAGGGCATAAAGCAACCATAAAGCTATTAGGTCACATGCAGCACCGGAAAGGATTATTGTAGATATACTGACACATGCTGAGGTAATTTTAGCTAAATGAACTTAACCCGTTTGTGTATATTGCAACCAGAGGGGGCGCCAACTAACCAAATGTGTAAATTGGCTAAGTGGGATATTTCATTTAAGGGATTGTACTCACACTGTTCCTCCGTCCTATACAATCCCATCATATTCATATACATTCTGTCATGCTCACCGTTGAGATATACCGTTAATTGTATTATTTGTATTTTTTTTCATAATTAATTTATTTTTAAATGTATTACCAAGTTAGTCCCTTGAGATTCTAAATCTATTGAGAGAGACCTGGCTTAAAAGGCAGCCACACCAGAAGTTAAAACAAGGCACAATACAACACTGCAAAAATAATAGTAAAGCATAATTATTACATTTTCCATTAGGTTGCAATTCCCTCTGTTTTATAACCATGAACTTTCATTATTTTTCCAAATTTATTTTTTGTATTATGGTCTGTTTGTGTCTGAGATTATTTAACTGTCGAATTCTTCCACCAATTAATGCTAATGATCAATTAAAGGAATTAGACAATTCTTCCTCTTAGCATTCTTTACTCTAGTACTACCGAGTATTTTAATGTCTTGATAGAACTGAAGAGAACATTGCAGTTTAACAATTAGGATTCTTCACACATCACAAAACACACGTCAAGATTTTGTCAGGTTGTTTATATCCAACAAGCATGCAAATCTCAAATCTCTAGTTCCAGGAATGGAGAGAGAGAGAGGAGGTGGCTGGGGGGGGAAGATAAAGAAGTGAGCCATGGAGAGATGGAGAGGGACACACTGTTGTGCATAGCTGTGGTTGAGATGGTGTGCCTGTGTGTACGTTGTACAGCCATATGGATGATGACCAGAGATGACAATTAATGGGCCCCCTGTTTCAGGCCGCATGAGCGGACACTTTCTCTGGCCTTCATTTACTTCAATGAGAATCAACATGAGGCTCTCCCTTCTTTCAAGTCTTTCAAATCTCTCAGGCAGGGGGTCAGTGCAGCGGGCTCCCACACGTCAAGCCTCTTTATTATATAATGTATATGTGTGTGTGTGTGTGTGTGTGTGTGTGTGTGTGTGTGTGTGTGTGTGCGTGCGTGCGTGCGTGCGTGCGTGCGTGCGTGCGTGCGTGCGTGTGTGTGTGTGTGTCGAGGTGGGCATGAGGGGGAAGGTCTGGTGTGGTCAAATATAACAAGCCCTTGTTCAAACACAAACCTAGCCCGAGTAATTGACCCAGAAGAAAAGACAAACATATTTTTTTAATCAGGGAAAGTTTTATTTCTCTGAAAGAGCTCGCTCTATTTGAAAGTTTATTTGAGCTGGCAAAGACCTATTTTGAAATAGTAAATGAAAAGTAGAGCAAGAGTTCAATGGTGTGCATGTTGGTTGGTTAATAACTGATTGACTAGTAGGATATATTATTGTTTTGGTTATTTTAATGAGCGATGTTATTGCTGTTCAATAACAGCAAGCTCCAGCTGCCATCGTCTTAGGTCATTTCTCTAATCTGTAATAAAATGATAAACCTATACTTGAGATTAGACCTTCCTTAGATATTACTCTTTAACTAAAAACAATCTAACTAACGACAACAAACTAGGACCACTTCTTTAATCAAACATTGCTCTTAACATATCAACACGTTAATCAACTGCACTGTAAATTAAACACATGCAAATGTGGGGAATTAAGGCAATCTTTTAATTAGTAAAGGATTGCCTCCTCTGATATGTGTGTGACGCCTGGAGCTACTGATGGAGTAGGATGCGAAAGGAGCTAATGATGCCACTGAGGAACTATTTTAAAACCATTTATGTACAGATGCTAATTAATAGTCAAGTTTATGTTCAGTAGAATACAAGTCTGCCTCGTGGTCATATTTACCATTCTAAATAACGGCACTTCCACGTCTTTATGAAATCTATGAGGTTGCTTGAAAGTGCCACATCTCTGTATAAATATGTATTATTTTCTTTCCATATAGCTTGAGAGTCAGCGGTTGGAAGGAAGGAAGCATGTGGCATAAAGAGGAAAGGGGGGGGGGAAATAATGATTGTTTACTAGGCTATCTTTTAAAAATGTCTTCCAGTTATATCTCAATAAGCAATCACAACCTATATAAGTGTTATGGAAGGTTATTGTTTTTTATTCGGATGAATAGCCAACGTTATCCTACAATGTGTCACTGTTTTGTTAAGAAAGGCTGTACCTAAGTTAACCATTAGACAGAGTCAACGTTGCCTGCGCAAATAAAGAACCAAGGTTTGGTTACCTTACCTTACTGCTGCTGTCCCCAAGGCAAGGTTATGCATCAGGAAACTTGCTATCAACACACTAACAAATACACGTGAACACAGTCATAAAGAATGTTGAGATATTTGTGAAATATCAGAGTTGATGTCATGCTTGGTTTCCTTGGAGAAATAAAAAAGGCCATTTTGCATCACACTAGCAGCTCTCGAGAAAATTATTAACTTACTAAGATGTCTTGACCTTCATTCAACAGTTGCTTTCGAGTCAAAGTAATTTGGGACTGAGAGAAATAATCATTACACTTTTTATCCGGATGAAGAGCTATTACAAAATTCACATTTGGTTAGTTATTTTAAGTGTAGGGGGAATAGCCAATGGCGCAAACCCCATTCATGTATTTAAATCAAATAAACGTTAAACTGTAATGATAATAATATAAATCGCACCGTAATAATGATTTCATCCTAGACTCTTCCATGTATATGTACTCTCTTTATTGATAACTGCCCTCACTCCACATATGCCCTCCTCTTGTTATTGTTCCCATCCTTGTGTTTTCATTGTTTTTCGTTGTTGATGTGAGAGCACTGTTAACGAGTTGTAGGGGCGTTCACCTGCACTTCCCCAGAGACTTCTCCTCAGGCCTCAACAGAAGAATCCTCTCCCAATCATCTGCGTGTGTTTCAGCTATGCCTTGTTTAGTTCAATTTTGGTATTTTCTGTGTTATTTCTTTACGCAGTCTGAACTCGCCTGGCACTATGTTACACAGTCTCTGTGAAGTATTTTCTAGAGACTTTTTGAGGTTATTTTTTGGGTTCATCTTTTGTTATTATAGTTGCCTTTTTTTTCTTCTGAGCTGTTTACGTTTTTTTTTGCTGACATTTCCTGCCTTCCCTCATCTTCGGAGTGTTTTTTCATTAGATGACCTTTGTACGAAGATAATGTTTTGCAACAAAACATTTTGTCTCACTCGGGTCCCACTAACACTCTAACACCAGTGTCCTTGTTCAGTGTGCTAACCCCTGCAGACTGCTGTGAGCAACAAAACATAGTTCACAGAACAGTAGGACTAGTTCCTGAAAGAGATCAAAACGTTAATGCAGGAGATCAGGAACGCACACTGATCTTCTAGAAAGCAGAAAGCTTGATTAAACCTCACAGTTGGGATGTTCATCACTGAGAACCTCGGGAACAGTTGGCCACGCTGACTATGCCCTTTAAATGCTGTAGAGACAGAAATATTTAACACTATTTAACACACCAAAAGTGAATAATTTTGAGGCTACTTTTATAATGATTCATTCATTGTTTTTTCATTATAAACATTTATACATTATCAACCCATGTGGCGATTCCATTTAGAATATCTTTGAAATATCTAACTCTCTCTTTATTTGCTTTGAAGGAGCATCCTATGTCTTAGTTTTCGTAAGGAGAACAAAAACATGTTTAGTCGTGTGCCCTGTATGGACAGCTCGAACTTATGGTCTTGGAGAACTCTTGTCGCTGATTGCTTCCTTGAGTGTTTTGGAATTTATTTTTTTTTGTTGTGATTCAGCAATCGCTACATAACAAATCCATGGTTGACTTGTATATCAAATGGAAACAAGACATTTAAATTAAGTTTATGTCATGAAAAGACCAAACTGGTCACGACTGGCAGCGTACTTGACCGCAGTCATTTGGCAGATCCCAGTACACAATATGCTCCTTGCACTTTGTTAAACAGAATGATTGGATGGATTATGAGAGTGGCATGCTCAACATTAACACAGGTGTCGAAACGAAGGAAAACAAGAAATGACATGGCAAGAGCAGAGGTAGAAGAGGTAGGTAACTGGCATTTACAGGGCCCAAGTTGTTGAGGGGCCCTTGAAAAAATTGAGGAATTAAAATCCTTTTTAGTAATTTTGAAAATCATTATCACAACAAATAAAACACTGCAGCTTGTAATTGTTAAATCCACAGGTTTGGAGACCTGAAAAGCCCTTGTTTCCAGGGCTCAGAATAGTGTGCTACGCCCTTGACCACATCACAGATGCAATGTATCGAGGAAAAGACAGCATGGCAGGCCTGGCATAACCATCACTCATGTCCAAATTCCTTCTCATTAGAGTTGGTATACACACAGAAACGCGAGTGTTTTGTGTTTTTACAGTAAGAGCTGCAGTGCTGCCAGGTGGTGAGGCCAGACGCGTTATCTTCTCTCAGTTCTCTCCAGAATACACCCCAACACCAGCTTCTCCAAGCTTGCTTCATTAGGAAGCCAGCAATGGTTGCAGAGTAGAAGATAATAACATGAATTCTGAAGTGTTGAGGGACTCCAAAACACCAGCAACAATGGAAATAAGTCTGATTATGGAACGAATTAGAAAACGTTCATCATCATTAGAATTAGGGGGGGAGTTCATTAACTGAACTCTTGAGGGGCCCAGTCATTTAATTGTGTCTAATGTTCTTTAGGATAGACAGGAATAATGCAAGCAAGGGGTTAATTCAAAGACGCTAGTCATGCTTGATAGGTGATGAACAATTGATGTGTCAAGAGAAGACGTCCTCCATGACAAAGCAGACAAGTAACAAGTACAACATGCCTTGGCGTTATTATAATGACTACATAAGATAGTGATATTTTCTTTGTAATAAATTGCATGGTGATCCATAGGTGAATCACTGCCATCTGATATTTGCATGAGTAGGCCAAAATAGGCTGCACACAAATGAAAAGCCTATGAAAGAATATTTATTTACTTTTTATTATTTAAAAAATAGCATTCATATTAGCAGATAATGAATGCAATATTAAATTGACGTTTAGCCCATATTAAACAGGCCTAAGAATTAGTCAACAGTGTTCAAAAGGTATTTGCCCATTGAATAGGACTAGCCTGTATTATCGACATAATTGAACAGGTGTGGCGGAATCATTTCGTCTTTTGAGTGTACAGTTACACTACTAAGTAGACATTGGGAGCTAGACCTAAAGACATCTACCCTACGTGTAACAGGGTACGTTGAGGACATGTGCTGACGCCTCGCTGTGTCTGTGGCACGGGATCGCTTTCTGCTCCCGGGCCGTGTTACACCAGTGGCACTTGTTGCGCTGCTGCCAAACGTCCCATTGGCTCCGCCTACAGGTCAGCCTCCTTAATTCTCAGAGGGTGATGCCCGGCAAGTACTTAATAACACCCCCGCCAGACGTGATCCGGAGACGCTATCTGCTAAACGCATTCTTCTGACAGACTGACGCCTGATCTGCTTGCCTGTGTAAGTAACCGTACACTTGCGATTTGTAGGCTGTAGCTTGTAATTAAAGGGGGGGGGGGGTTGTTTTTTATTAAGCGTATACAATAATAACAACTCATGAAAGAAGAAAAATCGCATGTAAGTGGAACAGCGGGAAGGAGGTCGAGCTTCTGGTAAGTTTAATACACTATGTTCATAAGCATATCCAGGCTGTAGGTTTATCAAGTGTATAGTCCTCATGTTTAAAGGTGGACATTGTGTGAGCCTGATAAGGCTAAGACTAGTCTATCTATTTTTTTTTAATATACAACTGTCACACTAATCATGTCATCCTACCCACCATGTTTAAAGACCGCTACGTTTGCTGAAATTGTAATGGAAAGTCAGTGGCTCAAATCCCTGGTGGTGCTATAAACGGTTGTGCCCGGGAGCAGTCCCTTTGATAGGGTTCAGTACATTTCCATCCTCACTCTCCGGCACCATGAGCCGTACATAACTAGGCTAATCATTTCTCTCATTAGTTTTCAGGGTTTTTTGTGTTTTTTTCCCCCTGCCAGGAGGAGGATTCTCGTGTCGCGGTGTAACTGTCGGCCCATCATGGTCGCGTTCAAGGGGATCTGGACCAAGGACTTCTGGAGGGCCGTGTCGGGGGAGTTCCTGGCCACGCTCATCTTCGTCCTCCTCGGCCTGGGCTCCACCATCAACTGGGGCGCGGCAGAGCGCGGCACCCCCGCTCCCCCGGCCGACCTGGTGCTCATCTCGCTGTGCTTCGGCCTGAGCATCGCCACCATGGCCCAGTGCTTCGGCCACATCAGCGGCGGGCACATCAACCCGGCGGTGACCGCCGCCATGCTGGTCACCCGGAAGATCAGCCTGGCCAAGGCCGTCTTCTACGTGCTGGCCCAGTGCCTCGGGGCGGTGGTGGGCGCGGCAGTCCTCTTCCTCGTCACCCCGTCGGCGGTCAGCGGAGGCCTGGGTGTGACGACGGTAAGGATCGAAGGACCCCCCCCCCCTCCCCCCCAGATTTAGGCGGCAGTCCCCGGACTCGATATCGGATGAGTGGATGGATTGATGTACCGTAGAGAAGCCGTGCGTTGTACATCACTCTCACAGGCCCGCAACCTTTGTGCCCTTTCTCTCATAAGGTCAACCCCAAGATCTCCGTGGGCCACGCCCTGGTCGTGGAGCTCCTCATCACCTTTCAGTTGGTGTTCACCATCTTCGCCACCTGCGACCCCAAACGCAACGACCTGGGCGGCTCGGCCTCCCTGTCTATAGGCCTGGCCGTGGTCATCGGCCACTTGTTTGCCGTGAGTATACCAAACAAACTAGTATTTTTGCCCCACGGCCCAACATGAATGAAAAACCAAGAGCGGATCACGGATGGTTCTCAGCTTGCAACGTATCAGTGCGTCGAGTATCATCGAACCTGTTTCATCCGTGCTGTAGCTGTAGTCGTGCAGCTATCTCTGCATAACACCGGTGTGCTGCACGTCTTCATTAGAGTCGTTACCGTTGCATGGCAACCGTCCCGAGGGGGGGCTAACTCTGATAGAACCCTCGCAGAGAGCCGCCACTTGGTTTTTTTCCCCAGACGCCGGAGCAACACCTGCATACATGCACGCTTTGCTTTTTCTTCTGCCCGAGCTAGCTGGTCTAATGCTAATGACTTTATCAGACGCTTATGCACACAACACTCTTGATTTCTCTTACGTCACAGATCCCTTTCACCGGAGCCAGCATGAACCCGGCGCGCTCCCTCGGGCCCGCGTTAGTGACTCTGAACTTCAGCGACCACTGGGTGAGAGACACCGCCGTTGAGTGGGAGTGAGAGAGAGTGAGAGATTTCTGTGCAGTTTCTGTGAGTGTGAAAAAGCACATATTTCCATTCCTTTATTTAGTTGCCAGGCCTTTTTACTTTAGAAGTGGTTTGTTTGTAACTTGTCAAAGTGTTTATAGCGTTACCCAGACGGGTCATATTTCAGTTCAGGTATTGGGGTCGGCAGTTATAAATCTTGGAGCAGTGTGTGATTTTATTTATATTTTCAAGGGAAGCATAGTGTTCCTACTGGAAGGGTGAAACTTGGTAAGGTCACAGCAGCAGCAGCAGCAGCCCCGTCAATGATCTGTGAAGAGAGGTTTGATTTATCATGAACACTCCTTGGCATGTTTTCAAAGCATAAAGACGAGAGCACTCTCATGGTAAAGAGGCATCTAAGCTGCCTACCAACCAATTCCTCATTGAGCTTTAACTTTACTGATGCCCTTTAAACAGTATAGAATCGCTGATTGATGGCTCCTCTCTATTTTAAACTAACATGACAAACTTTAAGGGATGTCATGTTCCAAGGCAATGATTCTCACTGAGCTACTAGCAGATGTGTTTGTGTGTGTGTGTGTGTGTGTGTGTGTGTGTGTGTGTGTGTGTGTGTGTGCGTGTGTGCATGTGTCCGTCTTGAAGCAACCCCTTTATGCTGGTGTATTTCTAAGTATAGCCTGGCGATTGTTAGTACTTGCACTTGGTTCTATGAACGTCTTTACTGTACCGACAGCGATATATTGTTTCACTTCTTATGACAAATGTACTTATTGTAAGTCACTTTGGATAAAAGCGTCTGCTAAATGTAAATGTAAATGCCCTAAATGTAAATGTAAATGATGTTGTGTGTGTCTGTGTGTGCGTGTGCGTGCGTGTGTGTGTGTGTGTGTGTGTGTGTGTGTGTGTGTGTGCGTGCGTGCATGTGTCTGTCTTGAAGCAACCCCTTTATGCTGGTGTATTTCTAAGTATTTCATGTAATTAAGGCTCCTTTTGTATAATCTCACCATTAAATAGTTAGATCACTCCAGTCGTTACCTCGTTCCTGTTTCGGGTGAGCATTAATGATCATCGATTCACATCGGGAACAGAACAACACATTGTGCTCGCCCAAGATGTCTCTGCTGTATCACGAGAACAATGGGCCCTTTTCACATAGTGCATTGGCTGGGTTAATACATAATAATAATGGTGTAAAATTAACAGCCTTTAAGGGTGCGTTCCATTGAGGTATGCACCGCTACCACCACGGAAACAGGGGAAGTAACCTGCTATTGTCTTTGATGGTCGTGCTGGGTTCACCTTTCTCAGATTGAGAGATACATATTCCAGTTACTGATTCATTTATTAATCCTGCGGGGGGGAAATTACCTTGCTGTAGCGCCTGTGCGGGTTAATGGGTGTAGGTGTGTACACCAAGATGTTGAATCGCAATGACCACTGCCATTTTTGAAACAAAAGGAACAACTGAATGTTTGTTAATTTGTTGAAAGTAATATTAATCTGGAAAATAATTTCCATTATGCGGAGGCATTGATGTGTTTGAAACGGCAACATCATTTTCTCATGCGACTCTATATATATCTCTACCACATCATTTCCCCACACGAGACGTGGCAAGGCAAAGGTTTCATTAGTGTGAGTTACGGTAAAAAATAAATTCAAGAGAGATACATATATCTATATATATATAGATATATATATCTCAAACTATATTTTGAGACCCCTCAATAGGGCAGAGCATCACCAACCGTAAATCCCACGATGGATTGAATAGGAGGCCCTATACAACCCATCTATACAACCCATCTATACAACCCATCTCCAGTGAATAGGAAGCCCTACACAGCCCATCTAACTTGATGAGGTCCGTCCCTCCGCCCTCTCCCGTCCTGCAGGTGTACTGGATCGGACCGGTCCTGGGCGCGATCCTGGCCGCCGGCTTGTACGAGTACCTGTACTGCCCCGACCCGGAGGTGAAGCAGCAGCGGCTACAGCAGTCCTTCCGCAAGGACCCGTCTGGGATCTACAGGGAGGTGGGGTTGGGAGGCGGAGCCTACACAGACGACGAGTCCCCCAGCCTGGCGGTGAAGCCCGGCTCCTCGGAGCAGACGGAAGAGGAGAAAAAGAAGGGTTTCGTGGACCTGCCCGTCGAAGCTATGTCTTCTGTATGACTATCACTGGAGAAGGAGACCAACCTCTGAACATTGAAGGACCCCAATGGGGCCTTAGTATCACCTCCGGCAGCCATTTTGGTTCCAAGCCCTAGCTGGATGGGGGGATCCCCCATTCAGTGCTTGGAACCAAGATGGCTGTACTCCTTGTCTAAACAAGGAGACCCTTAAGTGCTTTGGAGGAGAAGGAACAATTATGGTCCAAATCTAAGGATATGTAGAGGCTATAGAGTTGTATAGCAATACCAATGTATTATGTTTTGGGTTGGAAAAAAACTAAAAACGATGACAGCTAATTTCATGTAATTCTGTTCTTCAATCTGACTGTTAAACTTGTAATCTATCTTGTTCTTAATCCTCATTCCTCAGGTTTTAAAACGCCCCAGAAAAATAACAGTTTAACACAACTCTGACCGCGTGATGAGATATCAGGGAACTGTGCGCCAGGTCAACCAATGAGGTGGCATCATAAGGGCAAGTATGAATGGAGAAGATGAAAATACCCCTTGTTATTTTTGGATTACTGTCACTTAAGGTGTGGATAACTAATCATTTATAACTGTTATACCTTAGCTGATATTTTAGACAGTACAGGCCCCTGCACATATTTGTTCGATGCATATTAGATATCACATTTCAATTAAAATATTTTTATACTATAGCCTAATACGTATTTATCTTTTGATCGTTGTTAATCTGCATTGCACAGTCTGACTGGTTAATTATTGTTATAGATTCACTATGAGCATACGTGGTTGGATGTATTGTTTTGTTAAAAGGTTTTTAAGGTAAGACAAATAAACTATTTATTAGTATGTGATTGTTTGTTTCGTTTTTTTTATGGTTATGTCTGTGTGTGCGTGAATGTGTGCGTGCATGCGTGTGTGTGTGCAACCCAGTCTCACACCAAAATATGTAAGCTACATTGGTCCACAGCGGAATACATTAGTTTCACAATACCGTCTCTGAAATTGTGAGATGCCTACGTTTATCTAGCGTATTATTTTCCATAAAACTGCGTGTCAGGTGACTATCAAGGCTCTGTCCATAGAGTCATTCAAATGGGTTTTAATAACATTCCTAGCGAGAAATGTGCATTTTATTTTCATAATCTTTGTTCAGTTCAAGCCAGACAAATAATTTATCTTTAAATGAGTAAATGACTCACCTGGGTTTGTGTAAATTTCACTTCACATTGAACTCATCAATGTACCATATTTTCTCATGAAAACGGCATTCTTTCTCATTATATAGATACATTCCACTTCTGAAATTGTATCTTGCATTATACTCAGGGTATGACGCGACATACTCTTGCCAATCCCAACTTGATTTGGTTGACCGTCGAATAGACACATTTTCGTTGCTATAAGCAAGTATGAAGAAAGTCTGTATAAAATGTACATTTGGAATGGACATTTTTACGAAACACATTCGTTTACAGTAGTGTGGCTGCAAGAGATAGAAAGATAGAGAAGGAGGAGAAATATGTTCCTGTGGTACTGGTAAATCTGTGTACAGTTAAATGCGAGGACAATGATCAAACGACATGCATGCTATGGGGTTTAGGTGGTAGCAGCATTCACATCAATCTTAGATCTAATATTAAAAGTTCATTAAAAGTTAAAACTATCTTAATTTCACCTTTTCCACTGAGAATAAAATGAAGGCCAAGCATGATTTGTTTACTGATGGCAGCATCAATATAAAACACCAGAGCAAACGATACAAAACACAATTTTCTGGCAACACCTGAAAGGATCTTCTAAACATCCTATTTAATCACTGCAGAAAGATAATGAAAATAAGCTCGAAATGGAAATGGTTATCAAAACCCATTTGTATTCGGAAACTATTTTGAAATATTGCATTTTCCATTAAGGGTCAAATAAATGTCAGCCATCTTGTTTGTTCATGCAGACAGAACCTTGAAAGTCACATGACGTTGGTTGCAGTCCTATAGAAAAAAATGGGCCAAAAAAAACGTTTCTGTGTCAAAATTTTAGAGCTGTTATTGTGAAACAAATTCATTGTCCGCTGTGGATCAACATAGCTTTTACAAGTTCTGGTGTGAGGCTGGCATGTGTGTGTTTGTGTGTTGGGGAGGTGTGTGTGTGTGTGTGTGTGTGTGTGTGTGTGCGTGCGTGCGTGCGTGCGTGTGTTTGTGTGTGTGTGTGTGTGTGTGTGTGTGTTTGTGTGCATATGTGTATAGGATAGGCCTATAGATTGAATATATAGTAGAGGGAAATACAGAGACAGATATATTTATTTATTTATTTATTTATTTATTGGTTTATTTCAGGGACATTGCACACTAATCAACAGTCAAACTGTAAGTGAGCCAGAGTTAGCCTAAGAGGCTAGAGGCTAGATCAATGAGTGATGGTCTCATATACCCTTAGACCGAGTCTGTCTATATGTCCCTGTGGTCAAGCTGTGATGAGTATTTCCTATGAGGTACAGCCCCCCAGAATAGCGCTGTAAAATCACCCTCCATCACCAGAGAGCACAGGAAATGACACCTCTTAAATGAAATGTTGCAACCACTCCTTATTTCTTTAGTAACAAAAAAATATATTACCCTAAGCCTTCTGCAATGTGAAATAAGGGTATTACAGAGACTGCCACTGGTGATTGAGAGCACATACTGTTACTGTCATGTTTGGCTTTCAAAGAGCCATCTCGCCTGCCCCGCCTCCACACACGCTTGCAAGCACGCACGCCAACACAGACACATTTTGCAGATTCTATACGTGACAATAGCATCACCTGCTGGGTGAAGTGATTTCCTCACTATCGGTCTCATGAAGTGCAGTCATACATGTGTCCAGGGGAGGGCAGCCACGAGCCTTACACCATACGTGGAGGCAGCACATGGAAATCATTTTTTCCGCAATTGCCCAAAAATCAAGCCCTCAAAACAGGCCCCAGCTCCGATCCCTTTGGCGCACCATTGTTTTCTTTGCTCCCAAAGTTACTTATGTTGAGAAACAGATGATGCTGTTTGAAAGAGGAATCAGTTGAACTGATTGACCACAGCGGCCTAGCGCCATCTGAGCGATCACAAGCCAAGGCATGGCACCCATTCCCTTTTAAACGAATCATGAACAACAACAGCTACAACACAAATCTTAAAAGGGAAAATATTTAAACAGCTCTCTTTAAATAAAAAATTAAAAAAACATTGCCGACCAACAATGATTAAACAAAACAGTTAAACTAACCATGATGCTTGGAAATAAACGTTGTTCTTTCCGGACAGTGTGTCCTATCCCTAGGCGTTTATCCATTATAGTCAACAGGCTTCTTGTTTTCTTTGTTCGTTTTCCACTCAGTACACTGTCCCTGCCCTCCAAATATGTATTACAGTCACTCGCATAGGTAGCACACTGAGGTCTATGGCATGGCAATTTCAGGCCCTGCTAGTATGTGGGCTTGCACATGTTTGCATGTGTTTTCTGTTTGGTTATGACACTTATTCTGTTTGTGTGTATGTTTGCATGTGTGTGTGTGTGTGTGTGTGTGTGTGTGTGTGTGTGTGTGTGTGTGTGTGTGTGTGTGTGTGTGTGTGGACAATGGACTCTTGCTCCGTGCTCCTCTGGTCGACCATAGTAAACCGTTGGAAAGGCCCGGACCCCCTGGGGGTAAAGTGAGTGAAGATGGTTCAGATTGTATACAACAGATTCGATTTTCCCACCCCGGAGCATCAGTGTTCGGAGCGCTGGAGTTGTGTTACAAATTGAATGCTGATGATAGAGGGTGAGCCTATAATATATAACCAATAACAAACAACAAACCATATAAAACCATAGTGTCCCAAACCATGGGAGACGGACGTGCACTGGAAACACATCTCCCTCAATGTTTGAACATATAAGATTCTACCACCGCTTCAATAATTTGGAATCTCACATGCAAACAGCTCAATGCGGTGCAGTCACTTTTATGAAGATTGATTGAAACCGATTCAGCAAATGAAACACCCTCTTGACAGGTTACTCAGCCCCATGACAAGACGCGTCACTATTCAAAAAACACAACCCATATTTCAAACCACGCTTATCAGGCCACATGGTGGACCCTTCTAGAATGGGCCCGGTGTGGGCAGTTAAGAAAAAGACAAACACTACACGAAAGCAGTTGACAAGGTGTGCATGGGCAAGTCTCCACTCAAGACGCCTCCATTATTCATCAAGTTAATGCCGCCATTAACGATCCTTACCAAAACCAACAAAGGAAATATAGCCCTGTGATTGTTTAAACCGCAGCATCATTTGCATATCACACAGACACCGGCAAGTACGTCTAACACACATCTCTGTGTGTAATCCTATGGAGAATAGACAGTCAGTGCCTTGTCCCCCTAGAAGTCTGTGCTGCTGGGTGCCAGATTTCCTTAAAGCATTGAGAAGAAAGATAAAACACACACCTTAAAGATCATTAGCAATTAATATTTTGGAATTCATGGAGGAAAAAAAAAACGGTCTTAAACACTTGTTCAATAATTCATACTATAAACAAGAAAGTCTCCCACTTCCTTAATAATTTAGACGTAAGCTAATGTTGATTTATTCAGGATGGTCTGTGCCACCAGCACAGCCCCGGGTCTCCAAATTTGAATTAAAGTAGGACAGTAGCAGGCGAGTCTGTAATAACATTTGTATAATTTTATTATTGCTCTGGGCTCAGTTCATTTCCTCCTCCAGTAGTTGCGTGAAATTGTTTGATTCTGGAAAGCGCCTTGAGTCTGCGGCTCAGGGGTGGCAGGGTGGTGCGGGAACAGGAAGGAATGCGACACACACTCTCTCTCTCTCTCTCGCTCTCTCTCTCTCTCTCTCTCTCACCCTGTGTCTGTCTGTCTGCTTCTCTGTCAGACACATAACACACAAACAGACGAGCGCACACATACACATACACACACACACACACACACACACACACACACACACATACAGACAAACACATAAACATACACACATACACAGACACACACACAAACATCTAAACGTGGAGGGCAGTGAGAGGCAGAGAATGAGCGAGAGACAGAGGGAAAGAGACAGAGAGCGAGGAAGAGATAACTTTGTTAGTCTAGATTTCATAATGCTGATACACTGACTCACTTAATAACTCCATCTGTCGGGAGAATATGATTGATATCATCACTCACCTTGTCTCTTATGATAAATATTGCGCTGGATTTCTGTGAGAAGGCAAGGAATCGCTATAAATGCATCATTTATTACGTTATCCAATAATGCAAATATGAGATTCTGTGTTTAGATCCCATTTCAACAGTGTGATTGCTATTCTTTTGTCACTGCCTCTCATCACTTTGACTGCGGTGAGCTTATTGTTGTGAATTATTGGATACAAAAATGTGTTCATAATAGTTGTATTTCGAACTTTATTCAAAAGTATCAGGCGTTTATCTTTCCAGATATTCAACACAAACATACCCCGGTAATCACACTGACAGTACACATTCAAACTCGGTTCACATGCTTCGACGTCCAGGCTCGTAGCTGTGCTCTGCTGCAATTTCGTTGTTAACAACAATGATGGGGACTTTCATTTCCCAAATGGCAATTTGCGAAAAACTCTGATTAATCTCACACAAACAATCACATTCGGGCGGCATTAGTCCATGTAGCTTGCACCTGAGACCCAACCAGGTGGTGCTCAGACAGGAAGCATGGTGGGAGGGTGGGAGAGCGGTGGTGAGAGGGGGTGAGTTCCGTGATTGGTTTCCTCTGGGCCCCGCTTCCAACTTTCCACCCCCACATTCCCTCCCTGTCGCTGCACCCCACTCCAATTCCTTTATGCAGAGCAGCCCAAAACCGCGCTTTGATGAAACACATTTGTTTGACTTAACTCTTGCTTGGCCAAATCCCGAAAGGCCTGGCGGTGCAACGTGGCCTATCAGCGATGGGGGCTAATGAGAGGATATATGTACGACTGCTGGGACTTGACCGGAGGAGCTGTTTTCCATTCGGGTTCGGTCTGCCCGTGTTATTAGGGAAACCTTTATTATTGTTGCCCTCTAGTGGGAGCCATATAATAGGATTACATTTTATGAGAGCCTCCGAGGTTTACCCGAGTGGCCTGGTCTTCTTGTCTTCCCCTTCCCTACCCCTTCCCTTCACCCCCCCCCCCCCCCCCCTGATGCCGTGTCACCGCCATCCCACGTCCACTGGGGGTGGGGGGGTGGGGGGGGGGTGGCAGCTGGCTGGGATGGGTTGTTGTAGTGTTGGAAGGTAGTCACAAAGTTTGGGTAAGGGAAGCCCCTCCAAGCAGGGCAGATGACACCTACCGTGACCCAGGTCAAGCTTAAAAGTCTGCTTTGGAATCACCCGTCAAACCAAGTATCGTTTGGACGTTTAGATGACAGATTAAAGAGGCTGTGTGTTACCACAGCATCGTAGGATTTCAAGAAAAATCAAAGGACTATGAAGACATCAGAGAAGACTTTAGTGTCGCTGTGTTCCCCATTGATTCAACCTGATCAACCGGACCTTGAGGTCGGCGCACATTGGGAGACTCTCCAGCATACAGAGTTATGTTTCAGACCTATCCTTATCAGACTCTCAGTGTGTGAGTGCTCCTTTGTCACCAATGCTGGCTGGTGGTTATTAAGTTTGTCTTCCCCCCTTTCAGGGTCATGGCAGGCGACATTAGCTAGTCACGATCGCAGGCATGAAGTTCTTTGTGGGAAGTCGCCTTTTATAGTGCCAGAGATAATTTGTTTGATGCACAAAGTCTGGAGCGAAAAAAAAAAAAAAAAACTGTGCATGCCTGAGGGGAGACGGCTGAGAGAGTTTCTGGAGGAGGTCTTTAGCCATCCTATTCCATTACATAACCACGGGCCATTACCAGGGTGTGGTGAGTTCAACAGCGCTCATGAAAACATTGTCCAAGGCTTACCGATATCCAAAGTCAATGCTCAAACACAAGCACTAAAAGGTAGAAGTGGAGTCCCGGAGGATTTTACACCCACCCCTCACCGACTCGTCCTCAAAGCATTCAGACTGGATTGGAGTCTGTCTTTGTGTAAATAAATGGGTGCACTTTTGATGCAGCTTTTTGTACACACAATTCTGATTCTGATGTATTGAGGGTCATGAAGATCATCAGGATTAAATTATACTTATTATCTTAAAAAATATCGTCTATTGTTCTGGATTGTTTTACATTGACATTGAGTTCATTGGCGATGCTTTTGAGGTTGAAAACAATCAAAGCACGAATCAATATTGGAGGAACTACAAACATTCTTTGTGCTGCATGAAGCAACCAAGTTTGTACAAAACAACAGAAAATATAACAGAGTATACTGTATACCGGAATATCAGATATTAGAATAATATAATATAATATAATGTAATATATATTCAATATATAATATTATCTATCTATATATATATATATATATATAGTATATATATGAAAAATATCTTTGCAATGCTTGCAATGCACTAACTCCTACAATGCAGTTAACTATCACGCATGTATACAGTATATATACATATATGGTAGTTAACTGCATTGTAGGACTGCATTGCAAGAAAGATATGTTTCAGATTCAACAAAAGTGCTATGAGAAGGACACAAGCAATATTGATTGAATGTAAGTCCATTTTGTGCCTCTATATTTGCATGTTCCATCAGTGGTTTATCACTTTTCAGTGCAACCACTTATATATCCTTGAAAAAAAGAACTGTAACACACCATTACTGCCCCCCAAAGTTGATTTTCAAGTGAACTCTGGGGAAAACTCTAAACTCTGACGAAAACTCTCTCTCTCTCTCTCTCTCTCTCTCTCTCTCTCTCTCTCTCCCTCTCTCTCTCTCTCTCTCTCTCTCTCTCTCTCTCTCTCTCTCTCTCTCTCTCTCTCTCTCATCTCTCTCTTAAAAGGTAAAAAATAAATTGCCTTGTGTGAAAATCAATTCCATTATTGTCATCCCTTTGGGTAAATACTATGTTCAGTTCAGAACATTCCCAAAGTGTTCAATTCAGTAGTGTGTAAAGTGCTACAAAGTCATACAAAGTACAGTACTACAAAGTACAGATATCTTAGTTGAAAGTAAATCTGATTAAAATCAAAGTCATCCAGTAAATCACTTAAGTCATAGTAGCTAAACAAAAATGTACTTTTTTATCCAAATATTGGATATTGCAAATATTTATCTGGATCCTTGATAATCGAAAGTATAATGTATAAGTATGAAATATATGAAGGTAAGCGTTTGCAGTAACCCTGGTCACAGCCGTTGGTCTTGGGTATCAATCCACCATCTAGGTAGGATGATTAGCTAATGTGCTGCTTTTGCTGTAACTTGCTGTCATCCGATTGTGATTTTCCATGTCCCTGCCAATATTCCCACTCATACACGCTAAAAGGAAGAAGTCTGTAAGAATAACCCATTAGCACAAGGACACAATTATTTTTGATTTTATTTCGTAGCGAGTAACGATGAGTCCCCTTGCAAAAAGTAGCTAGTGAGGTAAAATTGAAAGTCGTCAGAAAACAATTCAAGTATAGGGAACGAAAAGAAAAAATATGATTTTCATGGGATTACACAATCAATTATAACAATTTATGGATATTATGCTCCATTTCTGCCATGTCCGTTCCACTAGATGGCCATCAAGTCTACACATGGCACCTTTAAAATAACTGCCAAAAAAGATCAGTTTAATCTTCCTCTCTTCTTCTCTCATCATCCCTCGCCTTTGCTCCCTCCCTCTCTCTCTCACTTCTCCCACATCATCTGTACTGTCATCGGCTGTCTCTCTCGTTCTCTCTCATCGTCTCTCTATCCCTCTGTTGTGCGGCCATTAATAACCCAAGGTATTATGTCATTAGGTCCAGGCTAGGTTTCTGTTTGGGACAGAGGCGACATCTGCAACTCATTGTGGGTTAATTTTTCGACCAAAATATGGAGCTTGTCTGCATGAATCCAAAGAAAACACCACTTCTACAGTGCCACACTGGAACAATGGCTTTGTCATCTGGGCCTCAAAACGCTGAGACGTGAAGATCTCAACTGGCTGCCTTCCCAACATCTAATGCATAGTTTGAATAGTGAGACAGGCGGACCCCATTAGTGCTTGGCTCATGGAAAATGGAAAACGTTTGTGTTTGTGTGTGTGTTTATGCGTGAGTGTGTGTGTGTGTGTGTGTGTTTGTGTGTGTGTGTGTGTGTGGGGGCGGGGTTCTCATTCTCTCTCTGTGCCACAGTTTATCAGCCTGATGGCGAAAAACAACGCATGTGTTTGTGTGTGTGCGCATGCAGTTGTGTGTATTTTTTAATGCCTGTCTGTGTGTGCGCACGGATGTGTGTATTTTTTTTCGTTGGACGGGGGGGTTGGGAGGATTGTTGAAACGCAAGCCTCTGTGTGTGTGTGTGTGTGTATGTGTGTGTGTGTGTGTGTGTGTGTGTGTGTGTGTGTGCCACAGCCGGTCCCCTCCCGGGCAAATAACTTCATTGTAACACTTTAATCCTGTGTTTGTTTTCCTGTGGGACAGAGTGGCCCAACAGTGGAAAGTTGAACTGGACCAACTGGATTTAACTGGACCCTGGGTGGAGACAGCTGGCCTTTGACTCTGACAGCCATGTTGATTGTGGCCTCTTTTCATTATGTGACACAATATTGTTCAATGAGTCAAAGTGAAATCATGTTGCTTCTTGTATAGCGCTGTTTAAAAAAACACATTGATATGTTTCTCTTCCTTCCTGGGAAAAAAGGGTTATCAAAAGGTATCAATGAAGAGTTCACATCCCACATCTATGCTGCGATGCTACAAATACTAATGTCGAACTGGTTTCAAACTGTAACCTACACGTAATTAAACTTTGAGCATACTGTTTTACCCTGTTTGAACCTATCGCCAGGGATGGAGATTCCCAGGGTCTGGCATTGTTTCGTCCAACAGCTAATCAGACAGAGCCTGGGAGTTTCAGACCGCTGGAATGCAGATAAACACAGAAGGCAGTTGAAGAAGGACACGCTCCCCTGATGTGGAGGACATTTTCTAAACTCTTAAGAGAGAAGAGTAACAAGGTAGTTGAACATTGAGGTTAATTGGGTGACCTTTGTTACATAACCACAGATTACCCACACCAAGTCATTTCCAGGGCTCTCGATGCACATTCCCAGCAGGAATGGCAGGGAAAGAGGCAGCCTGATGTGGTAGGATAGCTACTCAAACCACACACTTTGCACAGCTATGCTCACAAACTTGGTTAAAGACCGGTAATTCCGAGAAGACAGAATTACACTGGTATGTTCCCTTTTAAAACTGTCTTGAGATTCAAACAAAGACTAATAAAAACAAGACATGGGATAATGGATATTGGTTTCCACAGTTTATTTAAACTTTCGGTTCACGTTTTCATCAATACATGTTTGCAAAACGTTTATTTTGGTTTTGGAGTGTATACTTCCTTCCTTCGGGGGTTTTAGAGCAAATGCATTGTGAACAATTAAAGGTACTGTATACATGTTTTTACAGCTATTATTAGAGTGGAATTTGTTAGATATTGCACAGCCATCCATTAACTATCTGTGAGTGAAATGCGCAGTGAGAATATCTGTTTCAAGTCGACTGCACCTGCCTCCGTATGTGCCGTTTCGATTTTAGACTGCTCCAGGGAGCTGTGTATCTTTTCTATGAGCAAGGTATCTCTTCACTGATTGGTTCATGGAATTCAGTTTACCTGTCAATCACAGGGGCACGGGATAAACATAGGGTGGGAGGGCTTAAAGGGGTAGGGGTTGTTTTTATGGTTGTTTGTTTTGGAGATCTTGCTCTCTTCTGATCTTTTCTGTCCTCCCTCTCTTAGAGTCTTACCTACAGCAGCTTAAAGTGCCTAGCAGAACGAGGGAGTCCTGGCCCCACATGTGAAAGGGCTGCTATCTTTCCCCATTATCGAGCAAGGATGGCGTCAACTTTGATGTCACCGTCACACTGGGGTAGCATGAGTAATCTTAAGGGTTGACTAGTATCCCATATGGATATGTGCGCCACTAATAAATAGGAACAGAACTGCATCACTTAGCACAGTGTGATGACTTTAAGACTTTCAGAGAGAAACAAATTGCTCTGCAGGGAACAAAGCGAACACATGTTGGATCTGGTCTCTTAGTGGGTCACCAGGGTGGTGGTCCTGGTGGTGGTAGGGGTGGCCCAATCCTAATGTCCAGATGTGTGCTGAACACAATGCATGCACAATCTTAATCCAGTTATAGAGTGTACACAATAGGCAAAATAAATGCATTATAGCCCTGCAATTCCTTTACTACTTGTATCCGCAGAGCAAATCTCCAAGCCTAAGAAGTGCCTCAGTCTTCCTCTAGCCATGCATGGCTGAACATTTGAAATGAGCTCGAGCACCAGCCCCGGGCTCTGATCCAGACTTGATTGGGGAAAGGCGAGCAGTAAGTGCTTATTTATACAACTACGTCATTTGGAGGTTGGCCAAGAGATGAAAGTTGCACACACGCGGGCACACACGCACGCACACACACACACACACACACACACACACACACACACACACACACACACACACACACACACACACACACACACACACAAACACACACACACACACACACACATTTATATATCTATTTATTTATTTATATATATATATGCATACATATATATATATATACATACATACATATATATATATATATATATATATATATATATATATATATATATATATATAACTTATATATAACTCCATGTCAATTTGCTATACCCTCGATTAACTTAATTGTTGGCTATTCAACAAGTTGTTTAATCCATTCGCGGTGTGAACGGTCGGTGGGTAAAGCCGAAGAAAAAATGTGGTAACATATAAGCTATACGTAAATGAGAGTAAAAAAAAAAAAAAAAAAACAGGACCCCGCCAACAATCTATATAATTATCATCATCTGGTTATTTTCCTCCCTGGCAGAGAAACACTCCATCCATTTGTAGAAATCGCCCGAGGCAACGTTACATCTAAACTAATCATACCGATTAAAATCAGCTTTTCTTCGCAAGAGGGAGGCAATAGGCAAGTTGGCGGCGAGGTTGAGGGTGATGCATATGCAGGGGGGGGGGGGGGGGGGGGGGGGGATAAAATACTACATTTCTTTATTCAGTTTTATAAAAACATAAACTCAACAAAGAGAAAGAGCCATTGCTTTGCTGTGATCTCTTTCTCTGCTCGGAGTTTTATTCCGCAGATTGGTTTAGACTGGGGCAGAGGCATGAGCTAATTGTATCCTGATCTTTGCCTTGAGGGGTTTCAGAGCCCTGAAGCAAGTATACTCAGTATTTTGTTCTGTCTACCTTAGCCAAGCTATTGCATTTCTCACTGGTGTAGGAAAGGAGGCTGATCGTGAGGGCAAATCGGAAGGGAAAAGGTGCACAAAAAGATACTTTGTGCCGCTCTATGTTTCAGGTAAGGAGATTTATTCAGTTTCCTCTTTATTTCCGAGGCTGGGTAGACTGGGACGGATCAGGCGCAGCTGCTTTACGCATGTGCCAGCCGAGGCGAGGGCTACACTTCTGTTCTTGTAGGCAAAATACCAACTACTTCCTGACGATTATTCCTTCGTTATAGCGATATATAGTGAGTGTGAAAATACTTTAGCTCGGATGAGACGTAAAACGGCGGAACGGTCGATCGGACTGCGAGTCTGTCGAGCAAACACTATAGGCGATCGCCCGTGTGAATCCGCTCCTAGCGCGGTCCTCAGCTCCGCACAAATCACCGTTTCACCGTTGCAGTAGCCTACAACTTGCTCTTAACTTACTTAAACGACGTTCATCGTGTAGATATCGGCTGTTTTTCCTCGCAACACTTCTATTTCCTGGCTGCCCCAGATCCTCTAATGAAAGACGCCATTGTGGAGTCATTTGGCCTCAGGGTTTTTGGTTGTATTCTGTAAGACAGGAGGTACCTATTGTACAAACGTCAGTGCAGCTTCGGCTGATCGTCTCTTAATCCTTCCTCTGACCTTATATACGCTGGACTATAGATACCACCTCGTGTAAAGTCATCACTGGGATCATTTGGCACTGACCTGTAACCGCGCGTAACGACCACCAATTGGGTCCAGCGCGACCCTCACTCGTAGTTTCTGTCTGGATGGATGATGGCATAGTTGATCACTTGTGAACTAAAGAAAGTGTGTGTTTTTTGATGTTTTTAACTTTCCTTTATAAATAGGCTATGAATAAAATAAATTCCACGCTAATGACGTTTTTTCGGTCGTAATGTGTTAGAGGCTGTTTCACCTTATATTGTCACCTGAATTGTTTAATTAGCATTAAGATCTTATTAATTTTCTCAATTGGATATCCTGTTTCATAAACAGAATGGAGAGAGTGGCTATCATTTTCTGTACTCACTGAAATGTTTTTTTTTTATGAAATGTTTCATCTCTACTTTAGACACTTGATGGCGCTATAACAACAAAACGCTGAAGTTAAACCATTTTGTCAATCACGGTGATGCTTCGCTCTCCGTTCTCATGCTCCAAAGTTCACAGCGATTTTAATGAACAAGTGTTTATTGCAGTGTAGTAAGAAAACGAATACTACTGCCTATAAATACAAATTCTAAATGTGAGAACAGACTAATATGATTAATTTTAAATTATTGACCATGATGCTTATAGGCCTACCTAGAGCATGTTCATTTCACTAAGAACCAAAATACATACACTATGTTTAAGCACAAGGAGTTACTTTGCAATGAGTAAAGCTAGCAGGGTGCATGTACTGTATATGCAGAAACCTTTGAACCAAATGGCCATGAGCAAGGGACATGAGACGACCCGTCCACATTAGGGAAATATCTGTCCGCCTCTCATCGCTCTCATCTGAAATGCTAATTGTGTCTTGTGTGACACATTGGAACACAGAACAGTTGCATTGTGGGATATACTGTCCAGATGAAACCCATCTGAAATGCATCTGTATGAGAGTGTAGTCAATAATCCAGCCGCCTGTCCTACAACCCAAACGACAGAATAGGTCCACCCCAGTCCACTGAGTACATGGCGCACAGGGCGTGAGTAACCGGCCAGACTTTGAGACTGAATGCTGATAAACCAGCAGACGTAGCCTCTACCTGTATTCTATTTGTGAGGTGCGCGCTGTGACTCTGGCCTGGGGTTTACTATTCTGAAGTATTGCAGAAAAGTGATCCACGCCCTTGATCTTGTTATTCCCGGGCGTCTAGCCAAGTAAAACAAACATGGGCCGTCTCTGATGGCTCTCCTGTGTGGTGACGCTGCACCAACGCTACAGACAGTCACTACTCAAAGTTAATATGGGTCATTAGTGTTCGATTCCGTCGGTGGACATGATGGTTTCCGGACGCTGGGGAAAAAAACAATCGCACAGGTCACGCGTGATTGGACCACCGAAGCGTTGTCCATGCGCCACGTGCCTGACGTGCTCTGACCAATCACACGGCCAGCCTTTTTTCAAAACAGTTCCGAATAGCAACAGGTTACGATGCAGAGGCAGCTTGTGAAGATAGTCCATGTCCCACATGTGTTAAAGTCCCCAGTGCCCTCAGATAAGTGTTTAAACCCAAGTGTCTTTCAACGCTAACTATGCCCACCGGTGGCAGCTCTGCCCCCTTTGACAGTTGTGGGGTAAGAGATGTTCAACCGACAATGGAGGCCATTTTAATCATGTCGTCTCCGTCTCAGAGTGATGAACAAGATACCAGGGAGCCACTCCACGCCATCGCCCCGCCTCTTCCCTGGCCCTCCCGTACCACTTTCCACACACTCACACTTTTCCCATAATGCCTCACTCATATTCTAGCACTCAATCCACCTTTTTTTTTTTCTGCGATGACAAGGCTTTGAGAAAATCCAATTCCACTGAGCTGTTTTTCAGAACTTCTTCTCCTTGTCCTCACACATGCACACACACACGCACACGTGCGCACACACACACACACACACACACACACACACACACACACACCAGCACAACCGCCATCTCCACAAATTAGTCAGGGAACAAATTACCTGCATTTTGAGTGTGATCCCACGCATTTTCTCAGCTGCCTTACACAGGTCCCCTTTTGAAGAGCAGCCATGTGATTTCTCTCTCTCCTCTCTCTATTTCTCTCTCTCTCCTCATCTCCTTCCCTCTCTCTCTCCCCCCCCCCCCCCCCTCTCTCTCGCTCTTTCGTTTGCCCCGCAGGCTCCTTTTTGCCTTCTGCAAAAGGGATTCTGGAGTTGGATTTCTTTTTTTTTTTTTAACTATGCATGGCTGCTGCCTTTCGCTTATCAGCGTGCGCACAAACGGCATGCAAATCAGACCAGCATCACACGGTACACGGGGAGGCCCGCACTCAAAGGCAGGCTTAATTGCTAATTGGGTATCTCAAGGTGTGAAACTCCGGTTTGCCAACTGCGAGGTAGACATGGATGGATGTTTTAAGGCCAGTGGTTGAACTAATTAATTTAAAATGTGGAATGTTATTGAAAAAGATGTGCGAGAGGAGACTCGGCTGCATGTTCTAAGGGGGGTGAAGAAAAAACGATCACGCCTGAAGTGACGAGGTGGTGGTATGACTAGAGTTTCAACCAGACCCTGACAGACAGGTGCATGCGCCCGGTGGTCCAGTGTGGGTCTCCTTGATGTTATTTAGCGGCGTTTGTGTGTGTGTGTGTGTGTGTGTGTGTGTGTGTGTGGGGGGGGGGGGGGGGGGGGGGGGGCGCTCTTTCTCTTGTGAGGAAAACAATTAAAAAATAATTTGCATGTAGCCATGTAGAACATTAATTGCACTGAGTTTACTTTTTTACAGCAGGGTTGAAGTTTGTGGGACTCCTATAGGCCTTAGCCAATAGGGCTCGACTTGGAGGCAATCACTTAACGCACGGTTATTTTAATCGTGCGTGAAATAGTAGACCTCGGGTTTATTTCTCTGTGTTCAGTAAAAGTGTTAACGGGTGTTAATATCAACCATGTGTGATGAGTCGTCCAGCCAATTAGGGTGTTAGTGTAGCCATGGTGATAAAATAGTCACTGAGCATGCCGCTTAACAGTGGGCTTTTATCGACATTGATCTCCCGGCTGAATTGCACCGATGGGAACACGACTGCCTTTCACAAAGACGAACAATGGATTTCAACACCACTACGTGGGACGATGCCCTGGAATAACCGCCTCTAAAGGGCAGCAGGGGGCCAGGGGGCATGTCAAAATACACGGCAAGACGCGCACTTTTTAGATAGTTTTTTATTTAAAAAGAAAACCCATCATGTTAAATAAGAGGCACATGTATTAAAATATCCAGACAATGCGCCAAACGCAGCCTATACCTGCCGCTGAAACAGCGACAGCCCTGAAGGGCCCGGGGCGATGCGCTGCGTAATGTTGTCGGGGGGTTTTGACTTCTCCCAGCCATTGCAAAGAAGCCGCTCTGCCTGACTGCCACGGAAACCGCTTCTCCTCTGGCTGCTGCAAGCTAAGCCCTTTTTTTTCTTCCCTCTCCTATCCTCCACACCCCTTCCAGATTTGGCAGGTGTGGAACTTGAGCATCCTTTCTATCTTCTTAATAACTTGTGTAGTCGTGCGCCCGCTGTAATGGACGAAACGGATATCATGGACTTAACGCATCACAAAACGAGAAAGCGACCGCGTCCAATCAGTTCTTTGGATTCCGAGTCCATGCACGCGTCTCTTAAACGGCTCCCGATCCGAGCGCTGGAGTGCAGGGACCCCTCGCTTATGTTCGCACTTAGAGGAGATCCGATACCTGCAGCGTCTTTGAAGCAAAATGATCATTCCGTGTCTTCCTCTCCGACCACAGTAATGCCAGCGCAGGTAAAAATGCGTAAAGGTCCGATGTTGTCTGAACAAGTGGGTGACTGAAGCCTTAGCAATCGACCGGCCACTTTAACTTTACGTGTTATATTGTAGTTTTAAACGGCGGGATATTGTATTAAGCATAATGGGCCACCGGTGTTGCCATAATGAACCAAAACATGTAAATGCCTCTGTTAACTGTAAGTAGCAAACTGTTAATTGTCTTGCTGTTGTTTTTTTTGTTGTTTTTATTGTTATCCAAAACGTGTTCAGAATACAAAGCTCTTAATAACCACTGTGCACAAAAGTGTTTTGCTGCAAACTAGAAAGCAATTTCCGAATAGGCTTAATCATTTACTCAGAGTTCAAAACTTGGGTCTTTGCTTGGGAGGAAAAAAATACCAGTTGTTCTGGAGGCTTTCACTGAGATTGTCTACTAATTGTGTTTTTTAGGTTAGCGCAGACAATCCCACAAAATCCTATTACATTATTCAAATCAAGACTTGATTGCTCATTTATAATGACTGCGAGATTGATGCACCAAATTAATTTAGCTCTGGAGATTATTGCCCACAGGTATGAATGCTGTGTGGATTGTGGCAACGCATTCAGGTCAAGGTCAGGCTGCTGTTCACTTGCAGACAAATCGACAGTCAGTAGGCAACCGTGGTTGCATTAAAGCCCATGGAGGGCCTCCACGGTGTCTCCCATCCCTTCTCAGATACAGCCTTTTTTTCACACTTTGAGCAGTGGAATGCCTTGCACATGGATTTCATTGTAAACGACTGGCAACTGGACTAGCATTTTAGCCCACAGTGCTAGTGCAGTTGCTACACTCATACCCGACTAGCAATAGATAGCATCCAGTGCTAGTCCAGGTCATACGCCAGACTAGCACAATAGTATATAGTGCTAGTCTGGTTGCTATTCGAAAACACAAGTCATATTCCAGACTGAAGTAGCATCGCATTGTAACTGTATTGATACCATTGATACCATTGGGCTTCCCCCCCCCCCCCTCCCTCACAGGATAACCGCTCCAGCATGTCCCGGCCGATGATCAACCGGTCGCCGGCCTCCCCCCTCAGCAACCAGGGTATCCCCGCGCCCGCCCAGCTCACCAAGTCCAACGCCCCGGTGCACATCGACGTGGGCGGCCACATGTACACCAGCAGCCTGGCCACGCTCACCAAGTACCCAGAGTCCAGGTGAGTCAAGACGGGGTGACGGGTGGGGAGGAGGGGGGTGGGGATGGGGGTGATGATGATCGTGGTGATGGAGGTTATGTTGTTGATGATGATAGTGGTGATGATGGGGACGGTGGTTATGACCGTGATGATGTTGATGGTGATGTTTTCATTGTGTTGTTAAGCACCTTGTATTGCAATTTTGCCACGAAAGGCGCTATATAAATAAAGTTTGATTTGATTTGATAGTGGTGATGGTTATGGTGGTGGTGATGGTAAGGATGGTGATGGTGGTGATGGGGATGATGTTGATACTAGTCTGCCCTGGTCTGTTCAGATGTGTTTTTGCAAAGTAGCTTGTGAGTGCAGGGGTGCATGAGTTCAGGGTGGGCAGTAGAACGTGTATGTCCAGGTTGGTTCCCTGTGTGGTGGACATAGTGCCTACAGTGTGTGTCAAAAGTTGATTCTGCTCAGGTCGGATTTGTATTAACTTTGGCTTGTGGAAATCGCATTGATTCGACACGTACTTGCATGTTAATTCCATTCAAACCAATTAAATAGAAAACCTTTTATTTTTTTATTTTTTTTGAATTATGAATATATCTGACAATAAACACAAAATGGCTCCTGTCGTGGTTTGAAGCCCACAGTTATTTGGAGCAGTAAACAATATGTGGTGGCTTCAAGTCCAACATTCAGCACGCAGACAAAAGCAAGCTCAGTGGTTGTGACAGATGTCACAGCAGCAGCATTGGGCCAAGGGGCAGGGGGGGCCATCTGGAGGCTGGGGGGGCGGCGGTGCTGTCGCCCTGGGCCGGGGCCTCGGGGTGGCACCCCGCCCCAGGCAGCGCTCCACCAGCTGGGCCCAACCTCCACCCCCCCTCTTTCATCTGTTCTTCTTCCGCTCTGTCTTTCCGGCTCCGTCTTTCGTTCTTTCTTTTCTCCTTCTATCTTTTGTACGTTCATAGCCGGTGACTTTATTTAAGTTACCGACGGCTGCACACGTTACGAGCCCACCTGATGCCAGCGAAACTTTACAGTGTCACACCTTGCCTGGTGCTCCCGCACAGCTAGTGTTCAATATTGGTTCTTCCCTCCCTGTCTCTTACTCTACGCCCCCTCCCCTCTCTCTCTCTCTCTCTCTCTCTCTCGCCCTCTCTCTCTCTCTCTCCCTCTCTCTTTCCAGCCCACCGTTTACAGTAAACAGAGGTTGTGATGATGCTCCTGATTAGCCAATTAAATTATGCAACGATGCCAAAGTGATGCCAAACATCAGACTGCTTGTGTCATGGCCTAATCTCTCTCCTCAACCCCTCCACACCCTTTTCCGTCACACCATACCCTCTCTGTCCGTCCCAAATCCATCCCTCTCTTGCTCTCACTCTGATTCCCTCCCTCACTCACTCCCTCTCTCCCACTCTCTCCCTCTATCTCTCCCCATCCTTCCCTCCATCTCTCTCTCTACCACTCCCTCCCTCCCTCCATCTCTCTTTCTTCCACTCTCTCGCTCCCGCCCTCTATCTCTCCCGCACCCACACTACCTCCCTCCCTCCCTCCCCCTCCCTCTCTCTCTTCCTCCCTGCCTCCCACCCTCTCCCTCTCCCCCTCTCTGTGGGCAGAATCGGCCGTCTCTTCGATGGCACGGAGCCCATAGTGCTGGACAGCCTGAAGCAGCACTACTTCATTGACAGGGATGGACACATGTTCCGCTACATCCTCAACTTCCTCCGGACGTCCAAGCTCCTCATCCCAGACGACTTCAAAGTGAGTGGAAGGTCCCGTCGGCCAGTCAGCATTTCCTACCACTCTCAGTATACACAAAGAACTGCCCCACAGCGAGGGAACATGCCCTCGTCCGTCTGCGAGCCCCTTTTTTTACCCCGAATTGGCGCAAACATAAAATAACATAAATATATAAATAAGTGTTAACAGGGCCCGGGGCAAAATAATTAGGCTGTGTGGAATCGGGGCACCGTTACTGGTGAATGTGAAGTGTATGTTTTTTCATATGGTCGGCGGTGGAGTCTTTCAGCTGTTGAGGGAGAGATCCGTCAAGATGTAGATGGAAAAAAACAAACAACCACCCTAACGAAACATATCCAGTGCTGCTGCCTTGAGACCAAATACTTATTAGGCTATTAGGTAGTGGGCCTGTGCTGGAACTTCCTTATTGTAGTTAAGTGTGAGAATCTGTAGGGGATTCTAAACATATGTCACACATTTGTCTGTGTTTGTGTGTGTGTGTGTGTGTGTGTGTGTGTGTGTGTGTGCGTGCGTGTGGGTATGTGTGTGTGTGTGTGTGTGTGTGCGTGTGTGCATGCGTGTGTGCGTGTGCAAGTGTGTGTGTGTGTGTGTGTGTGTGAACTGTGATTCATTTAGGACCGCAATTACCTTAGTACCCCCGATAACACAAATATTCCCAGATATCTGATTGACCGTCTGTCTATGGTTGAGTCCATCCGGGGGATTCACCTACAGTCAGCTAGAATAAACAAACACACACACACACACACACACACACACACACACACACACAAACACACCAAAAAAAAAGAGACAAAGACGGATACGCGGTAACACAGACGCACACGAGAGGTTCATGTCGAGGGCAACATTCAAATTAGTGGAGACTGGGTAAAAAACAGGGAGGACAGGGAGCAGGATGGGAGGCTGGTGTGGTGCTCAGGGCCTGCAGTGCTGAGGGTGTGTGAGAGCGGGCTGCGGGGCGCTCCACACACAGCCCTGTGCTGCACGTCACGCTGCATCTCCTGTGCCCCACTCGGCTCCTTCAGTCCCTCTGCTGCTGCATGCGCTCTCTGCTGGAGCTGAGTGTGTGTGTGTGTGTGTGTGTGTGTGCGTGTGTGTGTGTGTGTGTGTGTGTGTGAGCTGAATTAACTACACAGTAATCGTGGCAACTGTGCAGGCAATTCTGCAGGGTTATGTTTTTTTTATGTATGGGTGTTTGTCTGTGTGTTTGTGTGTGTGTTTGTGTTTGTGTGAGTGTTTGTGTGTGTGCGCAAACTTTTTTTGCATGCACAGTTGTTAAAAGTATAATTATGTTTGAAGTAGCTTAGTGTGTCTAAACCATTTTACATAGGTAATTGGTTTAGAACGGTATTTAAATGCTGGACGATGCTAATGTATGGATGAGGTGAAGAAAATCCAGTCCAGTCTTCATTAGAACGCCAGACTAGCCGTACATTGGTTTGCTGATTCTGAACTGTGTGTGTGTGTGTGTGTGTGCGTGTGTTTGTGTGTGTGTGTGTGTGTGTGTGTGTGTGTGTGTGTGTGTGTGTGTTTGTGCGTGTGTGTGGGTGAATGCACCGCACCCTGATTGAAACTAATTTCCTCATTGCGGGAACTTTCTGTTCCATTTAAAACCGGTGTAGTTATTAAGATCAGGGAAACTGGAACTGAACACACTCTGTTGGCAGACAGACTGGGAGAACTTTCAACCTAAAAACCCCATTCAGCGTTCTGAGAGGCGACGGCTCCTGTGCCCGCAGGCCACCTATTTATAGGCCCATTAAACCACGCCAGCCTCACACACACTCCAGCCCTCATGTTAGGAGGGGACCCGTACGCTCAACATCCATCTCTTGGAAAAACACACTCGTCTAAACGACATGGAAATGCTGATGATCCTACACTGTAAGATCATCAGCGTCTTCAATGGATTTTTGTCAATTTAGTTCAGGGCAAAATATGGACGCATGAAAATAAGTGAATCGTACGGCTTAAAACAGAAAACAAACTAAAAGACTGGAACATGCTTGTCTGCGGGAGAGTACTGTTGCCAAACAAGTGAGAGAAAGAACAGCGTCAGAAAATACAACGTCAACATCAAACACACGCAAACGTTCACATCAACAGACATCATGACTGACTCCAGGAGCCGCCGATAACCCGTCCTCACCCCCTCACCCCCTCACCCTCCCGGGCCCTGATAGGACTACAGCCTGCTGTACGAGGAGGCGCGCTACTTCCAGCTGCAGCCCATGCTGACGGAGCTGGAGCGCTGGCGGCAGGACCGCGAGCTGAGCCGGGTGTCGCGGCCGTGCGAGTGCCTGGTGGTGCGCGTGGCGCCCGACCTGGGCGAGCGCATCACGCTGAGCGGCGACAAGGCCCTCATCGAGGACGTCTTCCCGGAGATCGGCGACGTCATGTGCAACTCGGTCAACGCCGGCTGGAACCACGACTCCACGCACGTCATCCGCTTCCCCCTCAACGGCTACTGCCACCTCAACTCTGTGCAGGTGAGGAGTCCGTCGGTCCGCCGGTCCGCCAGGGGGGGGCCAGGGCGTCTGGGTCGGCTCACAGCGGCCTGCTCCCGTTTCCAGTTGGGGAACGTCTGTATTGTGTTCGCTTTCAGCCGGCGGGGGTTTTTTCGAAATGATGAATAGTACAGTAGGTCTGCATCCAAAAGTGAAAGTAAAAAAGAAAGAAAGCGTAGGCCTGGTACAAGTACAAAAACTAAACAAGAAACCAGGAGAGTACCCGACTGTGCCTCTGATACGTTGTAGTTCTGTGTGGGTATCAATGACATGAGGATTGGGAGGAGGACAAATTTCTCCCAGCAGGTAGACAGACAATCGCCATATCTTTGGTGAGCATCTCTTCATTTGGTTTGCGTTAAAGTCTGAAGACAAGGAGATGTTTTAGCGAGATAAGGTTGTACAGTACAGGTTATCTTGTTTTATCGCTTAGGATAATGCCTGGCAGGAACGACCGGATCTTTGAGCGATTCCAAACATAGCTTTAGCAATCCGTCAGTAACACCAAGATCCCTTGGTCTAACTGGAACCGCATTGAACTGGTATTTAGAACAAACACCCCACTGGGCAGCGCCTCAGGCCCGCATCGACACACCCCTGGGACACATTCCGGGCAAAGCGGCCCTGTCCCACATTGGGTTCAGTTCTCTAAAACCCAATGTGTCTCCTTAGCAACGATGAACAACAACGATGAACACAACAACTGCAGAGGAGCTGTTGTTGTGGGGGGGAAAAAGATGTCTGGGCCATGATTTGGACCGGAGGAAGTAAGATCTCTGACTAGCATC
>NC_140286.1:11259474-11279437 GCF_964030765.1 Micromesistius poutassou
CGGTTATGGCTACTCCCTACAACACACTCATAACGGACGCTTGGTTACCAGCGTAGCCCACAGAATCGAAAACATTAAATAACAGAGAGACATGGTGGGGGAGGGGGGGGATAGGTTAAAAAATACAATAATAAAAAAGAGGGTGTGGGTGGAAAGAGAGGAATCGTGGGAATGCAAGATTGCATTCCCCTCAGGCAATCAAATTATCCTATGGGCCGATGGTTCCTCCTTATGCGCCGGCTGACATTTTCCTGTAACCCCATCCCGTGTAATGCTATGTGATGTGTGTGACTGGCTTCTGCCATGGGCCCTGACAGGGGCCGCGGAGGCCCCGGGGCCATTCGCCTAATGTCCCGCAGCATCCCGAGAACTGTTTATTTTAGCGCAGTCTGTTCCTCCTCCTCCTCTACCTCCCTCTCTCTCTCTCTCCTCCCTTCCTCCTCTACCTCCCTCTCTCTCTCCTCCTCCTTCTCCTCCTCCTCTACCTCCCTCTCTCTCTCTCCTCTCTTCCTCCTCCTCCCTTTCTCCTCCTCTACCTCCCTCTCTCTCCTCCTCCTCCTCCTCTCTCTCCTCCCCCTCTACCTCCCTCTCTCTCCCTCCTCCCTGGCTTATCCTGTTCTCCCTCCTTGTCTTGTTCCCTGGTCCCTTTGTATCTGACCCCCCTGCGTCTGTGTCATATTTCCAGCCGAGTGCTCTTTGTGTTCCTCTGGGGGACAAAGCCCCCTGACAGGTGAGGCCTGTGGGACAGTCGTAAACCTGTTCCTTGGGTTGGACTCCTCCACACACACACACACACACACACTCACACACGCATGCACGCACACACACACACACGCACACACACACACACACACGCACCAAACACGCACGCACTCAGTGTACCGGCCCCATTCAACAAAGACAAGAAAGGTACCCTGTTACGAGCCGATGCCCCCGGCTGTGTCCATTTACCAAGCTGTTTACGTTGCCTAACGTTGTTACTACAGTGTTACGGTTGGCCGCTGCGGTCGCCGTCCAGAGGTGGACAGAGTCTGAGAGTACGGGATCAGGTTACGATTTTTGAAATAGAGAGATACATGTGTCAGAAAGAAAGAAAAAAGGTAAGGACCCAGGTATGAGATATGTGGTGGGTGTTAGGGTGAAGGACTATTAAAGGTGATCCCTGAAGCTGTGTCAAAGGGGAACACATTCTTATAATGAGTGTAGATATCACCAAAAAATTCTAACTTGGAACTACATACAAGCGTGTGTGTCTGCCACTCCTTTATACCAGATAGCAGAGAGAGAGGGCGTGCGTGTGCGTGCATGCGGTTGTGTGTGTGTGTATGTGTGTGTGTGTGTGTGTGTGTGTGTGTGTGTGTGTGTGTGTGTGTGTGTGTGTGTGTGTGCGCATGTGTGTGTCACTGTTCACATTTGACAAGCAGAAAGGGACAGTGTCGAGAGTGTAGCCTTTTGTGACCCGATACACTTTGACAGCTTGGCCGCTGCTTGAGGACATGAGCAATGTTGCTTTTTCATCTGACAATTTAAAGAAAACAACTCTCCCCTCGATAGACCCGATTGTTCAAAGAACCTTTGTGGCCGGGCGTTAAAACGTATATAAAAAAAATAAAACATCAGTCGGTAGCCGGTAGACTGTGCTTGCTGCTAGCAAGAGTGGTCATGTTGTCTATCTATACACCACCAAAAAAGTGAGATGAAAGCGTAACTGATATTATTGCAGTACTGCTTTTATGCAACACTGCACCCTGCTGGTAGAAACCGATAACGCCTTGAGTAATTTCATCAGAGGCAGACGACAACCTCTAGCGTGGCCTTAATAGAGACCTTAAATCTCCATAGGTATCAGTGCCTTGTGTTATGTGTGCCCTTGAAACCGTTATCTCACCTGGACCTGCGGACATTTAGTGTTGCCATTATCACAATTTAAACATCCCTTGAGACCTGCTTTGGAATATACTGCCACAGGGTCTGAAATTAGAATGACAAAATGGAGATCCTCAAAGTGAAATATGAATTGAAAAAAAAGAATCAGAAAAGGACGGAACAATTGTAGTCTTAATAATATGAATAACTTTAATAATATGAATAAAATGATGGGCCATATCATACATGCCAAATATTGGCCTATAACCTAAATATGAGGTAATAGCATTCAGCATTTGCTCAAACAAACAAATAAAAAGCCCACTTTTACCAGAGTGTTTATACACGGCAGACCAAACCGAAGCAGAGGAAGTGGCAACAAGATTGAGCTAGCAATAAATTGGCTATTTGTTGACAATCTTAGAAAAAAACAACACAACTAAATCTGGTGTGTGTAGATACACATAAATACAGTGACTGCAATGTGTTGGCGCGATTTGCCCTATGAGATGTGGTGGTGGTGTGTGCGAGTGTGTGTGTGTCTGTGTGTGTGTGTATGTACACATACACACACAATCCACTCAGTGGAAGGCCTGCGGCGGCGTGCATTCTTGCTCCGAGAGTACACGTCCGCGGGCATCCTTTCTCCGTCGATGACCTTTGGTGGAGCCATTATTTTCTGCATTAATGATGAGCAGCAGCAGCAGCCAGCGATGAGAGAGACATGGACTTTGTCCTCAGGCGCCGAGCTGCTGATTATGGGCAACAGCATCGCAGGCAAGAGAGGGAGAAAGAAGAGAGAGAGAGAGAAAAGAGAGAGAAAGAAAGCAAGAGGGAAAAGAAAGTCTTCCCACGAGCAGTTGAAAAGAAGAGAGGAGAACTAAGGCCGGGGCGTAAGCAGAGTAAGCCGCTCTGTGCTCTATTGACGAGATGGATCAGATAACCTCTGTGGCCGCCACAGGATTGCCCAGGATGAACTTTCTTAAAAGTATAGACGGATACATTGTGTTCCTCATCTTCTGCATTTAGTACAGGTAATCATTTTTCCACCCCGGTCACCCGGACCGCCATGGCTTTAGGAGAACTACACAACATATTTATATCGGATTCGTCTAAAAATGAATTTTTGTTCTGAAACTGCCAGGATATGGATGAAAAAAAAGCCCTCAATTTGAATCACATTGCCTCTATGTTATCCTATATATATTAACATTATAAAGGAAATCCAATCTTATGTTTTCAGATAGCAACTCCTGCTCGAGCCTCACGGATCCTATAGTGAAATCAAACAAACACCAGTCCAAGCAACACTCCCAAACAAGACAAATTGCAATGGCCCCTGCGAAGGCAGCCGGGTCAACCCACTCAGGAAATCCTGGCTTGGGGAGACGAGTCTAAATGAAGGACTTTACCATTCACCATTATGTCTTTGGTGAGAGTCAGAGGGAGCCCCCAGGGCCCCTCGGTGCAGCGCGGCACAACTTTTCAAAGGGCTCCAGATTAAAGTCACTGAAAGTTCCCACTGGGGTCTGAGGCCAGGAACCCATTAAGCAGCCCTACCGCACCGCCGGCCATAATCGTGTCTTTGAGAATTCAGAGCAGCGGTTGCTTGATAAGCGAATTTAGGCTGAAATAAAAGGGAGGCAAGAAAGCATTATGTGGGACCACCATTAGACACTTTTCCCCTCGCTCATCACTAATTTGTTTTAAATGACTGAGAGAGAGGTGAGCACTTGGTGGAGCCGCCTGAACTACTTTATTTCTTTCTTTTTTTTCCTCTTTCAATGTCAGGTCTAATGCTGATAAACATGGCACTTTGTAGACGCTCAGTATTGCGCCCCTGGCCGGTGTAAAACTACAGTCTCCTATACATCCCATTTCCTGGAAACGAAAAGGGGGCAAAGTTAAAAAAGCAATTCCTTGGTCTTTTTTTTTTTTAGTGCCGAGTAGTTTTAATTTGAACATGCCGGAGCGTATTGCTGGAAAAGATAACATTAAAACCTTTTCATGTGGTAACGGACGAGAAATATCAAACAGAATAATACGTGCTCCTAAAAAAAAAGGACGGACACAACTTTACAAACAAGTGAGCCTTTATTGAGCTTTGATCCGTTACAGTCCGGAATATTAGCATTTCTCTTCCAATGTTGTCATTACAGAGAATACGAAGAGTAGAAACCAACAGAACTTTTAAAATAAAAAGCTGTTACTAGATAAAGGGGTGAATCCTCACTTCAGATCAATACACCTCCGTATCCAACCACGCACCATCAGTGCGGATGGACTATTGATTTCACTCCAAAACGGTATTACGGAAGTGATAGATCTCAAGTTAAGGTTTGGGATTTTACAATGAGAGACAAATACGATCTTTTAAACCCTCTTAGCTAACAATTCCAACCAGTCTATGCTGTCCTGCCTCAAGTGCAACCAAAGGAAATGGCGGGCGTGATTAACTGCTTTAAGTGGATTTCTTCTGCTTCTTCTTCTCTGCCTCTTCCTCCTTCTCTTTTTCAATCTCCGCCACCAGGGTCTCGATTTCTTTGGCCTCCAAGATCTGCCCGAAGCACAGAAAAAGCAATTAGCCAAGAAGAAAGACGTATAGTACAAGTGTCCAATTAAAAAGGCCCTAGAATAACAACGGACGGCCATAATGGGAAACACGCATAAGACTATTCTATTTTCAACTTTGGCATTTAAATGTAGAGTTAACATAATAGAACGAGTGATTACCTTCAGTGGCTGGTTTCGCCTGATAATAGCAAGTTCAATATTTTTCCCACCGGACTGGACCACCTGTGGGTAAAAGAAAAAAGGATTATCTTAAAAGCACAACATCACTCATGTCAAGCTGTGATTGGCGAGATCAAACCATATACCAAGGTAATCGGTATGGCATCCCATAACTAGGTATAGGTCCAATATTGGCTTACACCACAATAAAATAAATCACTTCAATGTGGGCCATTGTGTACAAAAATAAGACCAATCAGAATCTGGGCCTCGATTAAATGCATCCCAAACTAAATATCCAGGCTGTGTAATATTCTTGTGGGTGGCGTTTCTTTGTGACCTTACCTCAAGCAAAGCTTTGATTGCCAGCTTGATTGTCTCATTGTCACCAGCGATGGCTTCGTCTGTGTAATTCTTTTCCAAGAACTCCCTCACAGTCTTCGCACTGCGGCCGATGGCGTTTGCCTGGTAAAAAACACCCTTGCGATTAGTCCAGGTTTTTCCAAGCATCATTGAACATGACTTAAAAGAGCCAAATGGAGCACAGTAAGCAGTGGACCACTTCACTGACCTTCCAGGCGTGGTAGGTTCCTGAGGGGTCCGTCTGGTACAACCTGGGAGTGCCATCGTAGTCAAAGCCCACGATCAAAGCAGAGATGCCAAACGGCCTGCGACCATTGCTCTGAGTATAGCGCTAGAGAAAAACAGAGGAAAGACACATAAGTGCTTCATTCATTCCAAGCAGAATTACATTTCTGTGCCTCTGAGGAAAGAAACCTTGAGTCCAGCAACAGACAATTGTCTCATGATGAGGAGTTTGTTGTCCGACAGCAGTATCGTACTAAAATTTAGGCCTAGAGAGATGACGTCTAACACCAATTACCTGTTTCAGTGTTGCAATGTAGCGTGTGATATATTCAACTGTAACTGGGTCTTCGACGGTTAGCCTGTGACTCTGGCATTCCACCCGAGCTCTGTTGATCACGATACGTGCATCTGCCGTCAGGCCTGGAAGACATCAGAAAAGCAAAGGTTACACAATGTTTGGGGAGGAATGTCATAAAAATAGCTGCTATTGTATTTTCTTAAAAGTATATTCAGAGTGCATCACCTCAATATATTAATTACTTGTTACTATTGTTGTGCCGTCAAAAGGAACACATTTTGATTAACAAGCAGGTTATTTTAATGTTTTGCATTACCTGCAAAGGCCATGCAGACATGCTCATCAAGGGCACATATCTTGCGGACAGTTCTCTCCTCCTGAAGCTTCGCTACAGACTTCTTTTCAACACCAAGAACCACGATGTCTTTTCCTCTGATTCCAACCTGAACAAAGAAAGCAAATGTACATAAATCACTGCATTTTCGCATGAATACCAAATTGGCAAATACAGTGATTAACAGTGATGAACATTTATGTCAAATCAGTAACTTGGATATATATAGACAAGTGAATGGTTGGACTCCCTAATCAACCATGGTGGCATTGCAGACCATTACACCTGCATCATTTATTAGGAAAATAAGGAGTAAACGGCAGCGCCACAATATCAGTTGTATAACCTGATTATACGGAAGGATTGGTGACTTATTCAGGGACTTGCAACGATGGAAGAATAACCCTAAACATTAGAGTTTAATAGAAGAAGTCACAGCACCTTGAAGATAGGTAACGTTATGCTAACTTTCGGGAAGGAACAAGCTAGCGTCAGTCAAACGTACACATCTTGTGTTGTTGTTGGAATAATAATAAATAATAATAATAATACGCCGTGTAAGAACATCGAGATACACTGGGAACAACAACAACCGAAACATTTGCATTTCTCATCAATGATGGCGAAATTAATCTATCCGTGTTAATCTAACGAAAAGGAAAGCGATTCTGAGAGTGACACAGCGACAACGCTGGCTAGTCGGCTAGCCAACGCTTGCTAACAAAGTTTAGCTTTCGTTTCATTCAGGACTTACCGCAGTGGATCCCTTCTTCACGGCTTCCTGTGCATATTCTACCTGAAAGAGATGACCATCTGGGGAGAATACAGTAATGGCTCTATCGTATCTTGCTGCCATTGCGACGGCCGAAATCAAAAATGTTAATAAAAGGATAGCAAACGGATGATTCAGCTACAAGCCGCTAGACTCGATTTCCTCGTGTATGCTATGCGCGTGCGCAAGAACTTTGACCCAGGGCAAACCCAATAAACGATTTGAACATACATATTTAAAATACATAGTTATTGTAAACACAGACATTTGGTGGAAAACGTGATTTTTGTCAAAGTTACATAGAAAAACCCTAATTTGGATAAATAGTAATAATTCAAACACTTATAATACTTATATAATAATAAATACCGTTTTCTAAAATGGCTATTTAGTGAAAATAATGCTAAATTAAAGAGTGAGATTATTTGTTTGCGGACCTGATATACAATTGCTATTTTTACAACTCGTAATTTCTGTGAATTTTAAAATAAACAGGGAATATTTGAACTCCGGTTCACTGGTTTGACTGTAACCTTTTGGAACAATCCTGGAATGGTCCATTTCTTATACATTGGGGGATACCTGCTTTGGAAAATAAATGAAGCATTGAAAATAAGATAGTTTATATTATTTCTGTCTATCTGAGTATAGTTATTGTGCTGCTATGTTACACAGTTAAATACAAAAACGCTATTACTTAATTCAATTAACAATGAAGGTTGTATTTATTTGGATCCCTGTTAGTGTCCCCCCTCTCCTCCAATAGTGGGTCACTGCATTCCAAAATAGCGTATTCAACTGCTAATCTGAGGTCTTCCGATTCGTGCAGTGTGTTACTACTTTATGCTGTATTTTGCGCTTTCCTAGGTTATCGCCATGTCGGTGGCTTTCGCACCTCACAGGCAGCGTGGAAAGGGGGACATAACTCCCGCCGGAATACAAAAGGTAATACATCTTCACAGCGCATCATGAGCAGGGAGGCTATGAAACAAGCGTATGCTAGCCCGTTAGCTTATGATGTAGCATCACCCATCCAAATCCAACTGGATATAGATTGGTAACCCTGTTTGCAGGGTCACAGCGCGGCGAATATGAACATCGCGGAACTAAGGGGCCGCACGTGTGGACAAATTGTGAGCCGTCAATGATAAACGATAGCATTGAATTATTTCCCAAATGAATGAAGGCCTGTGGTTTTTGTTAGCTTAGGACGGTTAGCAGGATGCGTCTTTTGTTAGCCGCACGCGCACTTCTGATGATGAACAATCCCATCTCTAGCCTCCTTTCATAATACTCTGGGGTATCAGCCTCAACACCGATTCAAACCACCTAACCACAAACGTGTTGTCTTGCTTTGGTGTTCCAGTTACTAGACGAGAACAACCAACTGATCCAGTGTATAATGGACTTCCAGAGTAAAGGCAAGACTGCAGAATGTTCACAGTAAGTCACGTTGACGTTATGGCGCCTCCATTCACTCTCCATCTTCGTCTACTAGGTTGTTCCAATGGTTTAAGAAACCCTTCTTGTTACTACATGGGCTGCCTGTCAATTATAGCCTCATGCACGTTTTTAACGACTGTCTACTTTTTCAGATATCAGCAGATGCTCCACAGAAATTTAGTGTACCTGGCAACGATAGCAGACTCAAATCAAAACATGCAGTCCCTTCTACCAGCGGTGAGTTTAACCAAACTATCAAAGCGATCGTGATGTAACCTTCAACGTAATGTATTTTTTATTCACATTACAATGCTTGATGTTTTTTTTTATATATATATATTTATACACCTGTTCAACTTCATTTTGGGGCATCTGAAATGCAATGACCACACGTCAATATGTTTCTATACCGCAAACAAAGGAAGCTATATCACACACACCTTTGCATCAGACTTCAGGTCCTCCCTAGATCATATTCAACCCAGGCCTCTTTTGGTCAGTAGAATCCAACCTTATGAGTAATTCAATGATCAAAGAGCCTCTGTGTAAAGAAGCAAGAAGCACCATTTGGATTGTAAAGAGGGTAGTGTGCATCAGGTGTTTTATTTGGAATGTTTGCTAACGATAAAAAACACACAGACCATGTTGTGTGAAGCTGGATGAATATGGTGGAACTATTCCATTCACATTGTAAATGTTTCATAAGTCATTTACTCCCAAAGGTTGAACTCTTACTAAGCCATAGACTGGGTCTATGGCTTAGTAAGAGTTGAATGGGTACCGCCTTTCTTTTTTTCTTTCTTCTATTACCTTGTGATGATGTTTTTTTTTTAACTTTCAAAACAACTGTTTTGAACAACAAATGTTGTTTTTTAATCATAGCTTCGTTTTGGACACTCTTTGTCCATAGACTATAATAGAATATCTTTATTTGTCATTGTAACAGATACTACTCAATTAAGTGCAGTCCTATCAATATGTGTGGCTGAATTTGTCTAATGCCAGGTGTGTGTGTGTGTGTGTGTGTGTGTGTGTGTGTGTGTGTGTGTGTGTGTGTGTGTGTGTGTGTGTGTGTGTGTGTGTGTGTGTGTGTGTGTGTGTGTGTGTGTGTGTGTGTGTGTGTGTGTGTGTGTGTGTGTCTAGCCGCCCACTCAGAACATGTCCATGGGCCCCGGTGGCATGAACCAGAGCGGTGCCCCCCCCCAGCCTCCACACGGTCACAACATGCCCTCGGAGGGCATGGGCAGCGGAGGGCCCCCGGCGCCGCACATGCAGAGCCAGATGAACGGACAGATGCCTGGTTAGTCAGACCGCCTCTCCTCCTCCTCCTTCGGTCTCTCCGCACACGCGTACCTTCTCTTTTTCCTTTTCTCCTGTGTTTTTCTTTCTCTCGTCTCCCGTGGTTCGAATCTCAGTTTGGTTGCCTAGCAACACCAGAGAACTGCGAGGTAGGTCGTTTTCTCTGAAGGATGATGTCACTCGTTTGCCTGCTCTGGCGGGTTTGAATGCCGAGGCTTTTTGGATCATAGCACCTGCTCTCTCTTCCGTTTCATCTTTTATCTCTCTTTTTGAAGTTTATTATTATTATTGTTATTAAGGCTCATTATTTATATCAGATAAAGTATGAAATTCAGAAGAGGGAAATGCTCTTAACTGGTAGTGCAAGATAAGCTGTACTATATTAATCCCAGACATTTTGGGACGGTTAGGGAAATTAGCTTAATGCTGTCACACTAGCTGCAGCGCTGTGTCTGATTACCATATCACTGAGTATTGATGTCTGAATTTCCAGGACCTAACCATATGCCCATGCAAGGACCCGGACCCGGCCCCAACCAGCCACCCAACATGCCCGCCGGGTCCATGAACATGCCCCCCAGCAGCCACGGAACCATGGGTGGCTACAACCACGCCGTCCCCTCCTCCCAGGGCATGCCAGCCCAGAGCCAGATGAACATGACTCAGGGCCAGCCTATGGGCAACTACGGCCCCCGGCCAAACATGAACATGCAGCCCAACCAAGGTAGCCACCGTGCAGAGCTTTCAGACGTTGCTCTGAGAATATATGAAATATTTCTCGCGTTCATAACACTTTAGTTTTGTTGATTTATTCAACGTGTGTGACAAGTCTTCCAAGTGTACCGTGTTGAAAAGGGTTCTTGTTGCTCCCTCGCAGGTCCCATGATGCACCAGCAGCCTCCCTCACAGCAGTACAATATGCCCCCTGGTGGCGCCGGCCAGCACTACCAAGGCCAACAGAACCCCATGGGTATGATGGGCCAGGTCACCCAGGGGAACCATGTCATGGGCCAGAGGCCCATGCCACCTTACAGACCCCCGCAGCAAGGTATCCCCCTCAGAGCTGAGCGGGCCCTTTGAGGATCTCTTTTGAGCACAGTCCTTCTCCCTTTCCCTAACACAACCCTTCTGCATTTCTTACTTTCCCTCTTGTCTCGATCTCCCTCCTCCAAGTTTGAACCTTTTTTTGTTTTGTTTTTGTTTTTGTTTCTTTACTGTTATTGCTCACAGACCCTTTGGTGCCTAATAGGTTCTCCTCCGACAGCTAATCGAAAACTTGGGTGATCACGAGGAAGATTGGTTATTTCAGGACGAGCAGTGTAGGGCAACCTCCCACCCCCACCCCCCCCCCCCCTCCCAAAACACACACACCTCACTCCCCCCTCTCGCACAGAGCCACTCGTCCCAACAACACCTTGAATCTACCTGTGTGTATGTTGTGTGCTGTGTTATGTGTATGTAGGACCCCCACAGCAGTACCCAGGGCAGGAAGACTACTATGGCGACCAGTACAGTCACGCAGGACAGGGAGCCTCAGAAGGTAGGAGAACCCTCCAACCGATCCTGGGGAACCCAAAAGAACCAATCAAATCAAAATCAAATCCCCCCCCCCCCCCCCCCTTCCCTCCCCCAAATACATACCACCCAACAAGATCTGCCTAAAGGAGTTGTGTTCAATCAAGGAGAATCGTAGGTGACGGGCCAGACCAGGAATTCAAATCTGCCACCGCCTCGTGGCGTGGGTGGGCGGCGGGGGCCGGATCCACAGCTTGTGTCGCCAGCCAATAGGAAAGCTGCAGCTGAACTAAAGCCAGGGCAGCTTCTCGCTTTGTGATTTCACAAATGCCTATTTTTGTGTACCCTGAATCGTCTTAAATATTCCACCCCTTTTGCTGAGAGATAAGCGCTAGAAGGCAAAGAGACCCGTGCCGCCGTGCTTAAATGACGGAGATGTCAAAGATAATTATACACCACCGTCCAGCCAGCAATCAGGTTGGGTTTTGATACTTCCGAAGCACAGCAAAAGCAAACGGGGAACGTGCAAGGTAATCTCACGCCTCTTGCTACCATGGCAGTGTCACCACTTTCACATCTCCTTCTGTCTGTCTGTCATTAACATTCACTTTTCCTTTTGTTTGTCATCTTTCTCTACCAGTTTTGATTTCTTTTCAAGGTCACCACTTGTTTCTCGGCTAACGCAACTGTGCCCTTGCCCTCCCCCCCCCCCTTTATATCTAATTGATTGGTTGTCCAGTAGCCAATCGAGACATTTTCACTGGTCTGCCTTCTCTTAATTTCCATCACTGATACTCGTTCCTTCTTTCACATTCCTAACTACGATGCTTAATTGCCTAATGCAAACCATTCCCATGGTTTTAATTTATTTCACAGTTGTGTCTGTAATATACCGGACCAGGTAAGGTTTTGTTGCGATAATGGCTGCACCAGCAGCCCTTGCAACAGCTCCCTCCAAACATCCCAAGCGATGAAAGAGGAGTCACCACCAACCCTGAGATAAAGTCCTCACGGTCTTATGCAACATTGCTTGCTTTTCCTGTGCGGTGAACGGTTCACAGTACTCATTGTCCCCCGTCCCTTACCCCCGTTACCCCCTGTAGGTAACGCGCAGTACGTCCAGAACCAGGAGGCATACCAGCAAGGCCCGCCCCAGCAGCAAGGCTACCCACCGCAGCAGCAGTATCCAGGCCAGCAAGGCTACCCTCCGCAGCAACAGGGATATGGTGCGTTTTCTCAACTGTTTTGTTTTTACCCTCTAGGTGGCAGTATCGGCTGTCTTTGGTGCCCTTTCGTTTTTAATCTCCCTTTTTTTAATAATAATTCCTCCTCGAGAGAAGTGAAACTAGTTGCGACTTGCTTCTTGAAACCAAAAAAAAAAAAGCTACGTGTGCCAGAACGACATGAACGACGTGCAGCGAAATGGGTCTGTGTTAATGACCGGTTAGGGGATTGGCACTCGGATGGGGAGACACAGGAAAATGAATCGGGGGGGGGGGGTTGGGTCGGAGGGGCATGTTTCAGATTGGTATTCTTCCCAATGTTTCAGCCGTCGTGTTTGATTTGAAAACCCTGTTCTCTGCGAGTACGGGATCTGGCTGATGAATGCTGACCCTAGGCCATGCGTCTGAGCACGGAAGCAACTGCAACTCGTATCCGCCTTTCCCCATCCGTAACTTTCCATGTGATTCCCCATTGCTCGCTCTCTCTCTCTTCTCTCATGGTTCCTCTCTCTGAGCCAGAGGCCTTCATCTTGTGTCGATAATGAGCTTTCCAAGAGTCAGAGGCAGTGCGCTCTGCTCCATCTGGCACGCACACGCGCTCCTTCTCTCACAAGGCACCCACAAGGTTATGCACCCACGTTAAGGAGTCCAGCGTTGACAATGCTGCGTGGGCCCAGTTCTGTAAACTCGGGTCGCTCAGCCCGGCCCGATCCCCACAGTGGCCTAGTGTTGCACGGCACCGGTGGAATTTGTTTGTTTTTTAATGAGGCCTTGCACCGTTAATGAACGCCCACAGAATCTCCTTGATCTCTCCTTGTATTGGAGCGGGGGTGGGGGGGGCCCGCCCAGGAAGCCAGCCCCCGTAACCTTCCTCGTTACCGTGCCTGGCATGGTGGAACGGGCTCCGACTAGAGCCTGACTTCTTCACCAACTGCCTGCTGCCACACAGCAGCCGGCCGATTGCGGGGACATTAGGGATAAATATCAATGGCAGGAGACATATCAGAGCCAATGGGCATGGAGATGTATTTTCAATTGGAACTCGAGTCAACACGCGGGCACCAGATGGTAAAATGTGCCGATGATGGCGGCGAGTGTGATGCAGCTGGTTACAAATGTGAACTTCTGTAGTTTGTGTTTTTTGTTTCACCGTTTTAATGCCGGTGGTTCGGTCACTAAATTGAAACGTGTCGATCTCCCGTTGTTCCACCAGGTCCTTCCCAGAGCGCCCCGGGCCAGTACCCCAACTACCCCCAGGGGCAGGGGCAGCAGTACGGGGCCTACCGCCCGCCTCAGCCCGGGCCCCCCCAGGGCCAGCAGCAGCGCCCCTATGCCTACGAACAGGTGAGTATGCCCATGGCTGTAGCAGCAAGTCAGACCTCGTCCGTACGGAGGCCTTAGTGTGTCCCCTTTTTTTCCCGCGTAGGTTTTACCGCCAGTAAGCCTCTGGGTTATATATATATATACACGTAGCGTTCTTAATGAAGCCAATGTGAGCCGAGGGAGCAGATGTTCAAAGTGGGTATCTTGTGCATGCTGTCACCGTCTGGAGGGAGGGCTGTGGTGGGAGGCGGGAAAAAAGTTTCGCTCGGCGTCTCAATGTGTGTTTTTTCTAGCCGTAGTTTGTTGACTGTTGAACGTTAACTAAAAAGGCGCGCGTCAGATGGATCGTGGGAAGGGGTTGATGATCTGCCCAGGCGACAATGGCATGCACGTCCAGGGTATATGAAATATGGGGGCTTTGATGCGGATTCTCTCCTTTTTAATTTTTTCCTGACCTAAAGCGTAATGCCAGTGTGCTCTAGTGTATTTTTTTTTTAAAGGGAGATCTACATGTTGCCCTGTATTTCCTGTGGTCTTATGTGGGGGCCACAGCTACACTTTGATATCTTTATCTTTGAATATTCAGGGACACATGAGGAAATAAAGACCCAGGGATTTGAACCCCTGACTAGCTCTGTAAGAAGCAAAGGTAATGGTTGCTGTGAAGACCTCAACGTCCAATCTAGACGTTTGACCACCTAGCTTTTATTTGCATTTGTTTTGTTCCTTCCTCTACCTCTTTATGTCTTGATCCTTTCCCATTTTACTCCTTTTTTCTTTTCTTTTTCTTTAATTTTTTAAATTGTAACCAGGGGTCGAATTTTACATGTAAGAGGTCATAAACACAGCATGCGTAGTGTAATGATACCTTCCATATGCTTCAGTAATGTGTCCTTTTTTTTAAAAACCGTGTAGAGAAACAAAGGTACACAAGAACTGGTTGAAACGCGTATGCCAACGTGCCTGAGATTGTAAAATCTGATCAAATCAGAATCAGTATTTGAATGGGAATTTTTCTTTTAAAATGTCTTTTTCGGCAATTCCAACGATAACGGAACCCACATTTCGACCCCTGTTTAGAAATGCATCGACTGTTACACTTTAAGTAGTGCACATGACACCTGTCTACCTAGCCAATAAGGAAATCTCTTCATCAGCCATGCTGCTGCAGAAACCTGACATGCCTAAAGCTGCATTTCCAAAAACACACCAGTGGTGTGGCCGTGCTGCCACCTGCTGGTTCGATTAAGCAAATGCAGCCCACTCTTAAATCATCATGGTTTGCAGTGCCATATGGTTGATATTACAAATGTGCTTGTTTGTGTCCTACTACTGTCTGTCTGTGTAACTATTAGCCCGTGTATCTGCTTGTCTGGCTCCTTCTCGTGGTAAAATGTCAATAACACATTTCTGTTTGCATGTCTTTCCACAGGGCCAGTATGGAAATTACCAGCAATGAAAAGATGGTCACAGCAAACCCACACAGCCCCGCTCTGACCTCTTCTCTGAGCTTTGACCTCTTGGGTCATCTGTTGAGTAGAATTTAAATTATGGCTGCAGCTCGATGAGACACACACACAACAAACACACACACGCGCAAACACATCGGTTTCCTCTTCTGGAACGATTCATCGGGGCTCTCATCCACACCTGTAAGATGTATTCTTGTGTTGTCAACGCTGACGTGATTGGGTCCGTTTCTCAGAGCTATTCCTCCGGTCCCGACGGTCTCCGAGCGGCGTAGCCTTAACAACATAAAACAAACAGCTGCCTTATCTTACAACATTGCAGTTTTTGTGAAACTGGCATACAAACGTGAAATTTGGGGTATCACCAATTGTTTTAAATGTACCAACTCGCTAGGTAGGTGGATGCATTCCCCCCCTCCTCTCGCTCCCTGTCAATGAGAAGCAATAATGCCAACCGTAGAGATACGCTTTTTTGATGAGGTTAACTTTGTCTAAGACTTTGGAGACTAGTCCTAAATACTGTGTTGTTTATTTCCTTAACTGTATGTGTCAATGTATCTTTTTGGTTATGATCTTTTATGATGATCCCATCCGGCACATTTTGTATTATTATTTTTTTTTTTTTGTTATGTATTTCTTTGAATTGTATATCTGTCTAAATTACAACTACAAGACTGATCTGGACACCCTACGGTGGCTTTGGTGGTACAAAAACATAATCCTGCACAACATGGTCCTGCAATACCAACCTAATCAGTATACTTTTTGGACCTGGACTGATTCTGTTCTTTCAAATTAAAATAAAAATGTAGCATGCCGGCCAGGCTTTGGTAAAACAAAACTAGAACTATTAATTTATATAAACCATTTTTGGGGTTTTCTACTTTATTTAGCTCATACAGAGATCTACCAAATTTGCCATTAGAGGAATAGCAGTTTGCGTTGTTGGAAAAGTGTGCCGAAGCAGAGGACGTATAACGGACACCTTGTGAAATGTAAGGCCATCCCTCTCTGCTTGCCAAAGCCTTCTCCTTTTATTTGAATTAGTTGTTGAACTCAAGTCCACGGCCATTTTGTCCGCTGACTGCAAACCGGCGATTGCGGGGGTGAAAACCCACCACAATCTTAACTAGGGTTTTGTCAGCCTTGACAATGCCGGAGGGCTTCCTCCTTTGAATAGACTTCTGAGGCAATGCCATCGACATAGTGTTGTGTACGATCAACCGAAACAACTTGTTACTATCGTATATGTAACATAAGATGTGAAAATAATGTTTTGGAGAGAAAAAAGATTTCATAATTTTACAGTTTAAAAAATAAAAACAACGGGTGGTGCAGTTGTGGCTACAGCCGCTTGATATGTGTCCTATGGTCAGGGTTGCCAGATTGGGCGGGAAATCTGTCCCAATCTGGCAACACTGCCTAGTTGATCTGGTGTACAGTGGCATAGAGGAGGATCAGACACGGTCGTCCTCATCTTGTTTATATGGCTGTTTAATATTTTTCATTCTGCACCCATTCGAAACAGTGTCGGTTGTCATTGAAATGTAAAACTGTACATTATAATAAACTACAAAAACAAATCTCTAATGTAGCGCTCAATTCATTTCTTGCAAAGCGTGTTGGGTGGAACTTGGTCCTGAGGAGGGGGGGGGATAAGTCGTCGTCGTGCGCGCAACGAGAGCTGTCACCGCCGCTGACAGGATGATGTAATTGTTTTTGCTCATGGGCTATCCGGTCGGCTGGTGTCCGACCGATAATGGGCTCGTACCCTCACGCAGCAGCATCCTCCCAGCATAGGCCAGGTGCATCCAGAGAGCTATGGGGCTGCACATTCACACCCAAAATTACCTTCCCCTCCTCCTGACCGCGCCCCCTCCGGAGAGGGAGAGGGACTACCTGTCACTCTGGGGGGAGCGTGGCAGATGGCGCACCAGATGTGTGGCCGGAGCACGTGATGGGAGAGTAGTGAGGGTGTGAGAGAGGGCCGCTGCTCCGACCGCCAGAGCACGAGTGGGCGTGTTCCACCATGTGTTGATGTTGACGTGTGGGACTGTATGGAAAGTCTATATATAGTATATTGTGTGTGTGTACACATACAAACCTACAGTACCTGTGCTGTAGGACGTGCTCCTTCCTCGGTGGTTCGGTTTTTCCTTTCCCCCTGCTCGGGTCTCGTGGCATCTCCCAGTCACCGCACCTCCCCGCTGCTCCACAGCTGGCTGCCCCACCCTACCCAGCTGCCACTGGGGCTCCCCCCGGCCCAGCCGCTTGGCAGGGCTGGCGGTTTGGGCGCCCCCCCACCAGCCCTCCCTGGCAGCTGCCGCCCTCAGCTGCGCTCTCGCAGACGGCATTGGGGTCGGACAAAGTCACTCCTCCTGTGACTGTCTGATTAGTATTTCTCCCTGTTCTCCACAATAAGAACGTTAAACATTGAGTATCTCTTGTATACATACTATGAACATTGTGTTTGCCTACTGTATAGAGTGTGGCGGTGTGCAGCCAATTAACAATAGATGGGGGGCGGGGGGTGGGGGTCGCGTCTTGATGCCACGGCAAACACCAAGTTGACAGTGTAATTTCAGCCGACGATTATCTCGTTCAATATTTTGATAATTATAATTCCGGACACCTTTCAGAGGGGACTTTGAACCCACGGAGGGGACGATGACATTGTGGTCCTATCCGGAGGCAAGGAGTGATCTCTCAGTTTCTTTCTCTCTCTCTCTGTCTTTCCTATGCTCTCTCAGCCACTCACTCACTCCTGGTCTCTCACTCTTGTATGCACACTCTCGGAGTGACAGAGGGTCTACGGGGAGGTATAAGAGGTAGTTATGGGGAGAAATGCAGCAGCCTCCTCCGTTTAATTGGAGACGTGTCACACTAAATAAATGGTGCAAAAACAAGGGCTGACTGGAGGCTTGAGGGAGGGGCCCTGGGGAGCCAGCCTGTTTTATTGGGCAGGAGCGCTGCATCGCTCCGGGGTGAATCGGGGCTATGCGCTCTTGAGATCCATCCCTCCCTCCCAACACCCTCCCGCCGCTACATCAGTCCCCCCAGCCCCTCCACCCCCCCCCCCCCCCCTCCCCCCTCCACTCCCCAAAACCACCAAACCACCAGTTATCCCAAAGACCAGAGGAGAGGCAGGGGGTAAAAAATAGACAAAAGGCTTTGAGTTCAATCGACAGAAATGAGAGCAGAAATGACTCCATGTTGCACGAGGAAAGAAACAAACACGCTATAAAACCAGGACGGATGGGTGAACTTAGTGACCCGATGATTTAGACTTCTATCAGGCAGCATCCCGAAATCCCTCATCCGCGATTTCAATTTCTGCATGCCTGCAAACAAATCCATAATCATAAAAGTCTTGAGCAACCAATTTATGCCACGCGTAGTGCTAGCCCCGTACGTCAATCTATGTTTGGAGGGGCCTGCAGCCAATAAGCCACAGCCTACACAATTCTCCCTGTGTAATCTATACATGACCTCCGAGTAACCAAGAGAATGTGTTCTCCGATATTCTATCACTGGATGTCACCGTTGTCTTCTGTTCAATATTGCCCCACTAACGTTGCATGTGTCTGCGTGTACATGTGTGTGCGTGTGCGTGTGTGTGTGTGCGCGTGTGTTAGTGTGTGTGTGTGTGTGTGTGAGTTCATAGCACGGGTTTTGATTTACCTCTGCAGTGTGCAGCAGTAATTGGATGTGACACCATTTGCTGTGCGCTCCCTGGGGGATAGAGCAGGAATCTGACTATTATGGCCTCCGTCATGAATATGTCACAACCGCTGCAAACAAAGGCCTATGAAACGGACGAGGCTACCCTCTGTTGTTTCTAAGCTAATATAGGAGATAAATGCTTCCTTGAAAAGCCATTTCGGGTGGCTCTAATGAATGATTAATTACCTTTTTTTGGAGAGGGGTGTGGAGGGGGAAAAACTCATTTTAGATTCTACATGCAAATGTTAAATATGCACTGTTAAACCTCATGCCCAGCCCACTTCATTGTGTTTAATATCATAGTTCCCCGGCCGGTTGAAATGTTCTGCACCCTACACGCCCAAAATGGTGCAATCACTTCGAAACAAGGCAACGCTTTGGATGGGTCTAGTGTGTTTTGAATCCCGTCGTTCGTTGAGGGTCTCGCAAATTCCATCATTCCTAAAATCAAAAATGTGAGTGCGTTGCTTTGTTTTGGCTCTCGCCTCACCAAAGTAGTGTCTGGGTGAAGTAGTAGCAGGTATGCTGATATCAGTATTCCCACCGCCTGCATAATTGCAGTGATTTGCTTTCCCTTTGGGTAATCTGTAAACATGGCTGTTTTGATGTTTTTGGCATCCTCCATTGGCTGGGCTCTAGGCTCCTCCAGCGAGCCCCCCATCCCCTGCCCAGGGTGACACAAATAGATCCTTCCCCAGAAGGGGCACGTAGTTCCACACGGGCACAATCAATACAGCCCAGTTGTCGCTGGAGCCCGCAGCGGTATTAAAAGCGCCCCGTGAGCCCCCTCTCTCGCCACGCCGGCGTTTTAGGGAAATAAAGGCATCGATCGGCCCCCGGGCCCTCCGGCAGAGCAGGCAGAGCATTAACCTGGCCCCGCAAATTAGAACGTGCTCATCTGGACACATCTGCCTGCAATGTTCCCAAAAAGCCAGTCCTGGGGTGAGGGGAGCGGGACTGAGAGGGGCAGGGGGCCGGCGTCCCGCTGGTCGCGATGATGAGCAGAGCCCTACGTGACGCCTCTGTCAGGGCAGGGGAGATGTCTGGATGCCCAGGACTTCATTAGAGGCCCAGGATGGGGGTGCCGGGCGATGTGGCTGGGGTTGGTCGGGGGTACTCCATCTCGGATCAGTGTGGGGCCCTCCCCCTGATGTGTGTGTGGGGGGAGAGTGGGGGAGACTGACCCTCGCACAGAGCTCCTGGCAAGAAGGGAGGAGTGTAGTTTTACGGCGCTGACAACAACACATACTGCATGGATCTGGGCATTGTCTCTCTCTCTCTCTCTCTCTCTCTCTCTCTCTCTCTCTCTCTCTCTCTCTCTCTCTCTCTCTCTCTCTCTCTCTCTCTCTCTCTCTCTCTCTCTCTCTCTCTCTCTCT
>NC_140286.1:11284637-11317894 GCF_964030765.1 Micromesistius poutassou
AATGAACGATGAGCCTATATTTAAAACAAAACACATTCAAATAACTGTATATTTTTTGTTTAGACAGATCGTCCATCTCATCCTACTGAATCCACCACCGTTACCTGATAACAGCCCCAGAGCAACACAGCAAACAAAATCCCTACCAAAAAACCTGCAGATGCAAACCTTGTGATCACCTTTGATCTATTCACAGCCCACTTGGGTGTATCCCTCCCCCCTCTCCTCCCCCCCTCCTCCCACCTCCTCGCCACACATAGACCCTCTAAATGCCACTGCGGCTGACGACTTCATCGGGAGATTTCTGATCATTACAATATCATTAGTCGGCAGACATGGCTGCACCTCGTTAATGCACCCAAACAGTCGTAGGAAGAGGGGAGATAATGTTGTGTGGTGGTGGTGGTGGTGGTGGTGATGATGGTGGGGCTTGTTTAATGAGGGGAGGCATTTGCATACCGGCCTCCTCCCCCACTCTCATTCCCCACCACACCCTCATTTATAAAAATAAATCACATTAGAACATCTCCAGCTAATAAAGTCGACTCCGGCCCACGTCCCACATTCCCTGGGACGGCCAAGTCTCAGTGCAGGAAATACACAACGCAGTCTCCCAGGACCTCAGCGAAAACCTATTACCGCCTAGTCTCCAACGGCCTGGAAGCATTCTTCATATTAATGTCGGGGTGTATGAATACGATATGCCAGTTGTTGTGCTTATGGTGAATATCAAATCTGCTGTTATTCCTTTGGAACGGGCGCTAGTTTAAGGTAATGTTGACGGGGAACTCATTTAATGAAGCAGCAAAGAAAATTGGAATTAGGAAGATATGTATGAGCTTTGTTGTGGGGTTGTATACATTTTTTCCAATTTGTGGCTTTGTTATGAAAAGTTGGGCTTTTGACATTTCTATATGTCTGCTAAAAAGGCTTGTATGGAAACACAAGTCTAAGTCTAATAAAACATGGCTCACTACAGAATTGACACTATACTACATGTTTGCGTCGAGTAGCTTCACCCGCGTTAGATACTAAACATACTTTCTGATTGTTCTATCTCACTGGTCAACAATCCAAAGAGGACAGAGAGAGAGGTCACAAGCTCTGCCTCCCCCTTAGCCCCCCGCCTCCCTCCTCCCGCGCCCCCCCCACCCGCCCCGTGCTTGTGTCTGTGTGTCCGTCCTCGGGGTGCGCACACACACGGCTACTCCCAAGTCAAAGCCCTTCTCTAAATAAACAGTGTGCTTCCTGATGCCTAGCAGTGTGCACGGGCCCGTGCACCGCTGATGTCTATCCACCGCGGACCGCCAGTGGCCCCCGCTCCGCGCACACGTCGTACTTGCACTCCCGACTTCGGCTTCATCCTTCCTTCATGCTCAAATTGACACTTTGGTGCAGAGGCAGGCAGACAGGGTGCCTCGCCGCCTCCCCGCGCCCTCCAGAGATGTGGCCCAGCTGTCAGGCGTCTAATCCAGTCCAACCTCCCCCTGAGCCAGGCAGGAGGCTCCGGGGCTGCTCCATCTCTCCTCGTCCTCCATATCCCATCGCCGCCGCGAGGCAAACAAGTCAGCCCCTGCAAAACACTGCACACAGCGGGCCCAAAAGAGGGAGCACTTTGCCTGGTCCAATCATCACTCTTCCATCCTGCATACTGTTAATCAAACCACAGACACGAGCCACAGAGCCCCGTTGACGCCACGCGATCCTCCGGCGCTCGGTGGGTGAAAAGTGGATGTGGGGGGAGGGGGAGCAGGTCAGGCACCACTGATGTTCAGGAATGGGTTTGGAAAAGAAGAAGTCGGTATGGCCTTTGAAATGTTGACCACATGGAGGGCTTGTTGTTTTGAGCGACGCTGATCTGGCATTCAGATGCTAAATAGGTAACAAAATAAATAAATAAACAAGGGCAGTAAGCGTTCCTGTTGAGGTCTAATCACCTCGCACTCGCCTTTAACCGCCGCGTTCCCCCCCCCTGCGCACGGACCCACCTGCGTGACACTGTGTCGTTGTTTAGTGCTGTTACCATGGAAACGGGACCAGCACACGCGCCCGACTTCACAAAAATAACACACTGGTGCGAAAACATAATCTGTTGTTGAGTTGTCGAGTTCACATTAAGTAAAATTCAGAATTAGGAAAAGCATTAGCCCAAGTAAAACAAACCACAACCACACAAAAGTGAAAGCGTCTGTAACACATTTCAGTGGCGTCGCAGCATGGGCTGTGTAGTGGCACAGTCCCCAGGTTGCATGTGTGTGTGTGTGTGTGTATGTGTGTGTGTGTGTGTGTGTTTAGAGGAGTGTGTCTGTATGTTTTTACAGCGGCTCCCGGTGGCATTCCCCAATATCAGTATTCCTGTAGATGCGTTTGATGTGTTTGAAGCCAAGTAGCATACCTTGGAACATGACAGTAAACATGGCAGCGGTTCTCCCCTCCCTGGATCAGTGATGCGCGTCAACCCTCAGATGTGTGTGACGGGTGTACAAAACCAAACCCACTGGGGCACGTTGTCTCCTGGGACTCCTCCTCCTCCTCCTCCTCCTCCTCCTCTGTTCCACCTCTTCCTCCTCCACCTCTCCTTCCTCTCCTCTCTTCACAACACCGTGCTGGCTGGCTGACTGGCTGAGCGGGCTGCATGTTACTCAATGCAAAGCTGCACTCCGAGACTCCTCGGAACAAAACAAAGAAAAGAAGACCAACTCAAGAAAGAAGAGAGAGAGAGAGAGAGAAGGGGAGGTAGTGGGGGCAAGTCAGGACATAGACAAAGTGACAAGTTGAGGAACTCACTTAACCCTTCGCGTGGCCCATTGACATCGAATGCCATTTTCCGTACGCCATACCTTAATGTTTTCCTTGTGTTTCATCCTGAGTGAAAAAAAGAAAAAATCACTAGTGTATGTTTCCTCCCCGGATGCCTCCCGGGGGAAATTAAGAGGCACACAGCTGATCCCCAGAGGATTCCTCCAAGAAGGAGAATAAAGCAGGCGGCATGAAAGAGAAGTGTAGGTGTGAGAGAGTTATTGGCCTGGCAAAGGGATTGCCAAGCACATCAAAATAGAAACGGCTGTTGAACAAGACAGCAGAAACCTGCAGCATTTACACCTTCCACTGCGAGCGGCATGCTGGCATACACGTGTACATATAGTGCCGCGCACGCACATGCATGCACACACTCTCACGCTCGCACATACACGCACACACGCTCACACACAGGTACGTTTACACACACACACACACACACACACACTCACACACACACACACACACACCCTGCCTGATGTGACGTGTATGAGGGGATGCATCTTGTCATTCTGGTGTCATGGCGTGAAGTGACATGTACTACATATTTACATCACATCTGAGCTTTGAATGTTATTATTCGGGGGGGTTTGTGGGTACACCGTTTCAGTGTTTGCACAAGCAATGCCTTGATGTGGGAGCCTTGATGTGTTACTTGGAGGACACCGAGGACAGGCGTGCACGCATCCATTTTAGTGACCAACAAACGGACCCAACAACCTGACCCCATCGATTAAAAGACATCGTCGTGACCGATCGCCATAGAAACACGGATCGAACTGCAGAACGCAGCTCAGTTCACACACCGATGACCTTAATCCGATTTGGGAGCAGTATTTACATAAAACCGAGAGAACAACAAGCACTAAAAACACACACCCAAGTATGTAGGATCTTTCGGACCGGGAAAAGTATATACATCCTGATGGTTTGTTTTCACTTTCAAATATGTGCTCACTTTTCCTAGGGGGGTCTCATCCTTATGACCCTAGAAAGAAAATAAAGCAACAGAGAAGGAAAGAAAAGAAGGAAACCGAGAAGGAAAGCAACAGAGAGGGGAGGACGGGGTAGCCGGAGGAGGAGTGGTAGTTCAGCGGGGTCGGGATGACAGCGAAGAACAGATGAGACGCGGCTGCTGAGGAGTCTTTTTGTAGGTGGGATGCTCTGGTGGTGCTCGCTGGTGGTGGTGGTGGTGGTGGTGGGAGAGGGGAGGCGAGAGGAGGTGATGGGGGGAATGGGTGGGCGGGGCGGGGGGGGAAGTGGAGGAAATCTAGGCCAGTGTCCAGACTCAGAGCACCAAAGGCCCCGTGTCCCTGGGTGCCCCATGTCAACCCTCTGACAGGAGAGATGGGACTCTCACAGTGTGTTTTTTTTTTTTCTCTCCCACCACCAGACGCACGCCGTCTCTCCTCTGAAGCACACACACACCCCCCCCCCCCCCCCACCTCCTCCTACTCCCCCCCCCCCCTCCTCCTGAGCAGCGCTCAACAGTCAGAGTTTGAGCAGAGAAATGCACTCGTTACTATAAGGAGGGCACGTGGCAGGGGACCTGTGGCTTTGAGTGCCGTGCCTCCTCCACACTCTCTGAAGGGCTGCGATCTCTTCTGTAAGTGCCACGCATTGCTGGAGTTGACGTGCGGTAAATAAAATTATCGAGAGCGAGAGAGAGAGAGAGAGAGAGGGAGAAAAAAATATGTTTAACCACACGCCCGCGTCTGAGCCGAACGACGGTGAACGACGTGGCGTTCAAATCCCGGGATTGAGCGGCGTTTATTAATAAGTGACCTTATTGTGCCTGTAGAATATAGCCTGTAGAATAGAATAGAGCGCACCTCGTCTTTTCTTTTTTTTCTTTTGTTGCATCCTTCTGAATCGTATCACGCGGAAAACAGTGGCTGTGGCTGCCCCCGCCGCGCCGCGCCTGTGCGGATAGAGCGGTGCTTTTGTTGTCATGGTTAATCAGGTGGTCCGTTACCTTGGCAATTAAAGCCTCGTTAGAGTTATAAAACCTTGAGACTGAAATCGTTGTTGTTTTCTCTTCTCTTTTTTTATTTTGCCTACCCCGTCCCCCCGTCCCCCCGTCCCCGGCGAGTCAAACTACAGAGCAGATCCGTAAACCAAACAGCCTTCCGCTGGGAACACTTCTTCTCTGCGGATGGATGTGTAATTATCTCTGCTTGTTTGGGAGGGGTGTGGGGGCAAGGGGAGAGAGAGAAAAGCGTCTCCCTGGTGTTTGTTTTAAAATCTCCTAAGTGTTTATTGGGATTCATTAAGGCAGGGATTAGTGTGGCGAGGTGGCTTGGAGATAGGTGTCATCGCGTATTGATGCTCCTTCCAGATTTCTTGACAACTGTGTGTGGAGGATCTTTTAAAAACAAGCCAACCACTCAGGGAAGGAGGCCTGGGGGAAGTGGTTTGTTGGAAGCCATCAATACATTTTGGACAAATGCAGATTTGAATCATTTATTATTTTTTGCCTTTAATGAGATGGATGGTCCAAGCATTTATATAATATAATTTTGAATATGTTTAATCACCCCTTATTAATTTATCTTAAGCATTCGCTGCTAAGGTGTAATCCATTCATCATTAATTCCCAAAGATGTGAAACCACTATTTTGATGCATGTTGTACGAAACTGGGTCATCCTTATTCCCGATTGAACGTTCCTTTTGGCGGAAAAAAAATAAGTGAAAAGTTACATATTTGGGCAATATGGCGTGATGATTTATCATGATTTAATGATCTCCCACAGATGTTACTTCACACATGGCACAGCCAGTGTGACACAACAGCTGTATGGAATCCTGATGCACTAATTCTCTTAAACACGACACGTGTTCCCTCATCGCTCAATCTACCAGCACCAGCCCACGCTGCCCTCCCCCCCCGCCCCCCAGCCCCTCCCCCTCCGCCCTGACCCTTATTTTGCTGTAGCGCGTCCAGCGAGCCTCTCCCCAGCTAGAGGAGCCTCTCAGGCTCCGTCCTCCGGTCTCCTTGCGTCTCCCTTTGTCTGTTTCTCCTTACCTCGCAGACACCCTTCCCTAAATGGACTTGGCATCCGTCCCACTCTCGGATGAAGGCCTGTGTGTGCGTGTGTGCGTGTGCGCGTGGGTGTGTGTTTGTGTGTGTGTGTGTGTGTGTGTGCGTGTGTGTGTGTGTGTGTGTGTAGGCAGTGCTCAGGGAGGGTGAGGCCTTCTCTGGGACACACTAATCAGCTCCCAACCAAGCTAGCTGGCTGGACAGGTGAGCACTACCATTCACTGACCCCCCCCCCCCCCCCTCCCCTCACTACCGTCCACCAGCCCACCCCGGGCTGCCCCTCGGCTGCGGGGGTCAACTCAACCCCCAATTCATTCTCCGTACCCCTACAGTCCCTCCTCCGTCCCAGCGGTCCCCATCTCTTGGCTTCCGTCCCGACTCTCTCCCCCCCGTCCCCCTCTCTCTCCTGGGGTTGCTGGTCGGGGAGGGTGGGGGGTGGGGTTGGGGGGGGGGCGTCAGGGAGGGTGGAGGGTGGAGGGTGGTGGCTGGGGGGGTGGGTGGGGGGGGGGGGCGGTGAGCAGCTGCTCCATCGGGGGGGTTCTCTCCGAGCACGCCTTCTGCCAGCCCCGTGTGTGCTAACCTTTTCCTTTAATTAACACCGTCCCGACTCCCCACCCTGGCGGCCGCCGTGGTCCGGAGAGAGGTTTCCCGGGGCTTATGCCTACTGTCAGGCAAGGGGAGGGGGAGAGTGGAGAGGGGAGTGGGGGGGCGGGAGGGAGGGAGGGAGGTAGGGATGCGTCATGGGGGAGTAAGGAAGTAGTGGGAGGAGGTACAGCGAGGCATGGTGTTGGTTGGTAGTGTGGGGAGATGAGGGGGGCTAAGGGGGGGGGGGGGGCTGTCTGATGAAGAGGAGCAGGAGCAGGAGGTGGGGGTGGAGTGAATAATGTGCACATGGCCTGGGGAGTTAGGGGTGCTTTCGTAATCCTTCAGAGCACCGCCGAGCCGCATGCCTTCACACAGAACACCGGCCATTTTAACTACATTGTGTTGTGTGTGTGTGTGTGTGTGTGTGTGTGTGTGTGTGTGTGTGTGTGTGTGTGTGTGTGTGTGTGTGTGTGTGTGTGTGTGTGTGTGTTGAGCCAGGGTTACACTGGAAAATGCTGATCAACCCCCCCCCCCCCCCCAACACCATTAATATCAAACAAAACAGGAACTAAAGTTCATAATGTGATCAAACCTGTGTTCCTCACGCTTGTCTTTCTGATGAGGCCTATAAACCACACCTAGACAGACTCTAGTCTTCACAATCGCCAGCAGTGATGCAGTGGGCATACGCAGACGTGTGTAACCAAGTTCACTGGACGGAGAACACACAGAGAGAGAAAACGAGACCAAGACAGACAGGTATAAAGTTCAGCCCTCAAAAATCTTCTGACTGATTATCGAAAGAGACTGTTAAATAAATAACACTGTAGAGTCTCGGCTAACCCGCAGGTCAGACCCTCTTTAGATACTGTAGTCTAGTCTGCTTGTGCAGATCGCGGTGGCGGAACAGCAGACACGGTATGATGAACCGCATCCAGCGGGCCACTAATAGGCAGATTAATTTAAATAGAGCAACCGCTAAACGAGAGGGCCTCCAAGGCTAAGGAACAACAATGTGTCTCCCTGCATGTGTGCTGGAACCCTTTCTTTGCAATGTTTTTTTTTTCGGTGCCTATTTTCCTGTATCTAAGCAGGTGGAAACATCTCCAGTGTTCACCCCCCCTTTTAACCAGAAAGATGTTCGATGTCCTTCTTGGCTCACGGTCACACCCCGCCGGGGCTGGCCCTTTCTTGGCGTGGTCAGTGCCGGTCACCATTTACTCACGGTGGGCTGCGGAGGTCAGAGCCATTGCCAAGGGCACGATAACCCCTGAAAGATTTTCATCACACCAAGACACAATTCCGGGGCGGGCGTAATGTGTTGCATCGCTGCCAACAGAACAACTTTATGATAATTATTGTCATTACAGCACAGACGTGAAGATTGGCCTGGGGAAATACAGCGGTGGAACAACATGGCCGTGAATTGCCGAGTGGATGGCAATGACTCAAGTGATAGGGGGAGCACGTTAATGTTTTATACTTTTATGGCATCTTGTTGAAGCGCGGATGCTCCTTCGCTCCTGTGACATGTCTTTGTGGAAGCCCTCGGGCTCATGGGAGATAAAGTGCTCAGCGGGCCTCCCCTGTGCCTCGCTAATGGCGTCCTACAGGTGAGGCCCGGGACGCCGCTGTAAGCAGGAGGGACGGCACGCCGCCGCCGTATAGCGGGGGTCCCCCCCCATAGCCCGGGGTCACATGATGGAGTAAGTAAGGGGACTGCTGCCAGGGCCCTCTCCCGGTTGAAGACCACGAGCAAGGGCACTGTCTCCCCAGCCCCATAGATCAGCCAGCCCTGAATGTCAACCCGCACGGCAAATGCTCCATGCCAGGAGTCCCCACCACCACCGCCACCCCCCCACCCCCCCACCGCACGCTCCCTCTCTGGCCGGTGATCTGCTGTCTGGTGACACCGCTGCGCTAATGACCCGGTTTGGGACTTGCTCCATGGGGCTCCTTGGCTTGGGAAGATGGAAGTTGTGGATATCCAACTGGAAGGTCACCGGATGTTGACGCGGGCCGGCCGCGGCTCCCCCCCCCTCCCTCCACACCCCCCCCCCCGCGCGCTCTCCTCCGCTTTGTGACGTCTTCCTGTTTAGGAGGATGTTGGGAAAGAAGGGTTGAACCTGTCAACGAAACCTGACCCAGCTCGAAGAACGGAGAACGGAACTATTTCCATCGCTGAGTAGGAGTGTTGATGGACCGGATCTCGGATGCGGATGCAGACACAGAAAAATGGATCCTTCACATTTTTTGTTTTATGAGCTTTCGTTCAGCATCTTCAAGCGCACCCAAATATTCCTGTTTGATATTATGTTCAAATAAGCACGCCTGGCTCAAATTTTTAATTGTGGGAAGGCACAGACTTGTGCCATTTTGGCTAATTGTTGGCAAAGTTATCGTATCTATTTTAATTTGTCTAAAAGTACGCCTTGCTGCTCGGCGAGAGCACTGTGTGTTCAGTCACTCCCCATCTCAATCTTACTTTATTATTCTCTTGTTTTTCCCTGAGCCTGCCTCGGGAGTTTGCTTTGTTGGAGCGTAGTGGAGGGTCCCTGTAGGTGGGGGGGGGGGGGGGGGGGGGGATCCTACTGGTGATGGGGGCACTGTCTCGACCTCACTCATGCTTAGAGTGGGTGGCATCCGACCGGGGAGACACACACACACACACACAAACGCACACGCACACACATCAACGGGTACACATACACGTACCCCCGCACATGCACACATACACACACACACACACACACACACACACGCATCAGGAAGGAGCTGATGATGCTGCTGGTGGACTCTCGGAGGACGGAGCCCTATTCTCAGGGTCATGCATTCCAGCAATTTCTGTAATTATAAGCGAGAAAAAAAACGGAGAAACAACACGAAACTTCTGCCTCTCTCAAAATGAACGCACTCGGCTCCTCGAGGGAGACGTTCACATCTCTGAGTTTTAGTAGCGCGATGGGTTTTAATGAGCCAAGTCCAGAGTATGTATGGCTGTGTGTGTGTGTGTGTGTGTGTGCGCACATGTGTGTGTGTGTGTGTGTGTGTCTGCGCATATGTGCATCTGTTTGCATTCATGTCTGTGCAGCTGACCTCATCAACAGATGTAATTGACCGGCTGTTCTTATAAGCCGCTAGTTGTTCGGCATGATTCTAAATAGCCTACAGTGATCACGACCAGACACCTCCTTAGAACAAACCAAAACTTTCCACACTCTCCAGCCAGATAAAGTATGAGGCATAGGGAGAGAGTTAGAGAGAGAGAGAGAGGGAGGGGAGAGAGTGAGGGGGGGAGAGAGAGAGGGGGAGTACTTGTTATTTTGGACAATGCATTTTTTAGAGGAAAAAACAGACGTAGGGTGAGAGGGCGATGGGGTCGGGGGGGCGGGGGGTGAAGGCAGAGTGGCAGTGGAGGAGGTGTTGGAGGTGGTGGTTGTGGGGGGAGAAAGGCCAGAGAATCCCCCCCTCCCCCCAGGGATGGCAGAGTCCGCTGGGGAGCCGGTCCTCCCAGGAAGAGCCAGAGTGGCATCTCAGATTCTCTGGCATGCACACTCGCTGTGGCGTCCGTGTGTCTTAACTGCACGCAACGGGGGGGGGCGGGCGAGGCGGCACACAACTGCTCAGTTTCACAACACATTCCTTCATATGAAGCTGAGGTGTGTCAAAGAGGAAAATAACTGGATGAATAACTATCTGTCTGACGCCTTCTGAGGCTGGGATCACGTCGAGATGAGATCTTTTACATTTTCTCACCTTGAATTCATCCGTTTGAACTGATTGCGTATTGTTGCTGTTGTCCATTGACTCGATCTGTTCCTGTGTTCGTTAAGTAAACTTGATCAATGACAACCTGTGGATGAGGGTACAACTGTGTGAAGATGTTTATTCATTCTCGATGTCGCTCTGAAATGACGGTGGAAGTGGATTTAGGAGGGGACAAAAGCTAAATGTTTAAGAGATACCACTTCCTCTAACGCCAATATCAGAACGTATGAGCTTTTGGTTTTTGATACGAGTATTGGATTTAGATAACAAGCAAGCTCCTCACCGAGTGATAAAGACACACCTTTTGTTGACTTTGCCTTGTTCCAGGAAATTGAGATTAGAAATCTATGTTGTATTTTCCTTCCCTCCCTCACATTCATGCGGCTCTTCCTTGGGGATGAGCAGTGTCAGAGTGGTGGAGCATCATGAGCCACATTCTTCAGAAGAGGTTTCCTCCCGTCGAAGAGCACCCACACACAGGCAAACACACACACGCACGCACACACACACACACACACTCGCCATGACAACAACAACAACCATGGAGCAGGAGTCTATAGTGTAACTCGAAGAGCAAACTGTGCAAGCGCTGAGCCAAGTCAAGCCTTTTTCCCACTCACTTTGTCACTGATGAAAGTAGCAAGCAGTCCTGGTGGACCGTGGAGCACTGTTTGTTTGTGTTTGAGAGAGAGAGAGAGAGGTAGAGAGAAAGAAGTAGAGAGAGGTAGAGAGAGAGAGAGATAGAGAGGGGGGGGGAGAGAGAGAGAGAGCGAGAACTGGGGGAAGAGCAGGAGAGAGAGCGAGAGAGGGAGAGAGGGAGTGTGAGAGTTGCTGCGAGTGGCGGTTGGGGGTGGAGGGGGAGGAGAGGGTGGGGCAGGACGGTGGTGTATAGGCAAGGTGGTAACTAAAACTTCGGGGGATCCGTTTGACAAGAGTGTCGAGACGGGGCTGGGAGGGCTTTTTCGGGGGGGGGGCTGGGGGGATTGGATGGGGGGGGTATGGAAGGAGGGGTGGTGGAGGAGGAGGTGGTGCTGTTCACATTGAAGTTTAAGGCAAGCCGAGACCTCCCCCCTCCTCCTGACAGACTCCGAGCACACACTAAATAGATGTTTTGCTATTGGTTGTGTTGCACTGGGTTAACTGTAGTTTGTGAGCGTTTTGACGCGTTCAAAGAGCTCGGAGTCGGCTCCGTGTCATTCATTCTCCTACTTACCTTCTGAAAACCTGGCTGACAACACGTGGGAGGGGAGGGCGGTTGATAGGCACGTGGCGAAGCTCCCGTTACCGAAAAAGACAGAGCGAGAGAACATATATGTCTTGACAACATATTTAGGTTAGAAATGCCCACTTTGGTTCTGCGTGTCTGCAGTATGGTTCTGCGTTCTGCATTCTTTGGTTCTGCGTGTCTGCGGGAATCTGAAGTATCAAGGTACCGCAAACTGAAACTCAAATATAAAGACGGCTTAATAACAGTGTGACTAAGAAGGTTTTTGTTTGTCGGTTAATAACATTGTCACATGTTTACATTATAATATAAAAAAATTAAGATCCAATATTAAATATTAAGATAAGGGACATTTGCAACAATGTGTCATAGCATATGCATAGCAAAATACCCCATCAATAACTATTTTAATTGTAATTAGTAGAGTTGTAAAGTTACAGAGGGCATTAAATCACAAGGCCACGGCTCCTGAGTACAACGATGAAGCATTATTTCTATTTTTACTCAGAGTAAAAATACAAATAATAAGGCAAGGGGAAAAAGAAATAATGGGGGCTGAGATTCTTTGGGGCATTTTGAATCATAGTACTTAGTCATAAGTTTGTTGATGATCTACTGCCACAACGGCGCATATATTAGTTATACAACATGCATTTGTCTTAATTTTTCCTCTCCATAAGACTCTCACACATCGCCGTCATGAATCAAGTGGAGAGGGAAATGCGTGGTGTGTAAAGGCTGTGATTTTGAGATGAGGCCCCTGGCAGAGGGTATACACCTCCAGGCTGCGGTAAAAGCGCAGAGTGAGAAGCCCACCGCATGAGTCCTCTCTGGGTCTCATTTTCACATAGCAGGGGCATGGAGCCTGGACACTCACACACTCAGCTGTGGGCACATTATGAGACACTGTGGTGGACATTTTGACACGGGGAAAACGGGAGAGACCGAGAGATGGATGGAAAGAAAGAATAGCAATGGAAGAAAGAAATAGAGAGAAAGACAAAAAGTAAGAATAGCTTGAAAGATGGAAAATGTGCTTGGTGTTCATAATAAAATTATTATATAATCATAATACGCTAAAATTACAAATATATAGTATGTATATAACACTTGGAAAATGCTGAGTTTAAACACAATAGCCCTACAGTTCTGGCTAATTAATAAGTCAACTATATGATTTTTTAAAATATATTTATAAATCAGTTTTTACTTATATATTTTTTAGGAATTTCATTTTAATTGTTTAAATAATAACACATTAATCAAGAAGAAAACAACCTAAACAAGACGCCATATTTAATATCATATGCAGAAGTTATATACCCACCTCGCTAATCTTTAAAGAGCGTTCGCGTGCCATTACATGACAGATGTACTGTATGTCAACAGCCACAAAATGTCTTTCTGCTTAACCATTTCTACCAGAAGGGGGACCAGTCCGTCTGCCGTAGACGGAGAGTGGCCGACCGCGAGCCGAGACAGAGGAGAAGCGAGGGTGAACGAGCCGACTTTGGGTTTAGAGTTCGACTCCCGATCCGCAGACCAGCAGATCCAGAAATCCGCATCTTGCCGTGATCCCTAGGATTTTAATCATGCCTCTCTGTCTGTGTGTGAGTGCAGGCAGGCTGACAATGATTTCCTCAGTGATTACGTACAGAGCGAGTCCCTGCGGGGTAGGGGCCCCCTCTGGAGCCATCCTGATGGCTTTGGGGGCCTTGCTTCCATTTTCCATTATTATGTGGACTACCGGAGCGACAGCGCAGTCCAAGACCTTGCAGGTTTGTGATGAGGAGGGAGCTTCCATCTTCTCTCTGCTTCTTCATCCTCTTTTAAAGCAATTTAGACGTTGACTTAGATCAGATGCCGAACCTATTATATGATTAGCTTACCGGGCTGAGAAAAGGAAGAGTGTATAATAGTTTTGGGTCTGTTAGGTGGATATGCAGTGAAGTGTATTTTTTTTCTTTTTTGGTTTTGTTGCATTTTTGCCCTACTCTCACAGGACGCGTTGTTTGCTGATGTCTTTCTCACGCGATTGCATTTGAGATCAAAGACGAAAAGCAAATATTCCGCTTTTATCATAAACGAACATCATGCCCACACGCGACTCTGCTCCACCGGAGAATGGAAGCGCATGACGGAATTACTAAATTCTTCCACTTTTCCTGATAACCGCCTCAACTAAATAGAGAACTCCAACTCGATTGGGACCTAATTGGATTTAATCCTAAACCATCTACATTCTCCCCAACACTAAACACCCTAAACTCGCGTCTACATCCATCGTAGGGGCTACGGCAAAGAGCGACATCTTTTTGTAATGATAAATAGGAACGCGCGATTCTGCTCCGGGAGATTTAAAGAGAGTACGTCTTACGATATTCCGATCCCAGTGCACACGCATTACACGAGAAACTGAGCTTGAACTTCAGCGTTTTCTAATAGGATGTCGCGCCGCAAGCAAGCTAAACCAAGATCACTGAAAGGTAAGTGATGATAGCCTAATGCTGGCTAGCTCTGACAAAAAAAAAAGAGATACAATTTTTTTTTGGTGGTGGTGGGTGTAAACAACAGATATGACAATCCTAGACCCGGCGTGGCGAGCGAACTCAGCTGGCTCGGTGTCTTACCTCTTACCTCCTTAACAATGTCACAACCGGGAGCGTTTGCTAGCATGTCATCGGCGGTTCACACAGTGCTGCTCACCCCTGCGTGTGTGTACAACCGGGGAAGTGTGTAACGCACCGCTGTTGTAACAATCACCGCAGAGCACGGCTATGGATCATGTGCAGAGCAACAGTGTACGTCCAGGGCGATGTAGAGCTAGCTGGCTGGCTGGTTTGGGGACAGAGAGAGGAGGGAAACATCGGGGATCTGTTATTAACGACGGACGCCGAAGTTGGGAACTTGATCCGTCTGATGGAATGGTTTGTAGTGTCACGTGTCATGTGACTTTCGTCTGGTGAAACTAAAGGAGGTGGATTCCGAGGAAACATTGTATATGTTGTAGGAAAGAGGTGCGCGTGCGTGCGTGTGTGTGTGAGAGGGTGTTTGAGGGGACGAGTGTCGGGATGAGAGGGATATAGGTGGAGAGGAAGACGTGAATCAGAGGGGAAAATGTTAATGTGGGCTAACGCGGTTTCTTTCATGTGCGCGTGCGTGTTTGTGTCGCTCGCGTGTGTTGATAACGTCGGCGCGAGCGAGCGACATGTGCTGTAATGTCACTCCGGTTTGGTAAATAGTTGTCACGCGACCTGTGCTGTTAAGAAAAATATACAATAAAAGACAATACATTTAGCCAGAGGCAGCAGTCTATATATCACGGTAAGAATGGCTCTCCTCCGGTTTGTGTAGTCTACCTTCAATAATGTGACAGAAGAGTTTTCAAAATGTAGGCTAGCGTATTATGGCTTCTGACAAAATACTTTTGGTGGTAGCCTACCCCATGACTGTCTGTGTGTGGGCCATTATTGGGGACGTCAAAGACCGAGACCGAGTCACTAAAAGAGAGGAAAAACACACCATAGCCTACTTTTTTTTTTTTTCTCCTCTAGCGTTTTGGTGGTGGGTGGGTGGGGGGGGGGGGGGGTGGTGCTGGGCTTTGAGGCTGAGCTCCAGTTCATCTGGCAGGCATTGTATTTTGCTCAGCAAATAATTGTCCACAATTTCACATTCCCAGCTTGCGGTCTGTGGACCCCTTTCTCTTTCCCCTTTCATTCTCGGAAGTCTTCATCTCAACGAAAGATTACATGGTCTGCGGTAGTACATTCATGCAGCCACCATTTTAAATCAATACCCAGGAGAGAGATGGGGGTGGGGGGGAATGTGAGTGCACTTACATCTCACAATTGTCATATTCTTGTTTTCTAGTCTTGCACAGCTCTTTTTTTTTCCGCAGGAAACAGCTCTTTAAATAGATTTCTTACTTGTCAGAGCAGATTGATATTGGCAGGTTTTTTTTTCTGGTTGCTGGGGCATTTTCTATGCTCAAAAGATGCGTAACTTATATATAATTATTTTCTTGCCAGCATGCGCCACAAGTGTGTTTATACATGCTGGTGTGGGTGCTGCCTTTTTCTTATTGTTTTTTACTTTGTGAGTGTGACCCTGTTTTGCTGTGTGAGGATTGAAACATAGTTTAGAATTGTGTGCGTGTGTCTGTGTATTTGTGTGTATGTGCATGTGTTTGGAAACATGCATGCAAATTAAGCTGGAGTGATTGCTTTATTTGTGTTGTTATCGTTACTGTAATGGCAAAGACAGCACACAAACTAGCCTACTGCTACTTTTATGTCTTCATGTAGCGTGTACAAGCAGTGCAGAACACATAGATATGTCATGGATATTGTTTTGGATGAGTCCCAGGGAAAAGGCCAGGCAGATGTTTTCCATTGTCCTTTGTCTGTGTCTTTCCTTGAGGGACAGAGCCTCATACTTATACAGATGTCGAAAATAACTTTCCATCGTCTAAGATATTTCTCCACCAGATTTGTTGATTATAAAAACAATGGGATTGTGTGTTTCGAAAGGCGTTTTAAAATCAACTTTTTCAGTGCAGTATCATGTACCCTTGGGGTTTGTGTGTATTTGCATGTGCGTCAACATACGTTAAATACATGTGTGCTCACCACACACACATGTATGTGTGCGCATGTGCGTGTGTGAGTGTGTGTTTGTACGTGTACGTGCATGGCTACCCACATCTGTGTTTTCCCATGTGTGTTTTGACAACACTTAGGCTATCATTTCCACGAGCGTGTGTTGAATAGAGATGTGTAGGGTTTCCTCTACTGACCTCCTAGCGGCTGGCTCTTGATGGAGGCTCGTGCTGATTGGACGCAGTGGTCAGCAGTGTGGAGCGGTGATCCTCGCTCAGAAAAAGAGTGTGTGTGTGTGTGTGTGTGTGTGTGTGTGTGTGTGTGTGTGTGTGTGTGTGTGTGTGTGTGTGTGTGTGTGTGTGTGTGTGTGTGTGTGTGTGTGTGTGTGTGGGGGGGGGGGGGGTTTATAAAAGGTGGTGTGGAATGTGGCAGTTCCTGGACAAGTAAATAAAGTATGATCAGAATAAAAAAAGGGGGAAAAATTAGTCTTTTGACAGTTTGGCAGGCAGTATTCCCCCCCCCCCCCCCCCCCCCCACACACACACACACACACACACATTTCCCTTCAGTTTCTTCGTTGGTATCTGCTGCTTGCGGGTGTCAGAGGTTATGTTGGGTTTTTTTCTGTCCCATTGAGGAAAAGGGCAACGTTACAAGTCCCGTTTCAATTAAGTCTGCGAGAAGGATCCGGCTACGTTATTGCTTTAGGGAATAAATGGAGCAGGACGCGACCATACATCATTCGCTTATATGCAAACACTTCACCCCTAGCCACTGACATTTACTCAATCTCCACGCCTTCCTCAGCTCTCAACTGTGGGCACATTGTAATTTTGTTTTGATGTGCAGGAGAAGTTTCAGGTCAGCACATTGTGTGTGTGTGTGTGTGTGTGTGTGTGTGTGTGTGTGTGTGTGTGTGTGTGTGTGTGTGTGTGTGTGTGTGTGTGTGTGTGTGTGTGTGTGTGTGTGTGTGTGTGTGTGTGTGTGTGTGTGTGTGTGTCCATAAGGCGATGGAATCACACTCCAGAAAGACGTATGTGTGATGACTGCCACGTTGACTCTCCTGCAAGCACTTCTTGACTTGTGTGAGAGCGGATTATTAATTTTATATGGAGAACAAATGTCTCTCTCTCTCTTTTTAGTCTGGGTTCTAATGTGTTTATTGGCTAAGAAGGAGGACTGTCATCTGCATACATAAATATATTTTCTGCGCCATTTCCCCCAAGTATGGGTGGATGTCATGAAATCAGCTTGTGTCATGTACACTTTAAATATTTGATTTTCATTCAGAGCTGAGTTTCATCGCCACACGATTACTTACTTGGCGCTCGATGAAAGAAAAGTTTTGTTTTGAATTTAGGTTGCAAACACTACTAATCTAAGTAGTATGTGTATCCATGAAAAATACATTTTCCATTTTTATTTGAAATAGTTAAGCTGCACGAATACAGTTGTGGAGTTAATTAAATATCACCTGTAAGATCAACTTTGTTGCAAAACACTTTTGAGTGCTTTTCATATGTAGTTATTTTTGCGCCTGATTTAGAATTCATCATCACTTCTTGATGATTTCTCACTCTATTGAATTCTGAAGCACCTTCCTAGGATAAGATATAAATTGGGCTAGGTTAATTTACAAAATAATTTAAAGTAAAATAACATCTAAAACCATACATGATTAACGACTCATTAAATTAAACGTGGCAATTTAAATATTTAAATATGTTTTTTTCCCCTTCCTCTAGTTAAAACTCTATTAGCCCCTGTGTTAGTTAGTGTTCGTCTTAAAGGAGCTGAGCTTTCTGTTTCAAGGCCCCGCTAACAATTAATGATCTGTGGCATAACACCCATTAACACTTTTCTAATGTGACACAAAAATATGGTTAGTATTATCATTAAGAAAATTATGATGGAGCCATAGCAAAAAAAAAAAAAAATCCCATTAGCATGGCTGTCAGTGCGGGTGACATGCAGCGCAGTGTGTTGGGCTGGGTGTCGCGGGAGCTGGCCGATTTCTCCTCTTATTTCATGGCATGTGTCTCTCCCCTTGTCACGGATTGTCTGCCACATGGAGACACACTTCTGATTCGCTGGCAGTGATTGATTTTTCCGCCACCGCCGCACAATAAAATGATATGTCACTTATGTGTTATTTGTGTGGCGGCCATGTTTTGCCAGCGTGCATTGTGCTTAATGTGACCTTAATGTGTGTGTGTGTGTGTGTGTGTGTGTGTGTGTGTGTGTGTGTGTGTGTGTGTGTGTGTGTGTGTGTGTGTGTGTGTGTGTGTGTGTGTGTGTGTGTGTGTGTGTGTGTGTGTGTGTGTGTGTGTGTGATATTTACAAAACATTGCCACATATGTACATTAAAGGACTATATATGCGGGATCAGAAAATATTATGAAACACAATTAACATCCTCCTCTATTACAAATTATTTATGACACTAATAACCAGTTCAAACACTGCTCATTAAGAAAGTTATTCATGTGCAGTGTGTGTCCTTCCCCCCTCCCTCCACAGGCTTAATTGAGGAGGGTTGACCTGCTGACCTGAGCTAAATTGAGTTGTAGTCCCCGTGGCGAGCGTCTCCTTGCTGGTCAGTCAGGGCAGATTACACAGCCATTGTGCGCGCTACCATAGCGTCCAAACGGGCTGAAACCAAGCAGATGACTCACACATATCAGGAGCAAGGAACCCCTCCTTCTCTCGGTTTCTTTCTTTCTGTTTCTTTCTTACTGTTTCTTGCTTTCTTTCACTTTCTTTCTTTCTTTCCTCCTTTCTTCCTATATCATATGGTGGATTTAGAAATCTGCTGGCATCAGTGTGCCACATTAGCAGCCTCATTCATTAATGTGACTATAATAGAGTAATTAATATATTCTTGATGTGTGATTAATATTCTTTTTTTTTCTACACAAACTAGTCCTTACATGGGGATTGACAATAAAAGTATGTGCACAAATATGTGCAGACGCAAAAGTGTGTGTTTGTGTTTGTATATGCCTGTGTGTGTGTGTGTATGTGCACATGTGTGGATAGCATGTTAATTAATGGCCTTTAACGCTCTGACACTTGTTGTGGGATTACATTATTCCTGCTCCATTTTTGAGAATCAAAGGAGCAACGCTGATTTGGTCCCATGTGTGTTTTTTGCATTGTATCAACAAAAGCTAGCTGCATGATTACAGTGTGTCAGTAGCAGAGTGATACACTGTACCCTGTCAAAAATTAATTAACTGATAGATGTGACGTGTAAACAGCGCAACACTGTGTTTAAATGAGATGTATGCAACTTGGCTTTTAATTATTATGAGGTGATTATGGATTTACAGTATTTTAATTGAAATTGTCTGCTTTTTGTATCCACATGCTTTGTGCTAAAGTGGAACTACTATTAGTGGTAAAAAAACAACAACAAGAGGGCATATTCATCACAATGCTACCTTGTCACATTGATGTAAAAAAATATTTTGCATTATTATTTAAATTAGACACTTTAACAGCAATCTCAGTTGTGACAGGTCATGATAAAGTTCTGATGCCGTTGTTAAATATAAACGATACGCCTGAACTCCCTTATCTCGTCAGCAGGGATGTAATCAAAAACCACAAAAAGTCCTCCTCTCCACCACCAATGTGTTAAAGAACCATAAGAGATGTATTAGGACTCCCCTGTTCTTCTCCCATTTAATAGTCGCCGGATTCAAGGCGCTCAACAGCACCAGAGCCACTCATTAAACTCTCGGGGCATCAGTCACCGAGGCCCCCCTCTGCAGGGTCTGCCGTTGACTGTATCCAGCTCTCCTCCCTGTAGGCCATGAAGGATACAGACCTCCACTGCGTCTTACCACCTTGATCTCACCTTACTTTTTGAATAGATGGAGCAAATGAACGGTCGGAGCCCTGAATGACCGTCGATGCTGCATCTGTAAACAAAGACGTGCGTCGTCATTTGTGGTAGTTTATCTTTTAGCCGAATATTAAAGGAAAGGTGGGGGGGGGGTTATTTGATATACGTCTAGATGTACGGCTTGTGTTTCCGTCGTGGCAAAGTGGAGTCCTGTCAGGGAAACGCAGTCGTCGTTCCTTTTTTCTTCCGTCAATTCGTTTATTTTCTGTTACAAAGAGAGAGAGGGGGTGGGTGGTGGTGGTGGTGGTGAGAGGGGCTGACATCCTGCCTGACACTGACTCGCTTGCCCCCTTGAGGGAAAGGCTTCTGCCGCCATAGGATCCAGTCTTAATTATGCAAAGTACAGGATATTTTGCACAGTTTCAAAAGTGCGCCGATTTCGGCTTTGGCAGCCGCTGCAATGCTCCCCTGCCGGGAGGTCCTGTCTAGCCCACCCCCGACCCCCCCCCCCCCTTTCCCACTCCTCCGCCACCTCCGCCTCTCTCTCCGCGTCTTTGCCCGGGAAAATGAAAGGCTAGATAGAGAAAAGGCATAATGGTGAATGCGTTTCAGCTGCAGGGGTGGAACGCCGAGGCGTAAGAGGTCCTCGGTGAGATCCTCATTTTACATGGAAACAGGTGGGGGACTCTATTGTTCTCTTCCCGCTGTTAAAATCCATTTACTTACTTGTACTTGACATGCCACAAGGAACTCTCGCCAAAAAAAAGGAAAGGGCGAAAAAGAATCCGAAAAAGCCTCCAGTGTAAAAAGGTTCCTACCTTGTGTTTTAGTTTTTTTGGTGAAACTGAAACTCAAGTTTGTCGCCACTAGAAGTTGTGCCTGTGATTTTAGCTAATGCAAACATAGGTCCAGGTAGGCCTACTGATCATGCCGCAGCATTATAGCAGTGCAACTACTTCATATGGTGTTAATTTCTATTATTATTGCGGAGCTTGTGAGTGCATTTTTGAGTTTTTTTGTATGTAGCGTGAGATAAATGTAGGGGTGACCTTTTGTGGTTTGAATTTTTGCTTGAGAGGTAAAAATGAAATGTCATAAAAGACATTACGTCGTTTCCAAGCCCAATGTCATATATTTCACCTGTTTGGCTGGTTGCCTTTTGTTGTCAAGCCTCATACAAATGACAGACAGTGCATCAGAGTGGATTCCCCAAAACCACAGGTTGAGCAGTGTCCAGAGAACTCCCAGTTTCCATACAAAGAAAATCTCAATAGTAAATTATGAAAAAAGTCAAGGATGAACTAAATCAACTAAATGTGCTCGACTTGTTTTATTTTCCACTGTTAACTGTTTCTTCTCTCTCTCTCTCTCTCTGCTCCCCCTCTTTCTCTCTCGCTGTCTCTCTTTCTCTCTCTCTCTCTCCTTGGCAGTAGAAGACAATGTGACAGAAGACCAGCACAGTCCCGGGCAGACTGCCATTCAGAGCGGTAATTCTCCATTTCATATTTCATCATTTTGGGCAAATAAGTAGAGGTGTGTGTGTGTGTGTGTGTGTGTGTGTGTGTGTGTGTGTGTGTGTGTGTGTGTGTGTGTGTGTGTGTGTGTGTGTGTGTGTGTGTGTGTGTGTGTGTGTGTGTGTGTGTGTGTGTGTGTGTGTGTGTTTATGCATGCATAGTACTTGCATGTGTCAGGAATAATGGCGCTGCTAGGTTAAAATAAAGTGTGCATGGTTCCTATGCTACCTTTCTCTGAGGTTTTGCTAACTTACAGTATTTTACCAAGTAAGTGTTATTTCAGAGCGCACATGTCTAGATGTTAAGAAATTCATCCATTTTATTTTGCCTTGCAGTTTGTGTGGTTCAGTGTGTGTGTCAGTTTGTGCACACACAGTTGTGTTTGCGCACACACCTGCTTATGCACCTGTGTCTGCACAAGCATGCTGCTCTGCATATTTTTGCTTTTGCATGTGTGTGATTTTATTTTTTTCGTCTTTCGTTCTTCGTGTCCTCATGATTTCGTGCACGCGCCTGGGTGAGTGTGTGAGTGTGTGTGTGCGCATGTGTGTGCGTGTCTTTCTCACTCCTCTGTCTGTATGATGTAGAGTAGTGCTAGCCAGATGAATGTGTCCTGTCTGCTGGCGTGCCATTCACCGCCGGCCCTCCAGGAACTGAGCAGTAATTCAGGTCAGGCTAGCAGAAAGCCCCCTATGAATGAGGCCTGCTCCTGATGCACCACACTGTATATTTTCATTTCATTTGTCTCTGGTAAAGGTTAAGTCTCAGGCGTGGTTATTTTAAACCCGATATGGATGGCTTTGCCCGGCAGACTGGGGACCCTGAGTACTCCTTCCCTGCCACATTAGTCCTCCATTTACCCACAACTCCAAAGACGGCATAAAAAAAAAAGTCTTTCCTATGCAAAAGGACCAAGCTATGTGACTATCATAAATTTCCTAGATTCCACAACCCTCCGCATTTTTATCTCCCCCGTCCCCTTAATCCACCAACGCTCGGCCGAGGTCAGCCATTGGTCGAGTGCGCTCAAAAGTATAGCGCTTAAATGTCTGGATTGTTTGATCGCCGCCGCGGCATTGTCCGTCTTCCCTCACCGGTCGTGTTTTCTTCTTTTCAAATTTTTGGGTGATTTCTTGTGGGTTCTCCGTCCTCCTGTGTATTCATGTTATTCCTAATGGCCGTTCAGATAGCTGTCCTCTGTGGCCGTGTCAGGTGCTATTGAATGGGTATCGGGGTGGGGGGGGGGGGGGGGGGGTCTGTGGAGATGTGGGAGGCTTGCCCCCCCCCCCCGCCCCCCCCGGCTCACCCCGGCAGGCATGAGGTGATGGGTGGACCCCTCCCCACCATCAGGAGCCAAAGCGGGGCTAATGAGTGTGCCTGATTGCGACGACCCCCTCAGACACACGCTTCTCGCCTCGCCTCCTCCCCCCCCCCCCCCCACCCGTCACAGCGTCCTCCAGAGTGAGGCGGAGGAGGCGGGTGGGGGCGGGCGGGTGGTGGTCGCCACATGATCGATGTCTGCCTGTGGAGAAATCAAGAGGGCGCACAAATTAATTTCTCACTTTCCTCATTTGACTTTGTCTGACTGATTTATTTTTTAACCCCCCTCCCAGGACGCCGTGTGGAGCGCGGTCGATACGCAGAGAGAGTCGATTTCTTGTATTTTATTTTATTTTTTGTAACTAAACTTTAGGATGCCTGACACAAGGGGCGATTACGGTCACGCTTGCAGTAAAATCAGTCCTCCTCCTCCTCCTCCTACGACTCGCGTAGGACGCTGTTCCCGTTGCGGTCGGCGACATCGCCGGTCTGCTTTTCACGTCTCGCGGCGGCGGCGGCGGACAAAACTAAAGGAAAAACACGGGGGCTTTTGTAATGTCAAACATACGAAAGTCACGGCGCTTTGATGGACGCGCGTTACAATAGCCATTAGCCTCCTGACAGGAGCCGTGTGGGCAAACGCTCGGCCTTCATAATCGAGGCCGCGGGTCCGGTTCCTCGTCTTTGTGTGTTCGTTTTTCTATCCCCCCCCTTCAGGTTTGATAGGTGGCCAACGTGAATGGGGGAAGGCTAAACAAAAGAGGCCTCAGAAAGACAGACATTATTATACTCTGAGAGGTGGAGAGCCAGGAACAGTTTGAGACGTGAGATTTAATGAGGCTGTGCGAGCGTTGAGCAGGCTTCAGATCTGCAGCTTGGCCTCACCACTGTGCTGCCTGAGTGGAATCACAGCCACACGCAACTTGCTGTTGCTAGCTCTATTTTCTTATATTTATGAATGTTTAGAAGAAGAAGAAGGGGAAATTAAAATATAACAAAATATATTACTATACTATTTTATAGGATATTTAACACACACACACACACACACACACACACACACACACACACACACACACACACTGGGTGGTGCAGAGAGGGGCGGGCGAGCTGGCTGAGGCTGTGGCCGGAGGAAGCCCACAGATCGATGGACTGCAGGGCTCACTACAGCATGACTCTTTCAGTCCACCACTTCACAAAATCATATTCTCCATTATTCATTTACTTTGTTGTTGTCCCGGGCTAATGGCATGGCGAGGCGCTCTGTTCAATATTATCATTCTCTCTGTGAGAGATGGACAGAGAGAGAGACGGATAGAGTGGCACGTGGGGGACAGCGGGGTTGAGATACAACGAGAGATAAAGAGAGGGAGAGAGAGATGGAGATAATATTTGGGCACATTTAAATTCTGTAACCTATTCTCCTTTTTTTTTGTGCTTTGACTTTTCTTTGAATCCTAAATCACTCATTTTGTTTTGTCATATTGGAATGGAAAGTGCCGCCGCGTGTGAGTTCATCTCCTCTCGTTTAATAAAACTATTATCCTGATCACGTTTTTTTCCATATTAAAGGATTCAAATAAAATATTGCATAACGAGCCGGCACATAGCAGCCATCCTGTCGGCCAGCTCTTCCCATGCAATCTCTTCCAGACAAGACGTTCTGCCCCCAAACCCTCCCCACATATCCTGAAATGATCTCAGATTGAAGAATCAATGTATTAATTAAAAAAGATGTAGCCAGAAACGGCAACATAAAATGTCTTTACCGTGCACCCAAACGAGCACCGAACCATTTGCACTTAAATGAAATGCGTGTGAAGCGTTATCGCGTCGTTGACAATCCGGCCCGGTGTCACAACCATCATGACGCTGGTTCTTTTAATGACGGGGGATCAGTGGATGAGACCACCCCTAAGTGGGGAGCCCCGACCCCCCGCCACACAGGAGGAGGAAGGGGAAGGAGGCGCAGTAGAGAAAGGAGAAGGATGAGGATCGAGGAGGAGGAGGGAGAAGGAAGAGGAAGATAAGGAGGATGAGGAGTGGGATTGAGGAGGAGGAATGAGGTGAATAATAAGGAAGAGGAGGAGTAGAGGAAGAAGAAGTAGGAAAGATGATGAGAAGGAGAATGATGATGGAGGTGGAAGGAAGAGAAGAAAGAAGGAGCTGGAGGAGGAGGAGAAGGAAGGGTGTGGAGGAGGAGGAGGCAACACATTGTGGCACCCGTGGCGTTACAACATATCGTGTGACCTATATATACGGGTGGGTGCGGGGGGGGTATACGGGGTGGGTGCTTTGGCAAAAGTTTTAGATTTTTAAATAATGAGGTGCCGGCATCCGTGTGAAGGTTATTCAATCTTAATGTCCTCCTATTCCTGACAGCCGCCCTCGCTCTGATAACGGAGCGCGCGCACCTTTGATCAGGCCTCGCCGACATGTGTCGACAGAAGCTGCTCGCTGGTTAGGATAAATTCTTAATTTGAACTTGGGGGGGGGGGGGGGGGGGCTTGGGTGGGTGGGTGGTGGTGGTTGGGGGGGTTGTCTGCCAGGAAGAGAGGGAGGGGTGGGGGATGTAGTGGTGACGGAGGATCATCACAGGATCAGGGTCTCGGGGAGAACAATGTGTTTGGGGGGGCTGAAGTAGTAATGATGTCTTTCCACACGGAGGTCTTTCATTGACACCAGGAGAGGTGCGTGTGTCTGAAGCCCTGATGGAGGAAGACACGTCTACAGGCGAGCGAGAGGGAGAGCGAGCAAAGCAAAGCCCCTCCATGGCTTCAAACCTAGCCCTCCTGAACCCTCTCCATTTTGGATCGGATTTGAAGGCATTTCAGTCTTGAGATTCATCCTCTAGCAACACCCTCCACCCCCCGTCCTCCACAACCCCTGCCCTCTACCTCTTCCAGCAATAACTTCAGCAAAGATTCATCATATATTTCCCTCCTTAGCTTTCGATTCCTACTTGGAAACAACATTATATTTCTCTGTATGACGTCCCAAATGATTTACATCTCGGGGGGGGGGGTTTAGAGGGAGATGTATTTCTTTCAGTTTATTTAAAGCCTTGAATCAGAGCCTTCATAAAGGCTCTTTCAGTGTGTCCATCCCTGCCCTTCATCCTTTATACCCCCCACCCTGCACACACACACACACACACATGCACATGCACGCACAAGCACGCACGCGTGGTCAGTGTCCCCAGCTGTCTCAGTGGGGGGCCCCAGAGGCAGCTGGAGGTGGTAGGGGGTCCACAGTCAGACTGCGCTGCTGGTGTTCAGCCCCCCCCCCCCACTGGGGGAGGCTATAGAGAGCACCAGAGGCGAACATCAATTAAAACGGTATAAATATTTAAGAGACTCAAAATAAATCTACGTATATTCGATAATATAGGCGCTGGTGGAACCGAGAGACCCCGCTCAGACTCAGGAGATGAAAGTTGTGCTGTGATAAATGTCACCCGATAGCGTGGCAGACAAGAGTCGGCATGATGGATGGAGTCGAACCTGGAAAGATATTGCATGCCGCGCAATGCGTCAATCACCGGCCATATTGTTTTACCATATTTATGCGTTTTACCAACAAAAAAAAAACACCTTGAAAGATTGCGAAACTTTTTTTTTTATTCCGCCACATGAATATCTTGCGTTTAAAACCCGGGTGACGTGGAAGATCCCCTCAACGTAAACCCTAGATTAAAATATGAAGAACGCATATTGAGTATACAAGTATGTGGACCGCCGATCAATATCATTACCCCGGTGGTTCCTCTTTCCTATATCATCATTACCGGACTTATTAACAGAACTAACAAGGTTGTCGGGGCATGTCAGAAAAAGGAAAAAAAATATGGTAACATGTCATGTACACCTCCCAACCTCCAAAGCCCTCTACCGCCCCTCCACCCATGACCACCGTATTTTGAATGAGATCGCGGGCCACTGTGAGCACGGCGGCATCGATCTTCTGTCTGGTCAGAGGAGACCGCTAGGATGTTCAGATCTGATGGATTACTGTATGAGGCCCAGAGGCGCAGGAACCTCAGTATTGACACGGCTCTTTAATCCCCGGGTCGGACGTGACCTTGCTGTGTCAAGTTTCCCCCACAGCCTCTTCCTCCTCCTCCTCCACCCTCACCTCCACCCTCACCTCCCCATCTTCATGCTTCCATCAGCCCCCCTCTGGTGCCAGAGAAGGCCACTCTGCTCTCTGACTTCCCCCCTGAGAACATTGACCCAGCATGGATGATGCACTGGATGCCTTGGCTGGGGGTTGGTGGGGGGTGGTGGTGGTGGTGGTGGTGGTGGTTGTTTGTGCTGGTGGTGCTTTCACCAAGAGAATAGATGAGTAGTGGGCTGCTAATCTGGTTGGCGGAAGTCTCATATCGGCTTATGTTATCTCCTTATTTATTAGTTTTATTTGATGGTAATTGCTGCAGAACCCAGTGTCCAAGGATGGCCTCTGGCAACACCAAACTAAATATGAAAAATATATAACAAGATTTTATTAGTTCTTAGACTTTCGCATGCTAGACAATTCATAGATTTATGTTTTGTTTTCTTTCCAATAAAACACAAAAATTGTGCTTGATTATAGGGATGGCAACTTTTCTTGTACCTTGTCACTATCCATTTCAATTGATGACCCATACAGTCTCTGGTCGAAAACATAGCTCTATGTGTAAAGATGGCGTCTCACAAATCCATCAGCAGATTATCCCAGGCGCATGCGCGGTGGGGGAAATACATAATAGCCCTATTTAGGTGGCGTTTGGCCCGAGTCAGAAACAGCCCAACCCCGCCCCTACACCCAGGGCATGAGCGGCCTGCATCTGTGGGGCTTGGGTCGGGATTTTCATTTTCTTGAAACACCTTCTGTTCTGTTCTGCCGCGTCCCACCGGGGACCTCGGCGCTGATATTTTTAGAGGGCATGTTGTGCGAGTCTCCGTCGCCAAGAGAGAAAGGACAATAGAGGGTGTGATGTTACATCAATACTTGGCTCGAGTCGGGGGGGGGGGTGGGCCTAGGGGGTAGGTGGGTGGGTGGGTGGGGGTTGTCGGGTGAAGGAAAAAATCCTGGGTGGCCTTGATGAGTTCTGGAACGTTCCTCTGCGAGGAAAACGTTTTTTTGCGCTCTTTACGAGCGCCCCTCTTTCTCCCTCTCGCGCCGAAGGAGGACCTAAAATGGCCGCCCATGTAAACAGTATACATACGGCCAGGCGACTTGCCAGACTCTAGCGCACGCTAGCGCAGTTCGACACGTGCGCGTGTGTGTGTGTGTGTGTTTATGTGTGTGTGTGTGTCTGTCCTCGGGCGGTATTAACAGTAGGCTCTGCGGGGGTAAAAAGAAAAACAACCCAAAAGAGCGCAGCTTCCTCCGTGTGTTCCCGTCGTGGGTTTCAGCTTCGAGCAGCTCAAGCGAGGCCTCAAAATGGCTGCCAATGCAAAGTGCCATCTTCTCTCTCGCCTAAAAAGGTTTGAGTGCTAAACCAGTGGGGCATAATTGCTTGATTGTGAGTGTGGCTTTGTAATCAGTCTTATTGTACTGACGTGTGATGGCCGCAGCAGGGAGGAGAGGGGCCTGCAGGCCATCATGCTGCCTAATTACGAGATGCTGATGCAAGACGTACATGCGCTTGTGTCGTTTTATTATATGGCGTTCTTCTGAATGAACATGTTCAGAGCTGTAAGTAAAGTGCATATCGGGGCATGGATCAGTCAGTCACCAAGCAGGCTGACGCCTGGTTCAGGGGAAGTCTACCCCTGGCACAGCTACTTCACAAAGCCAACCGGAGACCAAAGTGCAGATGGATTGAGGAATATTGATGTGCGCGACCCACGGCTGCCTGCGAGCAAGGCTGAATAATTTAAGGAAGTGTGTCGTGAAGACGGCAATCTCTGCTACTGTACACTGCTTTGTTACAGCCACCATTCTGGACTTGATCTTGAGTGGCTATGTTTTTTTTTTGTTTTGTGTTTCTTTCTTTCCTTTTTGATGGACACCGACTGATGTAATTTAGCACTCGCCAGTGGAATTCCATTTTGTAAACTTCGGCTAAAGCCGCAATCCTGGATTTATTAAGTCCAAATATTCCCATCAGTCTAGTTTCATATACTGAAGTTTTGTCTGGGTGGAGTGCAGCAAACAACACCTAAAACCAGTTCTAATAACAGAGCTTTGTTGTGGTGTGTCTGTGTGTGTGTGTGTGTGTACATGTGTGGGTACGTGCGCGTGTCCGCCACCATGTTTGTTGCCTGAAAGTGTGTGTATGTGGTTGCAATTGCACCCACCCCCCCCCCCCCAAAAAAAAAGAATGTTTTCGGTCATGGCACGAGTGAGTTTAAGAGGCCTCCGACCGAACCTGTATTTATTTTATCCTTTATTACTGCTTTTTTATTATTGCTTTTTTCATATTAAAGAAAGTGATTTTATTGTCACCCAGAGGAAGGTATAGAGGCGGGTCAGTGGTCCTGAGTGTGTCTGTGCTCCTGTCCACCCCCCCCGCCCGCCCCGCCCCCCAAACCCCCCCCCCCCTGCCCTCTGCAGATCCCCAGTGTGCCGCAGAGAGGGCTACCGCCGACGACGACGATGGCGAGGACGGTGGCCGTGTGAGGAAGAGGAGGCTTCTCTCTCCGGAGGAAGGGGAGGAGGGCGAAGAGGAAGACGAGGAGCCCGCGCTACACAGCTGCGACAGCTGCCGGCAGGTGTTCGAGTCGCTGAGCGATCTCACCGAACACAAGATTAATCAATGCCAGCTGACAGGTAAACAACACTCAGCCACTCACCGGAAAAAAACAAAACGTCAGGCCCCTCCACTCTGTGCCGCTGCCGTCGCTGCTGCTGCGGCTGCACCTCACTCCCACTCCTCACTCCTCACTCCTCACTCCCACGCCACTTCTCCTGCAGAGTGTACGCCACACTGTGCGTCGGGTGCACACTGCACCACAGGGGAGGGTGGAGGGAGGGAGGGAGGGAGGGAGGCGGTTGGGTGAGGATGAGGGTAGGGAGGGCGGGGGGAGGAGGGGCAGAGAGAGAGAGAGAGAGATAGAGAGAGGAGGGCACAACCACATCAGTCTACTAACTGTCTGCCTTGGCAGTCTGTCCGAGTAACAACATATTTATGTATATGTAAATGTACACGTACATGAATGCCACATGCGGGCATACGATATAAACACAGGCATGTTGGATAGTGCCTGCACGCAGGCACACATTTAAACACACTTGCACACAACCTAGAGCATCATTCTTATTTGAGATATATATATATATCTATAGATAAACATATGTCTCACTAGAAGGAGTGTTCCCATGTTAACCCACTATAAAGGGGCTACAGTCTCTGTACCACACCATGAAGTGGGGAAGAACACATTTCCCTCCCCACTAGTCCCACTAGTATACGGAGTAGTAGTAGTAGGAGTAGTACCTAGTGGGAGTGTTGGAGAAGGGTGCTATTGACCTCCTGATGGATGAATGGGGCTATAAATACCCTGACAAGGTGGCAGACAGGACTAATGATGTGCACGGAAGGTTTCTGTGTGCGTGTGCCGGATGCGCTGTCCTCCTTTTACATGTCCTGATGGACCCATGTTGAGAGGCACACAGGCTGACATGAAGTTACCAATGTTTAGACACACACGCCCGCTTCTTCCTGCCTTTCTCTCCTGCTTTCTGTCTTTCTATCTCTGTTTCTTTCTCTCGTGATTCATTTCTGGATTTCGGGATTTCTTGATTTCTTAATTTCTTTCTCTCGCTCTCTTTTTTGTTTTTGTTTCATTCTTTATTTCTTTTTCTTTTTCATTCCTTTTTTCCTTCTCTTTGTTTGGTGGTCTTTTTCTTTCTTTCTCATACTAACGCTCACCCTGAAATAAAACAAGGCTCTTCCTGCTCATTTTCAGTCCCAAAAGTTTTCATCTTAAAGTCTCAGATGAATACGCGATGAAATGAACACTAACCTTACAACTTCACATTCTGACTCTTTGTTTATCCATTCATCTTTCTGTGTTGTATGTCGGGGTATGATCCATTAAGGCTTTTTGGGGTAAAGCAGGAAGGAAACTTTTGGTTTACACTTGAGGTTTCCAATAGTACATTCAAAATTCTCCCAAAACAAAATGGTCCTGGTCTAGTCTTGGATTTGTTTGGATTCATGCATGGCTCTGTTTCATTTTTTTTTTACAAACCGCAATTGGCAACCCACAAATTATAGGGTAGGAATTGCTTTGAGAATTCTCATGTTTCCTTAGAAAACCCTCAAAAACATAATTCACATGAAACTTACAAAGATTTTCCATAAACTGAAGAATACCACAATGACCAAATAGTTGCAAGGCAACTCAAGATGTATCTTTCCCATTATCTGTGATTGGTATCAAAATAAAATACAATACATCCAAAATACAACTTATTATATCCTCTGCATTTATTTTGTAAGGTGCGTATCTTTTCACTCTATGTATGTGTACATTGGTAAATTGTACACTGTTGTTGGTGCTAATCTAAGTCACCCACCCCCCTCATACACACACACTCTATGAAAGGTGTGAAAATCAATGCAATGTTCACTTTGACATTACATATCCAACAGGAGCACTCCTTCCTTTGAGTTCAGCTAAGTGCAGAGCTCCCAGACACCTTTTAGTTCAATACATGCACCAATGCATCAAGACCTGTATTGATTCCATGACACACCGCTTGGCATACCAATGAATTCATAACACAAAGGGTGCAAACTCCAAGACTTGGGTTGTCTTGGAGACAATCGTAACTATTCTAATCAAAACCTATGGATGCTTCCATCAATGCCGGTATTACCTTCTGTCCGCACATGCTGCACCATGTATTCCAGAGAGTAGGTGGTCCAACTTTACTGCATAATATGACCAGGTACAGGTCTACTCTCAACATTAATCACGTCGTCATAATGATCAATCAATACTTTTTCCACCTATAATTAAGCCGGGTCTTTTAGAATGTCAATCTTATGGACAAATAGCTCTTAATTGCTCAACGTGAAAATGAAAAAAAAAAAAAAAAAAAGTAGGAAAGAGGGGAAAAAGGCATTTGGCTAAGAGCCCCTGTGGAAACCAAACAAAAGAATCTAATTGCCATTAGGGTATTGTGATTGTGCAGAAACACTCTATTAGTATTCAAACACAGTGGGAGAAAGAAAACTTCTAGATGGCATACCAAGTAGTGTGTGTGTGTGTGTGTGTGTGTGTGTGTGTGTGTGTGTGTGTGTGTGTGTGTGTGTGTGTGTGTGTGTGTGTGTGTGTGTGTGTGTGTGTGTGTGTGTGGTGTGTGTGTGTGTGAGAGAGCATGTTTTTCTCTGAAATATGGGAGGAGATTTCCTATGTGGCATTATGTCGACATCCATGACCAATTAATCTGCCTTACATCAAGTCTCTACTCACAGATGGATCCTTTATTAAAACCATTTTCTAATCAACCAGCGGCACCTGCTAAATAATTTTTTTTAAACGTTTCATATTTTGGTAAACAAATCTTGGTTGACTGGAACCAATCCATGTTTAATAATTTGTTTACAATTCGCCGACAAAACTAAGTGCTTTTCTCCACCAACGATAGTCCCTTAAGTGTACCCGACCAGGGCTCGTAAATGGACACGCATGTGCACGGTCACACGGTAACACAGACGGGCAGACACACGAGCACATGCCAGCTCGGATGTGCGACTCTTTCAGGTCTCATTATCGGTCGCTCTGCTCTCGCACGGTCGCACCGCCGCAGCCGCAACAAAGGGCAAGCTAAACAGACAAGTTTCCAAATACTAAATAGACCCCAGCATTGTGTCTGCCACGCCTGGCAGAGAGAGACAGAGGGGGACAGAGAGAGAGAGAGAGAGAGGGAGAGAAAGGGAGAGAGATGTTACATGTCAACCAGATCAATGGCGGCCATTGTCTCTCCCTGTCTGGCAGAGGTATAACACCTTTCCGTGCACTTAAGCCGCGACCACTGCAGTGCGCTAAGGGAGCGCACGGGTATGGATTGCCTCGTGTCCCCGATGCGATCGGGGCTATCGATCGCCCTAATGCCGGACTGCAGAGGAAGGCGAGGGCCTGAGGAAAAGGGGAGCGAGAGGAGAAAAGGGAGGGAGAGAGAGTGCTGCAGGAATGTGTCCCCAGGGAGCCTGTCTTGGGCTGGGGCAGGGCTTCAGGAATGCTCCCAGGAGACCCCAGCGAAGGCTGGGGCAGGGCTGGAAGAATGCTCCTCTGGAGGGTTGAGAGAGTGGAGGCTGGCTGGGGTAGGGCCGCAGGAAAAAATGTCCTCCATTCCCCCCCACCTACCCCAAGAGGTCTCTCTCTCTCCCTCTCCCTCTCCCTCCCTCTCTCCTCTAAGGCAGACGATGTGGAGAGACTCTGGGGGGGGGGTGGGACGAGAGTGAGAGACTCTGGGTGAGCGGGTGCATGCACCACCATCACCACCACCACCACCACCCCCTCCCTGCGGCTCCAGGATGGCGGAGGATCAGGTTTCCGTGTGGGGATCAGCATCCTGCCGACAGGGCTTCTGGGCGGCCCTGGGGAGCGGCCAGA
>NC_140286.1:11318094-11320594 GCF_964030765.1 Micromesistius poutassou
ATGGGCACACACACACTCTTTCTTCACTCTTCAGAACTGTGTCAGCAAAATGAACACCCTTCTAGAACCCCAGAAGCAGGCTGTGACAAGACACTTATGAATATGAAGATGAATTGAACCAAGCAAAGGGTGGCTGCAATCGTTTGGCTCACTCGTGCCCTTTTCTATACTCTTTTCTATACTCCTGGATTCGAGCCTTGTTTGTGTGGCACGTAGAAAATGGAAATATATACGGACAACCAACGTATTTTCGTCTTTTCGTGGCACCAGGGTATTATTATAAAGAACAAATGTGTGGATGGTAGGCGTGACTCTTTCTAGGTGATAATGAGAAGATATTAGGAGCTGTTAATAGCACCTGCAGGTTCAGAACAGGCTTTTTTGATGGGAGATAGAGAGATACAACACCTACCGCCGCGCAGAACTACAAACTGTTCCACGCATCACCGGGGAAGCGGTGTACATCATGAAACTTCATGCCGTAGACGAAGACAGAGTCTTTGATCGTTGTCAATTGCTCTATGATGCCCCCATCGAAACCAACGAGACGGCATCGAATGTAATCAAATCAAATCTAATATAAGCATAATATAAAATGTAAACGCATTTAATCAAATATAATCTCGACCCATTTCATCTCGACTCGTCAAATGTCTGATGTATCGGTCATCGAGTCTTGAGTCGTGTTAATTCATCGAATCGAGCATCATTTTTTATGAATCCGAAAATGTCAAGATGACATTCAAACCGACCGGCGAGCCGTGAACGTCTCGACAACAAAGAGGCTGAGCGCGGCTCCGTCCCGTCCTGTCACCGCATCCATCAGAGCCCAGCGCCGGACGGACGGCTGGCGTTCTTGGCCGTCCGTCCGCGACCCCTGTCCAGAGGTCAGGCAAGGGCAAGCGCTCCGGCCCCCCCTCTCCCCGGTGCCCCTCCCCCAGCCACCGGGGCTAATGATCCCCCCTGCCTCCTGAACTGGGAGACAGCTGAAGGTGAGCATCGCCCTCCAGTACTCTCCCCATCCCTCTCTCTCTGTATCTCTCCCTGTCTCTCCTCTCTGTCTGTCTGTCTGTCTCTCTCGCTCTCTATTTCTCCCTGTCTCTCTCTCTCTCTGGCCCAATACCCCAGACAGACACTTGAAATAGATAAGGCATGAGTGTGTGTGTGTGTGTGTGTGTGTGTGTGTGTGTGTGTGTGTGTGTATGTGTGTGTGTATGTGTGTGTGTGTGTGTGTGTGTGTGTGTGTGTGTGTGTGTGTGTGTGTGTGTGTGTGTGTGTGCGTGTGTGTGTGCCCCATTAATTTTCTTTATTTCATTTCAGGGCTTCATTTTTAAAAATGAATCAAAACAACCAGACAATGAAATATAGAGCATGCAGGGTCAACCCTGCTAGACTCCGGGCGGCCTCGCCAGCCAATGTGATGAGGGCTGACAGATTAAGAAGCTTGGGGAGGGGAGGGGGCGGGATCAATAATGCAACATGTATACAGCCATAGCCATGAACATGGATCCTATCAGTATACTGATGCAGTGTCTGCCAGTATACTACTGCCAGACACTGCACTTTCACCACTATTATATGCTCTATGTATGCTCTATGTATGCCATATGCATGCTCTATGCCTGCTATTTACATGCTCTATGCATACTCTATGTATGCTCTGTGCATGCTCTATGTATGCTCTATTCGTGCTCTATGCAAGATATGTGTATGCTCCATGTATGCTCTGTGCATGCTCTATGCATGCTCTATGCATGAGCTGTGTATGCTCTATCTACGCTCTATATATCCTCTATCTGTGCTCTATCATGCTCCATGCATGCCCTATGTAGGCTATATGCATTCTCTATGCATTCTCTATGTGTGCCCTATGCATTCTCTGTGTGTGACAAAAACTGAAGCAGGAACACATTGTGTACATGTGACATATGTGAGCAGTGTGAGCTAATTAGTCGTACCTGTTGATATTTTAATGTCGCTCTTTTAATAATGCTGTGTGTGTGTGTGTGTGTGTGTGTGTGTGCGTGTGCATGTGCGTGTGCGTGTGTGTGTGTGCGTGTGTGTGTGCCTGTGTGCGTGTGTGTGTGCGTGTGTGTCTGGCACTATAGCCAGGCAGAGAATCTATAATTAATCAAAGAATAATCCTAATGGGGTGGATTTTATTATCATTTCATGTCTTTTGTACAATTGATACAACCATTTTTATGTATTTAATATGAGCGCGGAGAGGCAGAGCACCAGCCAGCAGTATTGTACCATGACCCCTTTGCCAAACAGCATCTGCTTAAGCTCCCTCGTCTCCATGCGGAACACAGAGAACACTTTTATGTTATGTTATTATGGGTGCCGGCTTCCCACAAAGCAATGCATAAACCAGAGGCTAAGATGAGATCTATGGTTTTATTCTCGTCTTTGTTTGGCCTCGTGCCTTGTTGTGGCGATGCGAGGATGTGAGCTGATCACCGCACCTCCTGATACCAGTTTGTCTCTTGTTTTTATC
>NC_140286.1:11323094-11410116 GCF_964030765.1 Micromesistius poutassou
CACACACACACACACACTAATGAACACACACGCACACACGTGCACCTGTTTACACACACTAATGCACATACACACACACACACACATATGCACCTGTGTATGCATGTAAAGTCAAACTTACCCACACACACACAGGCTTGTATGTACACAGACACACACACACATACTTACACAGACATAGACACACACACACACACACACACATACATACTTACACAGGCATAGACACACACATGCCTACTTTCACAGACATACACACACACACATACCTACTTACACAGACATAGACACACACACACACACACACACACACACACACACACACACACACACACACATATACACACACATAGGCATACGCACTTACACAGTCAAAGACACACACACACACACACACACACACACACACACACACACACACACACACACACACACCTATCCACACACAGAGCCGCCGTCTCCCAAATGCATCGCTTAATGCCGTCTCCGCTCCATTGTTCGCCGAGGCGTCTTTGCTGCGGGGGTCAAAGTGTCTGGCAGTAATCTAACTAGCGCCCGACTGCGGGGACGCGGCGAGGTCTGTCGCGGGTTCTGTCATTACCGCTCGCCACCCCTGAGAGGCACCCCGGCGCTCCCGACCGCGGCTGAGCCCCCGCCGCCTGGTTGCCGAGGCGCGCCCCCCAACCTACGCACACGCCCGGTAAACCTCGGTGAACCGCACTTTTCTAAAGTCGGCGCAATAACCACTGCAGAACTGCTTTTAATCAACGTCTGAAATGAGGGTGACTTGAAGCGTCGCCCCATGCTGATTAAATGTAATTGTTTAATTGCCAAGTGCTGGGAAACCATCCTGAGAGGATTCCAATGGAATTATTTAATCTCCAGTCAGGAAGTTTGCCGTCGCAGAAAAAGAGCCGGGGCGAAAACGGAAGGAGGGAAGGGAAGAGGCGCGAAGGAATCAAAGCAGAAACGTTGTGGGGGTGTTTTTATTTATTTATTAAATTTTTTAGTTTGTTTGCTTTTTCCCCCTCCTTTCCAATATGCGCCTCATGAAATATTAATCCTGGTTTACATTTAGCCGGCCAAGTAAGAGAATGAAGAGTGGAGGCGGAGGGGAGCACACACTCCTAAGTGATCCTGCGATTGCAACAACGGAAAAAAAAAACACGAAACAAGGTCGTGCGTGAGGCCTTTCGGCCGCAGACAGAGTGGTGCGGTTCGGCCCGGCGCCTGAGTGCGCTATCCTCTGTGTGGGATGAAGTTGTTGAATTGATCCAGGTATCGGTGCGGTAATCCATAAAAATGTTTTTATAGAGTCTGTTGACCTGATTTCTCCTTAAGCCCCGGAAGAAGACGCTTCGACCTACTCTGTATGACTGGGGCTTTTATTGTGTGAACTGTAGGAGGAATCAAAACAGAAACCAAAGGGGCGGATTTCCTCTCCGTGTGTTGCAAGTCATCGCATCTAAAGCGCGGCGGGAAAACCTCTAAGACTTTTAACTATAAAATGGAAGTCGTTCAGGGCTCCCTCGCCACCTCTGATCACTGTTTGTGTCTCTGCTAATGGGCTCTATAAACTTTAGGAGCACAGGTGCACTCCACTGGGGGTCACAGCTTTCAGACACATTGCTCAGGGTCAAAGACATCCAAGACCCTCATAAACACACTCACACGCACATGCACACGCACACGCGCACATGCACGATCAAATACCTCAACATGCATGGAAACATGCCTGTCGAGATAAACAATGTATGCATGCTTACATGGACACACAAAGACACGCGCACACATTGGAGGCATATGCACAAAGCCGTGGTCACGCAGACACACATGCACTTCAACACATCCTGTCACGTACAAATACACGTACACACACACACACACACACACACACACACACATTGTGTAAAGCACAGACTGAGAGCAACACATGAAAATAAAGCGCTGCTGTTTACATGCACTGAATACAAATCACTCAAGTCTCTGCAGTGCAACATCTATGTTGTTTTTTCCCCGGCGCCTGCCTGCCCCTCCTTGGCCAATTTAAAGTGGCACCGTCCCCCCGACGTGTCCGACGGCTAGTCAGCCTGGCACACATGCCACGACATTTCAATCTATCAAGCAAATCGATGGCAGTGCTCCGTCTAATATAACTGCACAGCAGCATCGAGGACTGCTGCTCCGGCGGGACAGCTCTCGCTGGTGCATTTAGATACACAGGGAGAGTGAACCCAGGTCGGTCATTCTGCTGATAAATGCACTTCTGGCTCCACCCCCCCCACCCCCTACTAACCCCCCCCCCCCCCCCCACACACACACACACACACCGCCCTCCACCCTCCACCCTCTTTCCCCCTTTCCCCACCCCCGAGGGAAATGTGGTCTGCATCCCTCCGGTCACAAGTGTGGCTCTGCACCTTCCCCCCCCCCCTCCCCATCCCCATCCCACCCTCTCTCTCACCCCACCTTCTGCACCAAGCCACAGGGGCGAAGGGGGGGGGGGGGGAGAGGGAGAGGTTGAGCTAGTGGGAGCGAGAGAGAGAGAGATTGAGCTAGTGGGAGAGAGAGAGGTACAGACAGGGATAGCAAGGGAGAGGGAGCGAGAGTTAGAGAGATAGATATGGGGAGAGGGAGAGAGAGAGATAGAAAGATAGAGATGGGGATAGGGAGAGAGGGGGAAAGAGAGTGCAATAGAGAGTGAGACAGAGAGAGATGGAGATAGGGAGTGGGAGAGAGATAAAGATCGGAAGATGGACGCAGGGAGAGATGGAGAGAGAGAGAGAGAGATGGGGAGATGAGGATAGGGGGAGAGAGAGAGAGAGCGAGAGAGGGGAGGAGAGGGAGAAAGTACCAGGGGTGCAGAGGCCGGCTCCCTGCAGCTGTGCCCTTATTCCCAGCACCTGACCAAGGGGCCCCAGATGTGCGCAGGGGCAGTGGCAACATTTTGAGCAATGCCGGTCCCCTGTGGGAGTGAGAGCGGGCACCTGCAACGTAACCCCTCGCTATCTAGCATGATGGCGTAATTACTGGACTAATAAGTCTGAGTCCTGAAAGACCTCCTCTAATTTATCAGAAGGCCGGGACGTCGGCACGGTGAACAGACTGAAACAAAGGACAACGCGATGCCGCCAGCGGCTCTTCAAGAGGAAGTTGTCACTCGTCTTGTGAGGCTTCTGAGAAGAAGCAGCCTAGTTTGCCCCCATCAGGCTGACACTGAAAATATTGGTGATTTTGGAAGCCAGGATGTACAGAAAAACAACAGTTGTTTTTTAATTGATGCAATGGATCTTCCAGACACATTTTTAAAGGCTCATATTCATGGATAGTTAAACAATGTTGTATAGTCAACCATACAGTTGACCATAAAGTTCGTAATAACTACATCTTACAACAAAGTTTCAAGCTCGGCTTGAGCAGAAAGAAACATACAACGTAGTATAAATACACTTAAAGATCGATCCTACACAAACATATTGTATTGCACTGATAATAGGTAGTTTTATTGTTTGAATGTATGTAGCTTATTCACATTCATTGTGTAAAACATCCACCGTGAACATGAAATATTTCCAAATATTTCCTAAAGATGACTTACACTGCAAAAAAACAACCAAATACCAAAGCACCGCTAGCGGATAATGGTGTGAAGGTAAATGGTGACATCTAGTGGTACGTAAGCAGAAATACATCCGTTCGACGGTTTATCCGAACAAATACTGTTTTGCATTGTTGCCATGGGATTAGAAGAGAGATTATTTAAAGAGAAAGTCTTAAAACATTTTCAAGATGATATATTTGAAGTAGTGCAAATGTGCTTCTTGTTCAAACAATGGAACTTGCTGTTTGGTGCCCACTTTCACACAATGTAATGTTCCAACCAAGATGATAAATCGTAGTAAACTACTACTTTTCGTAGTAAACACTCTTAAATTATGTCTTAATGCATAATTTACACTGTATTTTCTAGTATTTCCTAGCACAAAACACTTAACTAATACACCTCCTACACTGTATCACCTGAATATGCCACTAGCAATGGTCATTATGACAAAAATAACTCACTAAAATCTAGTTTCACTCCATCTCACATCCTCTCCATGTGTACTGGGCTGTGACCAGCGTTATTTGCAACCACCAATGACTCAAGTAAAGATGTACACAATACGCGTTCATTAATAATAAATCCATGTGCACTCGCGCGTGTGCGCGCATGCATGTACATGCACCGCCGCGTGCACGCGCACACGCGCGCGTGTGTTTACTCTCACTGTCAGTGGCTGCCGTGAAGGTCGGCCGAGGACTGAGTGGCCCGGCTCCGCGGGCACAGGATACGGGCGAAGGCGCGGCGGAAGCTACTGTGGCAGAGCGGGTACAGGAAGGGGTTAATGGCCGAGTTGAGCCACAGGAGCCAGAAGGTGACCTCATACCAGTGATGCGGGATGCACCGCCCCCTGCAGGCGGCGCGGATGATCATCAGGAGGGTGTAGGGCGCCCAGCAGATGGCGAACACGCACACGATGATGGCCAGGGACTTGGCGATCTTTTTGTCCCTGGACAGACGACTGGGCCGGCAGGCCGCCGACAGGTCCAGTTTGCCCGTGGTGCCGGTGATGGTGGGGGTGGTGGTGGCGGAGGTGGTGGAGGAGGAGGAGGGGGAGTTGTGGGAGAGGAGGGAGCCCCTCATGGCCAGCCTTGCCCCCAGACCCCCGTGGTGCTGGTGCAGGGAAAGCAACGACGGGGGAACGGCGCCCTTCCCCTGGGCACGGGAGGCAGCCTCGTCGGTGGCCAGGTGGTGGTGGTGGTGGTGGGGGTGGGGGTGGGGGTTGTGCAGGATGCGAGGCTCCGGAGGCGGCGGAGGCGGCAGCGGCGGCGGGGGGGCCGACTCCCTGCTGTGGAGGATCCGGCGGCGGCGGATGCTGAGGTAGATGCTGATGTGGAAGAAGGCCACAGTGAGGAGCGGGGAGAAGAACTCCAGCATGGAGGCGCTCAGCAGGAAGTACCAGGTGGAGTAGAACTCGGCGAAGCACTGGCCCGTGGGCACGCGGCTGCGGCCCACCGCCAGCTCCCAGAAGATGATGGCCGGGCCGTACAGGGCGAAGGCCAGCAGCCACACGCCCAGCATCTTGACCATGGCCTGGTGGGGCATGCCCTGCCTGGCCCGGTAGCTGACCTGCGGGGCAACACACACACACACACACAACGGGGGAAACACGTGTAATGAGTGCAGCGTATCGTTGTTGCAGTTGCCTCGATAGTTAAATGTCAACCCTCAACACAAATGTTCGCTAGGAAGTTCATTGCATCTATTTTCGATCGTAGTTTTGAGACTAGTTTTAGCATTGGAATATACAAAGTAATATTGTGCATATTAAATATGCAACTGTGTACGTTTTCCCATTAGCAGCCTCTAGTGGCTTGTGTTGTAGCTACAGTTATTGCTTTATAATTCGAGAAAGATTCCCTGGATGGATTGAGTCGTGGAAGAACATTTAGAAAGTACAGGGGTACTTATTTATAGTTGCTTTTAGAAAGAAAAGTATTTATAGTTGCTTTTAGACATACAAATAGCAATGTTTCAACAGTAGTACAATGTTATCCATGCTCAGACTGATACACTAGAATGGGCCAAATGTTTTCTCCAGGCCCATGTTAGGGCCCATGTTAGACTACTTTATTATGACACAAAGTGCAGGGAGTGGTGACAAACACAAAACCACAAGGTGACAGAGTGTAGCCGAGCAGACCTTCCAAAAAAACAACCAACGCACACACGTGCACACACACACACACACACACACACACACACACACACACACACACACACACACACACACAGATACACATACACCACGTGCAGCTGGTGTGCTTTCAAGCGAGACAGTTTTCCAAGCTAATAGGCACTGCTGTCTTGTCCCTGGCCCTGCAGCCTGACCTCAGTGTAACAGCACAATGTACCCGTTGATGTGGATGAAAGGACCCACCCTAGTGGTGGGGTTTGGTACAACACCCCAATGCACACGTAGAATAGTCTAAAAGTTAGGTTAGTCCTCTTTTCCACAACGGACATTTACCAATGATCTAATTTTATCCAAAGACAGGATGATAACCGTAAACATGAAAACAATTGATTGTTAATTTGTAGGTTCTTATTTTAAATATAATATAGGGAGTTGACTTATTTTAAATATTATAATGAGTTGACCTATTTTTAGGATTATAGTGAGTTTACTTATTTTAAATATCCTGATATAAACAGCTACGGAATCTGGTCCTGCAAGCAAAAACACAAATAGAGAAATAAATATGTTTTTGTCATTACTATATTATTTGCCACTGTTTATGGTTATCAGCATGAGCATTATAGTCAAAGTCAAAGTGTTAGTAGTAGAAGTAGTAGTATAAATATGATTGTGCATGTGGCATGCGTTTACGTGATTGTGCATATCATTCATCAGCATCTGATTTGTATAATGATGAATATACTTTTGTACTGTATCATTTGAATGTTTGTAATTCAAGCCCCTATCTATATATAGTAGCAGCAGTAGTAGTAGTAGTAGTGGTGGTGGTAGTGGTAGTAGTAGTAGTTTTAGTAGTAAGTACTAATACTACATAGTAGTAGAAGTAGTAGAAGTAGTAACTACTAGTAGTGGGACAAGTAAATAGTAAATGGATTGCATTTACATAGCGCTTTTCAGTCCTGTGGCCACAAAAAAGCGCTTCATATATATTACCTATACACACGTTCATACCCACATGCATACACCTGTTCATACAGTCATTCATACACCCATTCAGACACAGGTACATACACCTGTTCACACAGCCATGCAAACAGCCGTTCATAAACACATTTGTGACTGCTGTGTCAGCCATCCGAGGCAGCAGCCAGGAGTCAGGAGCAGTCACAGTTAGATGTCTTGATGAAAACAATGTTATCCCGTCCCTTCCAGTGCAGTATTCAATCCACAGATGGAAAATGTAACCCATCCCCTACTCTTGCACAGCTCTTGCCTAATGCTACACACTAGACTGGTCTGGGTGAGGCTGGATTTCCTCAGCAAGGTCAAGCAGCTACATAGCAAATACGTCGAAAAATATAATCCATCACCGACTTTAGTCTTGTGTAATGGCATCAGCTCCCGTCTCCACTCTTTAACCACATTCGTTCGGACTCCACCTGCGATTGTCAAAGGCTAACTTTGACAACCTTTAAATATTGCAGGGAATCGGGGGGGAATGTTTTTATGAAAATGCACCCTTTCCCGTGGCCTGGTTCTGTGTCAGCCACCAAAGGCGTCAGGAGCAGTCACAGTTAGATGTCTTGCTCAGGGACACAGGAGGACAGACCTGCCCTACCCCTTGAGCCACTGCCTCCCCAGTCATAGTAGTGGTGGTAGTTAAATGTTGCACATAGTGTAGTATTAGTTGTATAGTGATATGGTTAGTGGTGATAGTAGTAGTAGTAGTAGTAGTAGTAGTATTAGCAGAATATTTATAAACACTATAAACACTGCTTTGTGCACAGTTAATAGCTACAGTGTTGCTAGGTTACACATTGATCTCCCATTGATAAAATGATATTACAGGACTACTCAATGCGGAGAACAATGGTCTACCATCAATAGGACAACAGTCAAAGCCTCCATTAGCAGTCTATTTCTAGAGAATAAACTTACACTGTGTAATCTAATTCATGAATATTGTGGTTCATTTTTAGATTTCATGGTTATTTACATACTTTCAAATCCACAATAATACTGAATAATACACTAAATACTAACAGGCACTCAACATGTGATTCTCTACTAGCTGCGTGTGAAGTTACTACTATTGTATGTCAAACCATCATATATGATACGCTGTTCATATAACTGAAAAAAAATAATAAATGTTATCCCATCCCTTCCAGTGCAGTATGGACACAGATGGAAAATGTAACCCATCCCCTACTCTTGCACAGCTCTTGCCCAATGCTACACACTAGAATGGTCTGGGTGAGGCTGGATTTCCTCAGCAAGGTCAAACAGCTACATAGCAAATACGTCGAAAAATATAATCCATCACCGACTTTAGTCTTGTGTAATGGCATCAGCTCCCATCTCCACTCTTTAACCACATTCGTTCGGACTCCACCTGCGATTGTCAAAGGCTAACTTTGACAACCTTTAAATATTGCAGGGGATCGGGGGGGAATGCTTTTAGGAAAATGCACCCTTTCCCGCGGCCTGGTTCTGCTGTGATTGATGTCCACTGGTTTTCAGGACCCTGGCAGAAAGAGGATCCGTATGATCAAAGCAAGCTAATTAAAGAAGAGTATCTCTCCCTCTCCTGCCTTCTCTCTGTGTCTAGCTCTCTCTCTCTTCCTCTAGCTCTCTTACTCTGCCTATATCCCTGTCTCTCTGTCTCTCTCTCTCTCTCTCTCTCTCTCTCTCTCTCTCTCTCTCTCTTTCTCTCTCTCTCTGGTGTTATTTGTATTCATTGCTCTGATGTTAAGTGTGTGCTTATGAAAGAAAACAAAACACTCTCTTTGTCTACTGTGCCGGGCTGTGCACTCATCTTAGAGTTACCATGCATTGCATATGGGCACACTGACTGAGACACAAACACACACACGCATGCACGCACACACACACACACACACACACACACACACACACACACACACAGCGAAAACAGGATCAATCTGGGCAGCAACTGCCAGCGGAGGAGACAGGAGATGTGTGTGTCGGCACAAAAAAAATACACACCTCAGATGGAATGTTCAAAATGATTAAAACCAACAAGTCACTCTTGTACGTTGGAAAAAAAACATTTTTTTGTTGCATTTTGTACCCAAAATCGATCAATTTTTGCTCTTGGGGATTATTCCCACAATACCTGGTATTAGTCATCACTACCTCATACCTAACACGTTCATAACACACACTACTTCCTTTGAAGTACAGCCACTGTCGTGACAGTGGGGGGGGGGGGGGCACCTGAAAGATGGCTCAGAGTGGTGTCAGGCATGGCAGCCACCGCCGCACCAGAGCCGTTCTGCGCTCAGGCTCCAGCACCTGACCTCTGATCTCTGTGTCGGCTGCCACGGCCAAAAGGGCTTTCATTAGTGGTGGCACCGGGCCTGGGCGGGTCATGAAGGATTAACCTGTACAGATGGCCGCGGCCGGGACAGAGGGTGCCTTGAGTCGCCTCTGACACTGGCCTGGCCTTTAGGCTACAAACCAATACCTGAGCCATCCCGTTCCCAAATAAACCATTAACCTGCAATATGGTTCCACCAGGGGAGAAAGCATCAGCCTCTAACCAATCACAATCACACTGAGCCAATCGATAGGATGGAGACATGAAGTGTAAAGAATTGCGGCGTCTCCAATCGGGGAGATAAAAAAAAGGGAGATTTGCCGATTGAAAACTGCGTTTGACGGCGCTTGACCCGCACAATGTGACGCCGCGGGCGGCGAGCGACGGGCCGGTGTTTCCACGTTTACACTCACCGCCCGCGTGACGGACAGGAAGCGGTCGTAGCTGATGAGCACGATGTTGAAGACGGAGGCGGAGCACAGCAGGTAGTCCATCACCAGCCAGAGTTTGCACAGGGCTCGGCCCAGCGTCCAGCGTCCCGTCAGGACGTAGGGCATGTAGAGCGGGATGCAGAAGGCCCCTGGGGAGGTCAGGGAGAAAGAGGTTACTCAGGTCACACACAGTGACACCGTGAGGACTGAGCTGTGAGGGACTGGATGCATTGATCTGGTTTTGCATGTATTCATTCATTCAATGTTTTTTTTGTTCCTTCATTCATTCATTTAATCGTCCATTTATTCCTTCATTTGTTCATTCATTGACAGTACAGTACATATGCATACATATATCCATACATGCATACAGTGATTATGCACACACAGACAGACCGACATGACAAGACAAGACAAAATAGACAAGACAGACTGACAAGACTGAGAGAATGTTGGTCAAATGAATGACAAGGTCGTGGAACTTGGGAGTGTGTATGCGTAGTGGGTGGTCAAAAGACGAAAAGCATAAATAGGCTACATGTTCTACTTACCTACAAGGAAATCCGATATTGCCAAATTCAGAAGGTAATAGTTGCATTGTCTCCTCAAACTCTTGTCTACTTTGAAAGCGAAGATAACCAACGCGTTTCCCAGGACAATCACAACAACCAAAGTCACCATCATCACCACCAAAACGACAAACACAGGTCCAGAAAACGCGAAGTTTGAGTGTATTTTGGTTGAGTCGTTGCCAAAATAATATCCACTTGAGTTAGAAGAACCGAGCAACTGATCTTCCGACATTGTCCTTAATTAAAAAAAAATCTAGGTCGCCGTCAATTCTTTCGCCCAAAATCTGCCAGAAAAGGCAACAGGTGCCACGCGAAAAAAAAAAACGCCGAATCCAGCACCCCATATATTATTTAAACACGCTCATTCTGATCTGAAAATACATTGGATTCTGCTGGCCCCAATAACTACTGAAAAAGCATAAGACTATAACGTGAGTACGCGTGTTGTAATCTCAAAATGTACCCAGAGCACCTCGTGGATTACGCACAGTGTAGCGCAGCATCCCATCTTCAGCTCCGTCTCAGCTCCACACCACCACAGCTCCACGCCACCACAGCTCACAGCTCCACACACCACCACCCCTCGGCTCATGGACATCTGCCAACTGCTTTTCTACATCTAATGGCCGATTTTTGTGAGTGGTTTTTAGTTTTAGTATTTTTTTTTTTTTAATTTTGCCTAATGTGGGAAAGGGTCAATGGGCATTATCGGATTTTGAGCCCATATTGTTTCCCAATTAATTTGGCCTGTCTCTCATTGACACTGCACTGTGCGTCTTTCTGGTTAGCAGTCTATCTGTCTGCGGTTCTATCTGTCTGTGGTTCTATCTGTCGGTCTGTCTGTCTGTCTGGTAAGGAATTAGAGGGGCTAATACCAGGTCTGTCGTCTGTCTTGTAAGGACCAATAAGGATTAATAACTGCTTTCAAATTAAACTGGAGAAATAACAAGGAAACAAAAAATGGAATGCACCAAAGCATTGTTCTTGTAAACATTATCTTTCAGGGTGTGTGCATCCGGACCCAACCAAACCATTGTTAGTGGCCCTGTGGACTCAGAGGCACAGCCTTATTTATGACTTGTGTCTGGTCTCCTCTTCTCCGTCTGACTCAATACAATCTGATTGACCTGCGAGGGTCAATGAGCAGCATGAGACAGAGGTGGAGATAGTGTACCCACAACATACCTGCTGGGAAGATACATGCACTCAGTAAGCTGCTCATCCTCTGGCAGACCCCAGCAAACGGTCCTTTGCAAGTTGCTTATTGTATTCCTGGTCACAGACACACATTTGTCTTTTTTGTTGGCCCGACAATGTTTTGTGGATCTCCCAGCTGTGGTCTGAGGAAAAATAAGAGGCAACCCTGTGGCATAGTGGAAGTGTAACTGAAGGAGTTGTTGGTGGGAACTGTGGCTGTTATTGTTGCACAGATGTATCCTAGGCTGTAATGGAGTAAATCTGGTCACAACTGCACAAAGGCAGAGGGCAAATTGGGACATGGCACAGAAGTGGGTTTATCAATTTGTGTTTGACACTCCCTTGGAGATTGTCATTTGATATGAAACAAAATGTTCCAAGAAATTAAAAGGCCTTCCGTGATAAATACACAGATAAATAAACAAAACATTATAAATACACATGGAATTGTAATGCCGAATGCCGAAAGTTATTTTTTTGCACTGGTTCTTTTCATAACAATTCTCTGATTAAATTATGTAAAATACAAATTTCCCAAGTGCACTCCATTCCTAGTTTGGATACTATTTGAGAATGCATTTTTCAGATCAAGGGCCCGAGGTGCCGCAATGTAAATTTGTACAATGGGAAATGCTAAAATGGTCTCATGTATTTTTGAAGTGCGCACTAGAAAATACCCAGTAGTACACAGTGGTGCAGCACGTCACAGTCTTTCTAATCATTGCTATATCAACAACATCATTACATAAAACAAAAGCTCTGATTAATAACCACAATCAAAACAAGTCATCAGTATGATGGCAATCTTTTTTTCCATTTCCTTTTTGCATTCTGCTTGTGCCAATGATGATGTTTGGAATTGCAGACAAGCTTTGTCTAAGATTATATACACAACAGTTGTTTTATCAAGAGTTGTGTGTAAATAAATATTTTCTGTTGACAATTACATTTGGTAACCTATATTGGAAATGGGAACAAAAAATATGACTTGGGACTACTGTAGAGTAGGGTCAAGTGTCCCAGTAGCAGAAGAAGGTCAGAAAGATTTGAGGAGTTCAATTAACTTTAATCAGACAATTGCCGTTGCTCAAATCCACCTAGGGTGATAAATATATTTGTACTGAGATTTCAAGCGGAGCAGGGTAGAATAATCAAGTAATTTCAAGCTCATTATGAGCCATTCACATCCTGCTTAATAACAGTGGAGTTGATAATGTTCAGCTCTGAACATTCTCACCATTCTCCACACAGAGTGGTGTAGGTGTGTGTGTGGGGGGAACCTCAGCACCATCCTTAAACATCATTATAAGAAAGGTTGAGCTAATACAGCCAAGTAAGGCTATGTATCTCAAAGGGTGAATGCATGGGAGGTTGAATGCACAACCTCCTCCCACTGGATAGTGTATAGAGTTCCCTGGACTCCCAGCCAGAAGGTCTTGTGTTCAATCCCATTGTCTGACTATGCTGTGGATGCACGTTCCAGCTCTCTCCCTCCTGAACGACATGTATTTGAAGTCCCTTTGGATAAATCGTCACAGGGCTGAATCGTAAATATGAGGGAAACACACCATTACAATGTGGTGTGTGTCCAAATCCTGAGGTGTTACTACTGAGAACCAGTTGTCAGAGAGACCACAAAGAGGGAGTGAAATGATTATGTTGGAACAGGAAATTATTAATAAAGTTCATAAGGTCTGTGGGTGTAAACTGGTTTGAACCTGTAAAAGACTCTTTGAAAGAGATTGTGTCAAAAGATTGCACAGCTCAAAAAAATGACATGCCCTATCTGAACACAGCAATCAGTCACCCCCACAGCATCAGCTGAACCTCACCAACAATGGTTCATGCTTTAAGGGTGGGGGGTAGCATATATTATGGGGTTGTAGGTATTCCGAACACAGGAGGTTGACTCACCTCTCTGTGCTGTTCGTAAACCATTGGATTTGGATTTCAAAGTTTAAATGTGCCATTTGATACATAATATGGTCTCCACACAACTACAACTCTGCTTTCTGGGTAGACCCCTTTCTGCCGAACACAAGGCAAAACCTACAAAAGCAGAGCCAGGCTGGATGTTTGATGTATTTAGAAATATTGGTCAAAACAGGCTATATTCTACCCTTGTATTAAAGCCATCATGTTATAAATTATAGGTTTAAAACAAAATGATTCACAAATTGTTTTTCACAGATGCACTTCAATTTGCAGTCCTGCTTGCTATAGGGCAAGGCTATTATCATACTTTTGATATTTGAAGCCCATGTAATAGGTCTGGGTGTGACTCATCGTCACAACATTTTGTTATGTTAAATTTTTGATTAAAAAAGACTGGAGCAAATGGTGGCCCGCTGGGTTATCAGTGGTGTAACCCAACCCCACCTTCAAAATCTGCTGAAATATTAATTTATCATGTTTAAATATGTATTGTTAGAAATAAACATAATTACACTTGTGATGGTACGGAACAATAAAAACATGTGAAATGAATGGTATTGAACAGCCACACAATAGAAAGTCAGAAACGGCATCCCTTACTCAAAGGCAATCATTCTAAATATAAAAAATATACTTAAACCTCTTCATTCAATTCGTTTTTTAGGCGATAACTAAAATGTCTGTCACCTGTGTTGAAACAAATAGTATGCACATAATGTAAGTGTATGACATCAATTGCATTGTAACTCACAATAGGCCAGACAATCAAGGTGATGGCATTGTCTAGAAGTTGAATAACATTAGCATTCAACGGTTACATATTGTGGCCCGGCCTGAACTGAAACATAAGCAGATGAATTGTGTTCCGTGGATGCATGATAATTATAATCAAGTTCAACATATCTCAGTGGTTGTAAATGCACTGAAACAGGAAGACACCACTGATGCAGGTGCGCACATCAGGCATCTGTGTAGCTTAGCAACCCCAAATTCAATAAGATCAAAGCAAAAAACATATTTTTCACTGCATAGTTTTGTCTCTTTCAAGTAAGGAAAAGCAGGGGTGTGTGCGCAGTGTGCAGTTTTCCTATTCTATGAATTTCAAGTACTCTCATGATTTTTGCAATTTCTGTGTTATATCCTCATGGTTGAATGCAATTATTTATTATGTCTCTTTGGATAAAAGCATCAGCTAACTGTGTGTGTGTGTGTGTGTGTGTGTTTTGTGTTTCAGTCTGTTTGTGTGTGTGTGTGTGTGTGTGTGTGTGTGTGTGTGTGTGTGTGTGTGTGTGTGTGTGTGTGTGTGTGTGTGTGTGTGTGTTTGTCTGTGAGCTTGTGTGTGTGTGTGTGTGTGTGTGTGTGTGTGTGTGTGTGTCTGAGTGTGTGTGTGTGTGTGTGTGTGTGTGTGTGTGTGTGTGTGTGTGTGTGTGTGTGTGTGTGTGTGTGTGTGTGTGTGTGTGAGAGAGTCAAGAGAATATGTGTGTAGAATTAATACAGTATAGACCTACTATGATCCTCTCTCTCTCTCTCTCTCTCTCTCTCCCTTCCTCTCTCTCTCTCCCTCGTCTCTTAAATGTCCCCATTGGGAATAGTATCTCTAGTCTCCTTTTGAAGCGGTGGCCTCTCCTTGCCGCCATTATCTTGTCATTTGTGGGGGATTAGGCGCCGTAGCACACACACGCAGTCACCGAGTGTGACAGCTTACAATAATTGCCGGGCTAATTAACTTGAACTCACACCGTTCACGTCTTCCCTCGCCGGCACAAGACCTGATTTGATGAATATATGCTTGCGTAATTTATTCAGCAGTTCTTTTTTTTTCCCCCATTTATTTTTTTTCGTGAACAACGAAGCCATTGAAGTACGTCTTAGATGCTCTCTATGTGTGGGCTGTGTTTCATTGTACGTCTCTTCACATTAAGACCGGAAACGTAGGCTTGCTCATAGGATACCTATAAAGAGAGCGCCTGACAATGACTGCCATTTCATTTTGAAGAAACCAATCATCCCTTTGAGTGTGGGCAGGAGAACAAGAATGTGGATTTTTTTTTCTCTTTGGAGCAGGAGCTTCCAAAGGACGATAAGATTTGTGCGTTTTCCAATGACTGGAAAATAACGGGGCCTTCCAACATCAAATACTTAGTTTAAAGCCGTAACAAATGTCAATCATCTTTTTTGATATTATTTATGAGATATATTTATTATTTATTAACATTGGGGACCTGACGTTATTTAGACACACAGAACCCACGTGGACGTTGACAGCGCGCTGTGAGCGTGCAGCTCGTCACGTGACATGGAGGGGGCAGCAGCGGCTGTCAGCTGATTAAAAACTGGGTGCGGCTGGCGCTGTTTGTGCGAGCAACTAGTTTCAACCATGTCCGTCCAACCTGTAAGTTTAAACAAACAGTGATTTTAACTCCCAACAAACAAGAAAAGTCACTCGATAGTTAGTTTCTATTACAATGAGTACAGGTTGCCCTAGTTTGTTGTAAATAGCCTCCATGTCGCTGTGTTGTGGTAAACAAAAACATGTTGCGACACGTTGCCTTCTCTATCAACACACTTTTTAAGACTAGTCACAGTATGTGTCAGTCTGAAAACTGAAGTCTATCGGTTCTCTTGAAAGGAAAGTGACTGTAGTGAGGGTCACTCGGTCATGGAGCCGGTCGAGCTCGAGGCCCAGCTGCTCCTCCATGCAGAGGAGGGCGATCGATCACGTGTTCAGAGTCTCCTCCGGCTCATGATGGACCAGAGTCACCATTTCGAACTCAACTGCAGATGTAAGTGCAGGTTCACCCAAACGAAACGGCATGTGTTTGCCTGTCTAATATACGTTTGAGTTTTGGTCTTGACCTCTGCCATCGCTTTAGCTCGGAGTGATGCCAGTGCAGGATGGACGTCACTTCACCTCTCCAGTCACTTTGGTCATAAGGATGTCGTAGAGGACTTGCTCAAGGTAATTACCTTTTAGATTTTGAGCATCAAAGGGAAGGGAGTTTTTTCTTGCCCTCTGGGGGGCTAGGGGGAAGGGGGGTGTCATAAATATTTGGTTTGTTAATCCCTTTGAGACTGTACCTGTGATTTAAGTGCTATACAAATAAAATTTAATTGAGAAGGGCATCATTATTATTTATTTATTTCAAACATTTTCATGATGTTATTAACACACTGTTTTATAGTCTATGGTTTTATCGCTCTTTAATCATCTTGTTTGGAACTAAAATCGATGGATGTGTCTGTGCATCCGCAATTGACGGAGCGGATTGAGTGAACAGGTGTCTCCTTCGAGGCTGTCACATTCCATCCTTGTTGTCTGAGTAATCTGCTGTCCAAATACTAATTAGTTGCAGCCCTCAATACGGCCCTCTGATCATTTATTTGGTTGCGGGGGAGGGTTGTGGTTCAGGGCCCTGAATCCAATCCACCTATTTTAATTCCAGATCTTTGGTGCATTTAGCAGACACTTTTATCCAAAGCAACTAACAACCATTCATACACACATTCACACACCGACGGCGGAGTCAACCAGGCAGGCTGACAGCCATCTCGTCGGGAGCATTTAGGGTGATGTGTCTTGCCCTGAGCACTGACCTCGACACTCTAGCTAGGAGCTACGAGGAGCCGGGGATCAAAGTACCTGAACTAGAGTCAACCCGCTCTACCTCCTGAGTAAAGGCAATTTCTCACCCCCCCCCCCCCCCCCCCCCCCCCAGACTCATTATGTCCTGCACAATGTCATGCCTGTGTGTGTTTGCCTGTATATGTTCTGCTCTTCCTTTTCATTGGGATTCATTGGCAGGCTGGGGCCCATGTGAACCTTCAGGACGACCTGGGAGACACCCCCCTGCACAAGGCCGCCTCCTCGGGCAGAAAGGTGACCGGACGTGTGCTGCGGCGCTGGTGGTGGCTAATGCATTGTTTACTGCGTCATTTCCGCTTCCACATTCATATTGAGTGGCAGCGGCCATGTTGTTACTCTCCATCCGTCTCGCCCCATCGTCCAGAGTACTTCCATCATGGACTCTTGATGACTATCTGTCTGCTTTTCACATTGGAAGTTTTCTTGTTGATCTGAATGCTTATCGTCGCTAAAGTCTGGATCCGAGGAGGATAACGGTGTGGGGGAACGACCGGGGAGCCTCACTGTATCCTTTATGGGCCGTGCAGGAGATTGTGCTCATGCTGCTGCGCTACGACGCCTGCGCCAGCATAATCAACGGGACGGCCCAGATCCCCAGAAATCTCACGGAGGACGATGAAATCATCACCATGCTGGAGGGTATGGAGAGGCCGGGGCTCGGCGGCGACGACGACCTCAATGTCTGACGGCGTGTGATTACCACCGCCGCTCGAGTGCTCGTTCTCCCAAGCACTTGAATTCATTTAGGGTTGGGTGTGCGTGTGTGTGTGTGCGTGCAGCGGCGGAGAGGAGAGCTGTGAGGAGGAAGGAGGATAACCTCCTGGAAGCCGCCCGGGAGGGAGATTTCGTCGCTCTTTCTAAGATGGTCAGCGTCGCACCGACAGTGTCTCAGTGTTTTGTTATTCTCAGTTGCAAACAATGTGATAATGAGATGTGATGTTATGCTGAACATTTTGACACTGAATCTCGACAGTATTGGTGAGATATGATGAACAGGCTTTGGAGTATGTTCTAGGACGCAATGAGATGTACTTGAGCTTCCATTCAGGATGAAATCATTCATAAATGGCTGAGAACCTCTTGAGGCCTTGTTCAATCGTAAATAGAGCGGGAGAATGTGTTGTTTAGTTGGAAATATTCAATGAAGTCAGTGGATGCTGACAATTTCGTCTTGTGGTGTTTCACCCTATTCACATGTTATTGTCTTGTGTATCTAGCTGAACGTGAAGGAGGCGCCTGACGTTCACTGCAGGGACCTGCTGGGCAACACGCCATTACACTGTGCCGCCTACAGAGGGCAGGAGCACTGTGTTGTCAAGCTCCTCAAGCATGGAGCCAGCCCCAGCCTAACAAACAAGAACGGTATACTGTCCACAATGGGAAACAATGGATAAATGTTTTTAGTTTTTGTGAAGATTAATGTTAGGCTTTTATTTGCCAATCTTAATTTAGTTTAGTAATTATTCAAATATTTGTGCTTATGGATAATTTTATTTCTTGAAGTAAACTTTTCTGCATGACCTTTAGTCACATAGTCATATTTTTTTGGCAAAATCATGACACAACAGAGTCATGTATTTATCATTTTTATTTATATAACATTATTGGGCCGCCCATTCATTTAGGCTACGTTTTTACTAGGTTTTTCATTGCTAAAACTCAACTTCATTTTGCCCTTCAACTTACTTTTGACACTTGTAATGACACATCCCTCTAGAATTCTACGCCTTGCTTTTTGGTTAGAGAGGCCAGAGGTGTATAATAAGCTACTTAAGTCATGTGGTTGCAGCCCAGACAGCATTTGACATCGCTTGCACCGATGAGCTGAAACAGATTCTGGCAGCTGCCGCTGTCAAAGTAAGTATAAAACTAGAATTATGACAAATTGCTAAAATTGAATGGCTGCTACTTGGAGCAGATTATATTGGAATAGATTAGATTGAATTGACAACGAGCATTGTATAGCATGGCGACCCCCACAAAACATGATTGCAATCCATCCTGAAAGAGAATGCACTTGGTCTAGCAGTGAATGAATATCTACTAATGCATATTTATCTCAAGGAAACAAGCAGCACAGTTGTGAAGTTTGAAGGCCCCCTGTGGAAGGTACTTTTTTTTTTTTTACCAGAATTCTGAAATATGGAAACACTCTTTACCCTCCACTGGGTTTTGAAAAGTGGGGGGGTTGTTTTTGTTGTTTTCGTCCCACAGAGCTCCCGCTTTCTCGGCTGGCGCTATCATTGGGTGGTGCTCGAGAATGGAAACCTATCCTGGTACCTCAGCCGGTGAGCGTCATCAGTCTCCTAAGAGTCACTGTTTTGGTAAAGGGTTATCCTTTTTTATATATATTTCTATTGAATCAATACTTTTACTCATCATCACAACACTAATCCGGTAATGGAGACGACTCTCACTTTTACAGTGTTTCAATTACGACCTGAACCCTTGTGGAAGATGTCCTGCTATTTTTGTTTACCTGCGCCTCTATCCATGTCTCTCCAGAGCTGATGCACGGAGTGGCGTCAGAAGGCAGGGCTCCGAGGCCCTCACGCTGGCCTACTGCATGGTACACAACGTGCAAGTTAAGAGCACTTGGCCCTTCGAGCAGAGCAGCCATCAAACACTCTGCTCTGATCATGTGGTGAAGTATCTACGTCTAATGACCCTGTTTGATCATGATCCATATCGTCTCAGATCAAACCCTGGGATAACTGCTACTTCACGCTCCGACGCTTCGACAGCACTGATTTCCACTTCAAAGTGTCCTCAAAGACCAACTCGATTACAACAAGACGAGTAAGATGATAGGTTATGTTCACATAAAGCATGACACAAATCTAAGCCCATCTTTGTCAAGGGACGTGTTTGCATGTCTCATTATATTTATCTGTCAGGGGTCACATGCCGAATATTTCTTCTGTTTTAATTTAGAAATGGTTGGATGCCTTCGATGTCCATTCGGCCTACAGCAGCCGCCACTGTAGCCAGGAGCAGGCGATGGCTGGAGATGATGAAGAAGAGGGGGGTGAAGATACTAAGGCAGCAGATAGCCTGTCTCGGGCTATTGAGGTGAGTCAAAGCTCAGCTGTGTACAGAATGGCAAAGTGAGACCCTGCTATATTGAGCTGGGGAAAGTTGAGATTCAGCTTTTTACCCTACTGTCCGCTACAGTGCAGGTGTGTTGGCTCAAATCTGGGATGTCTGCACTTATTTTTTCCAAATGCTGTGCTATTCAGGAAGCCAGTGCCTCCCAGCTGAAACTGGAGTGTGAGGTGTCTGTGTTTTTAACAATGGTGAAGAACGAGGAGAACGACGGTAAGAGCGCTCCTAATATAGAAGGTATTATATTATACATTACTTAATGAGATTAGGGTTAACCCTAATCTTATTAATTAATGAGTATATTAATAGCCTAGTTAACATGAACACCATTACCTTGGTTAACATAAACATCACTCGTAAATGATTACTAAACTAAACCCTTAGTTAACTGTTCATTAATTGCTAATTAATTGTTAGTTAATGCTTATTACTGCATTAACTAATGTTTAATAATGGGTAATTATTGTACCCTTATTGTAAAGTGTCACCACGTCGCGGGTCCAGATTTGATTGTCATTGTCTTTGTTCTCCTGCAGCGCTGGCTGCCCCTCTGCTGCTGAAGGCCAGGCAGACCAGTGCTCTGTCTGGGGAGACCTGCACCGCCCTCCAGTCCTGTCTGGCACTGCTCTCCAAACAGGAGGAGGTACCGTAAGCTGTCATCTGCTCCTTGGCTGTGGTCCCTTATCACCCACATAGTGGACCACTATATAGTGCAATACTTACTGAATTGAACAGGGGGATTTTGGAAATCAGTTATGTGATGGAAATCCATCAGCAGGTTGTGTATTGGTGGCATAAACAAGTGTCACCCGGGAGCTACACTGACCATGAAAGCGTTGCATTGTGTAGCGTTTTACTCCACCGGACACATCAGCTATGGTGTTTCATTGTTGTGAACAATCGCTAGTGATTGTGCATACAGTACACGTTTAGTAATTTAATGGGCCAATGCTTTCAAGGGCGACGTTCCAACCGAACGCTCCTCCAAATGTCATCTCTCTGGCATAAACAATGTCTGGGGTCGTACAGCTCTCTGTGTTTCTCTACCTCGGCAAGAAGCTGCGAACTAACAAGGTGCATAGTCTGAGGAGGGACACAGGGTTGTCGTTATTTAGGGGCCCGATAAAACAAGTAATTTCATTGTACATGATATGGGGGTGCCTACACCCTACACTGTAGCCGGAATACAATGCAATTGTAAGCAGGAATGCGATTACTATTAAAGATCATGGGAGTCATGGGCTGCAGTGCGTAAATAAGTTTGCATTGTTTATAATATGTTTATAAGTAGTGTACTGTATAGGGAACCGTATGCACTACAAAATGGGGACACCCTAAATGGAGAAGTAAACGGGGAACGAGTGGGCGCTGTGATTCTGTCACTAAACCACGTGCTCCTTTGGTGTGTTAGAGGAGGCATGTGGTGGACCTCGCGGTGGCAATATGGTGCCACTGCATATTGATTTTCCTCTCTAGTGCTTTTCAAATGCGGGAGGTTTGAAACTCTGGGCTCTATGTGACATGCGAGGCAGCACAGACAGATAACTGAAGGTGAAATATGTGCAGTCGTAATGACTTTTAGGGCATGTAAAATAAAGTAAATTTGTTGTGAAGCCTAGTAGTGGAGCTTGATGCACCTGACTCACTGTTTCCCACCGCCCAACCAAATGAACAGGTCTGCTGGTTTGAAAGGATATGTATAAAGTTGTATAAATGCTCCATAGTGTTTTTTGTTTGGGACAGAGTTTGTTGTGAATGAGATCATCTGTATCTTTGTCCATTGATTCCTCCATGCTCCACCCTGAGCAGTCTTCCTATTGGCTTATGGATTTGTGTTGAAATGTTCTGAAATCATATGGCGTTGCGTTCAGTGCTGGGGCTTTGCACTTGTGTGTGTGTGCGGGGGAAGAAAGCGTGGACTGGTTTCTTCCCACCTGTCCCAGGCGGTGGCTTGGCACCGTCCTTGGGAAAGCCGTGGAGCCGTGCCTTAATAACCAGAACGAATGTGGGCAGGAAGCCGAACGCCAGATCCGCTTTTATGCTGAGCTTTGCATTTACTGAGGAAAGGCAGCAGGCAGACACACACACACACATAAGCACACACACACACAAACACACAAGAGCACAACCAAGAGCCCTGAGGCGTGCATCCACACGCGCACACTCTTGAACGCTCGTGTCCAAGGGGGAAACGCTGTGCGATGCTGGGAACTTGAGTGCGTGCACATTCCCAGCTTTGTCCGGACGGGACACTGTATGCCGTCGCCCTCACTCTTTGAAGATCTCCTCACCACTCACAGGCACACTTTGAACCCCCACCAGCAGAGCATCCAGGCACAGGGCGGGGGGAGGGTGGAAGAGAGAGGAGATAAAGCACTCGTCTAGTTCCTGCACAGGTAAAAACAAGACCTCTCTTCTCATCTGTCGGTGGTGGTGATTGTGTGCACGCAATAAGAATGTCTGGCGGTTGTCACAACTAGGCTAGTCCCGGTGTGGATTGCTTAAGGGGTTTTGCAATTCAAACGCTGCGAATGATTTGTAACTCCTCGGCTGATGCGTGTTTCAGGCTGGCGTTGTGAATTATGGCGTTGACATTTAGCACTTTGAGGGAATGCTGAGTTGTTTTGTTCTTCTGTGCATGCTTAATGGGTTTTAACTATTAAATTATATTTATTATATTATATTTTAGTTGTTTTTTTAATGGCATGTTGAAGAATTCATGCAAGCAAAGAAAGCAAGAAAGCATTTTTATGTAGTAATGAATTTAGTAATGTAATTAATACAAATAAGTAATACTAATGCTCATTTCTCACGGTGTGCAATAACCTATGGAATTCCAATTCTTTATACTGAACTGAAATTAATTTGAGTTTGCTAACACATCTTTGTCACTTCAATCCTTTGCCTCATAAGAGCCAATCCTTATGGGAACGCTGAACAATGTCCAGGTGCCATGGGATTACAGACCTCTTTGCTTGGCGAGGCATGCATCGCTGCAAACCACAGCGGGCTCCTAATAATACAGACAACCACAGCTGTGACTCTATATCTACATCTCCAAACAGAACGTCTTTGACTTGGTACATCTGTGTTTTAGCCCCCCTAGATCTGTGTGAGACCGAAGCGCTCTCTTGTCTGCAAAGTGTTTGTGTCCTGAAAAGGCAGGCCATCGTGTAGTCACTGTACACACAAAAATTGCACTTCATTAATAAGCTCCATGCGATTAGGGGGTGGGTCTGTTTGAGCGGCTACACAATGCTAACTGGATTATGATAACAAGAGGGCTGCTGAGTGCCAACTCCAAAGACAGTATTAGCCTTAATCCCATCTTTTGTCGTAGTTCACACCAAGCAGGCAGTCACGTGGAAAGTGTAAGTGACTCACTCCTCAATTTGAGCTCGTGTTTGCTCTGAGATGTCTCTGCAGATGTGTGAAACTGAAGCACAAATCCTCAGGGAGAGTAGGGGGAGTGTTTAGCAGCACTTATGGCAGTGCCCCTTGGCAGACTGTCTGAACTTGCTCTGACCCAATTCATCAGCGGCGGAACTGGAGTGCACTAGTCGCACGATGCCACATCTGTGCACATATGACGAGTGTGTGTGTGTGATTGCGTGATGATTGCAAGCCTTGTGGGGGAGAGGACAGGGAGAGCTATGCCCTGTTGGTCTTCTCGTAAAACTAGAATAGGCAGTTTGGTATCACCGCGGAGACAGAGCTGTAAATGTGTCTGGTAGCCTTTCACAAACAGCCCTGGCTTGGGACAATCTGAACACTAGTATACTAAAGTGTACAAGCAGAAAACTAGCTGTCCACAGGCACCACTCAGTGGGCCATCGTACTTGAAAATCATGTAGCCACCCTGCACTGACATGAGCTGTCTCACTGTGTTGTTCTCAGTGTAATGGACTCTGTTTGTGGTGTTGGTAGTGGTGGTATGGTGGTAGGCATCTGGCGGTAGACCACAAGTGTAGAGAAGCTTAAGAGCCATATTTGCCTCATCTCCAGTACTGGCTCCATTCATAAAAAAAAAAAGAAAGAAATGGCATTAACAAATATGTACCACACCATTCCCAGTTTAAACCGTTGGCTACGTTCAGTGCTGCCTTGATGCACAGTACAGTGTTTGTAGCGGGCCTTAACGGTCCATTACAGCCTGTGTTTGCTCCAGCCAGAGGGGCGGAAGAAGCCCAGTAAAAGCCTAGCTTTGTCAGGGCTCAGGGGGTCCTGGCCGGGGAGACAGTGTCTCTTCCCAGTCATCAGCGATGAATACACACCATCGCCGCAGCAGTGACTAAAATAGAGCTGTGTGTTGTGAAGCGGAAGGGTGCAGAGAGGAGGGGGATAAGTGTGAGTGCAATCTTTCCTGGGATAGTTAAAGAACAAAAGTGTTTCTGTCCCAAATGGGCTCTTAAGCCAAGTGCCCCGTCTCGGGGTGCGCTGTCAGCAATCCCTCACACTTAATTTACATTACATTACGCAGCGCATAACTCAAAGCTGCTGTTGGATCAGAACCTCTGCATAGGTACTCATTCATTTTGCAAGCCGTAGCCATTTCTTTTTGCAAGTAGAGTAAAGAGCTACTTGGCAGACACTCCGTGTTTGGAGGCTGTGTGTGTGTGTGTGGCACATGGCCCGGGCTCTACCAGGCCGCGAGTCAAGACTCCTGAATCAAACATACGCTCAGCATCCAGCCAAACAGCCCCGCTTCGGCTGGGACTGAGAGGAGAGGAGAGGAGTGCAGTGGAGAGAAGGGTGAGATGAAACAAGTCCCAAGAGTGTGAAAGTGATCAAATTGTTGTTGAGTTCAGATGCTAGTTAGCCGTTGTCCCTGGTGCATAGATAGATGGTGCATACATAGAAAGCAACCCGTTTTATAGACTCGTGACATATTGCTGTTTTCATCAAATGAAGATGATGCCATATAACCTCCATAACGAACCAAGCTGTGTCTTGTGTTTGGTTAATAGTGAAAGGTTGCTTATGATTAAGAATCAATCAATCAATCCTGAACTCTTTTCATTAGATTTTAATTTGTAGGGGTTTTTACCTTGTGAACAAATTAACCCACCGGCCACCTGGGTAGCAGAGGGTGTACCTATTTGTTTGTTTGGTAATCAGTGAACCAAAGTAGCTTCTACATATGAGTCATCCTCACTTTCTACGACCTCATTCACAGTGGGAGGCTATGGTTGGTGTCTAGTCCATGGAATAAGAGGAAGTAGGTCGGTGTACATGCAACAGATCCTCCTCATCACAATACCCTTCAGTAATATTGTTTGTGTATAATTTGTGTTATGATTATTATATAGATTATGATCATAGAACGGTTATATGATCATTATTTATACAATAATCGTAATAATCATAATCATAATCATAACAAAAGTCATAACATGAATGTAACATACAATATATGATTGGGTTACTTGGAAAATATGGTTTATCATAATCTATTCGCAATGTGCGGAACAATTTTACATTTCTGAACATCGTTTAGTGCAACTCTTTTATTATTCATGTCACATTTTGATGTCACATGAAGAGGAGATCTTCCCGAGGTTGAGAAGCCTTGGCCTGGTTACTGCACGCGCCAGTGGCCCCGATAGGTTAGGTCTGACTATTTCAGAGAAGACTATAATTTCCCCACCCACTTTCTGTGCAGCAGTAATATGAAACATAGCCATGTTTCGTAACTGTGAATATTCTAACTTTCAGTCTTCCTACCGTCCCTGTTTTGTTTTTCTGCTGTCCTTCTCAAGGTGACCCTGTTGTTTCCTCACCTGGTTGGAAGCATACTTTTGAGTTGTTTATTTTGGTACGCCCTATACTCTAAAAGCAGTAGAAGTCTGTTCTTCAAATGTTGCTCTATTAAATATAATGAATGCAATGAATGCTTTCCTGTTGGCACTTTGTCTGGGGAGAGTTGTTATTATTGACATAATTTTCTACTCTGCCTAATATCTCCCATTGGACTGTGGTTTAGTCAACACATTAATATCCCTTCATCGCTGTGAGAGACTCGTCTTCTTTAATGTTTGGCCTTTGTGAGGAGACGAAATTTAGACAATGGGTGACATTGGTCTGGTCGGCCCCCTTGTCGCTTGGCTCGGGTTGCCTCCAAGGGACACCCAATCCTGGGCTTCAGAGCTCCTGGAGACTGTGGTGTTTGGTTCTGACCGGAGGTAACCGGAGCCGGGGACTAAGGTTAGGAAAATAACCAACTTTCCGAAGCAGCCTCCGTGAAGGACATGCACAGACAGACTGATTAGCTGAGGAAGAATTGTGTACCCAATGGGTCAACATACAATTATGCACATGTCGATATCAGGATTCTGTCAGACCAGTGTAAAGATGCATGTACATTTCATCAGTTTTACCTGTGTGTGTGTGTGTGTGTGTGTGTGTGTGTGTGTGTGTGTGTGTGTGTGTGTGTGTGTGTGTGTGTGTGTGTGTGTGTGTGTGTGTGTGTGTGTGTGTGTGTGTGTGTGTGTGTGTGTGTGTGTGTGTGTGTGTGTGTGCTTCAGGTGTGGCACTTGAAATTGGAACAGGAGCTTGAGAAAAACAAGGCGCTCACGGAGGCGCTGCAGATCTTGGTCACCGAGCGCCACGACGGGAGCCTCAGCAGGGGCAGGAAGTCGCCCACGCTCAGCGCCCTGACCGGAGACTTCTACGATGCAGAGTCAGGTGAGACGTCATTCCCCCTACGCCCCCACACCTGCTGGCCTGTTAATCTGTACGGTGGTTGACACAGCGTAAGGGGAGTGGGGCTGTGCAGGGGCCCTGGCAGCTCCTCTGGGTGGGTCCCAAGCAGCAGCCATGACCGCCTGTTTGTGAAGCCATGGCTGAAGCACTAACTTGTAGTTCCTCTAATGGCCTTAAGGTGGAGCGTGGTGGTTGGGGTCAAAGTGACCCGCCCCCATTCTAAGTTAATGAGGAAATGTTGATTAGTTTCATGCCTTTTATTTTGCCGGTAGTACGAAGATGATTTATGACCTGACAGTTGATCATCTTTTTAGTGCAGTCCTAGTACACTGGTTATATATTTAACACCTCCAGCGACAGCCCACTCTGCTGTGGCGGACCTGCGCTGAACACATCGCCCCTTAACACCACAATCTGCTCACACACCTGCCAACGGCGCAGTTGTCACTTCCTTATTCGACTGGTAAAGCCCATCATCTGCCTCCATGTGGGTACACAGTCGTTGATTCTGTGCAGCCATGATTACCGGACATGCTGTCCACAACAAACAATGAACGCATTTAATGAGCGAGCGGTACAGTGTCCAACAAACAAGAAGAATCCGTCTGTACAGAGCTGAGTCAGTGGATCTATAAACCCGCTCCCACAGTGTACGCTGTCAGTGCCAGTTTCTGGTACTTTTTTTTCCGTTTTTTTTTTTTTTAATCGCTTTACTATAAATGCTCCAACGATTTTCCTCAGCAATCTGGTGTGCGCATTACAATCTCCAACTGTACCGCCTGATTGGCTCTGAGTCTCCCGGATCGCTGCCATTCTGCAGGCGCTCGGTCTGCCAGTGGTCATGGGGATCAACTTCCCGTGCTCCAGTTCAGTGTGATGTTTGTTTTTCCATTTGATTGCACACGAGCACGACGGCTCCCTCGTGTCTCCGTTCGTCACGTGCACAGTGTGTTTATGGAGACGGGGGGGCACAACTCTCGTGCCGCGCTCTCCGCTATAGGAGGTGTACGGCGCCGTGGACGTCATCATACTCCCCAAACAAACCCCATCGCCACGACGCCTGGTGATAACGACACCCTCGAGGCTGCGCCCGCAGTCCTCAGGCGGACGGTGTGTCGGTGTATAACGGGTACGCCTCACCACCAGAGACACCTCACCTCCATCCTCCCTCCGCACCACTCCCTCATCCGCCCCTCTTGCCTGTGTTGTCCTCTGAGAGTCAGCCCGCCGGGGCGAGGGAGGGAGGGAGGGAGAGGTCATCGCAGACAGCCAACAAGCCCGGCGCTAAACAATGCAGTAGGAAGTGAGGCGTCTGTGCGGCCTCTCTCATTGGACGAGGACGGCCAGGTGGGGCTTGGCTGGCTGGGGGAGGGGGTGTGGGCAGGGCGGAGGAGCCGGAGGGGGGCAGAAGGGGGAGGCGGCTGGATCGGAGCCGGAGAGCAAGTTGAGCGCCGTGTTTCCAGTCCGGTCTACTGTTGCGGGTGTGTGTATCTGTGTTGTGTTGTGGTGTGTGTGTGTGTGTGTGTGTGTGTGTGTGTGTGTGTGTGTGTGTGTGTCTCGTATGTGCGCATGCGAGACACCCGAGTGTGTGCGCGTGCCTGGCATGACCCGCCACCTGCCCCCTTCCGCCCGGCAGACACTGACTCGGAGCTCTCGCTGAGCGGGTTCCTGTCCGTGGCCAGCCACTCCTACGAGGAGGACGAGGGCCGAGACACCCCCCTTTTCAGGAGCCTCCGCCGCCGCCGGCCCACCGGGGAGCCCAGAGCCATGTCCGGGGACGGGGACCATGGCAACCAGGCGGCGCAATGCAACGGGGTCAAGAAGTACAGGTGGGTCGGCGTGTCGCTTTTAGATTTGTTGTTTTTTTTGCTTTGTCGCCCGGCCCCGTCGATGCGGCCTGCTTGAGCGAGAGTGGACTTCATACGTGCGTTTACTCTCCATGCGATGGGTTACGTTATGCCTTCTGTCCCATCAAGTGAGATAGCTGCAATTTACTGCTGACAATAATATGCAGTTGGTGGTTCATTCAGGAGTGCCCGTCCGCTGACACTCCATGTAATGGGACACCTGCCTGTTCACTCCGGCCCCCTTTTGCATTCAGGTGTTTTTGTTTGAGTTGCCAGTCAGGGGGGAATACACCTGTCAGCTCCTTGGCAGCTCCAGCTGTCCGGAGCTGCTGCTTTCCTATTGCCTGACGATTTCCCTTGTTTATTATTTGATCATTTCAGTAAATGCAGATGTTATTTCATTTGTCGGTCCAACAAGTGACACATAAATAATTTAGCACAGACAGGACCTGAGAGGTAGGGGGGTGTGTTTGTGTGTGTGTGTGCATAATAGATGGATGTCTCTGTATACATGGTGAAGCTAGTGTCATTCAGAGAGACTTCGGGTGCCTTGAGTCCAATCCGTTTGCATGGCTTTTGTAGAACACACAGAGAACCACTCACAGAGCCCTTTGAAACTCGTTGCTTGTTCTCTGAATGCAGGCAAAACTTGGACAAACTAGGACAAACTTGACCCCCGATTGGTTCATGTGTTTGTGGTTCTCCACGCACCACTGGGCTGCTCGCTATACCGTTGATAACTCAGTCGTCCACTCACTCCTTCCTTGTTTGTTCAGATGTATCGTCACCCTTCTGTGTGCAGCTGCCTCGCTGCTGATCACTGAACCCTGCAGGCCATCTGCCACAGGGCCTGTGAACCTGTGGCAAAGTGGGTTCACTACACGTTTAAGCAGGGCTGTGTAATGTCCCAATAAAGGACTACAATCACAGAGAATAGGGTGAGTTTACTGAGTTCAGTTGAAAAAGTCAACATGAAATGGTTTCAGCTAGAATGGGCTCTGTTACATCTTGGTTTCAAAACACCACAGAATCAAGTGTAAGACACCGAGACGCATGTGATTCTTGAGACCCACACGCGTGCCGTCTCCCATTCATTCATGGGTTTTGCATGAACAGAGTGGCTGATTGCTTATTACCTTACAGGTGTCGGGTGACTTGGCTTCCAAAGCCAGAGATCAATCGATGTCAAAACTGCTTTGTGTTTAAAATGGCATCCCCTACATCCTTAAGTCATTTCCTTCACCTTATTGCGATTCAACAGCTGTACTATATTACCATTTACTACTCTGATACTATATGCTTATGTTTAGAATGAAACCAGGTCAGGTTTCACTGCATGTGAACCATTTCCCTCAATGAAACTGCACACTTGCTCACACCTAATGCATACTAGCACGAATGTATATAAAGGCTTACTTTGGGATTTTTCAACATGCCGTTTTCCCAAATTTAAAGTGACTGACAATTTCTGAAATTGGTCCAGTATTGAGTGAGAACTCAAGCTATAATCCACAGAATAGGCTGCAATGTAATCCATTGGGGCAATATTTCCTCATCAATGTCTTCTCCAAATGCTTGTCTTTGCCACTGTCAGGTTCAGAATGTTTCGTTACAACATAATGGAAAGGATCTCTACAGAGAAATACTAGTATCTCCTCTACCTTTTGCTTGATCTGCTCTGTTTGTTATTGTGTCTAACCAAGTCTCACTCAAGGAGACGTCTCCTCCTCTTCCCCCTCCACCTCCCCCACCCTTTAACGTCTACCATATCCGACTCCTGGCAGAAGTGTCCGTCCAATTAGTGAACCTTGCACCCCTTCTCATGAATGAATGCATTAGTTCTGCTCATTAAAAGCGCTCTGCCCTGTATTGCCTCTACACAGATCGTCCCTGCCCGCGCCCATGTTCTCCAGGAATGACATCAGCGTCTGGAGCATCCTAAAGAAATGCATTGGCATGGTGAGAAGAACAAGTGTGCATCCCTCCTATTTTAATCCTTCTTTTGAGGGGGGAGAGGGGTGGGGGAGAATGCTGTTGACGCAATAGATGGCACCCAAAGTTTTCTGAATAACGAGTTGAACTGTGGGGAAACTTTGCTAATTGTGATGAATGGGTTCCTGATTTGCATTGTCTGCGGGGTAGTCGGTAAGCGCCTCTTGGGAGTCTGCAGGGATCCAAATGCCCTACCCCTGCATCAGTGTTGTTACTGAATCTCGTTGTAGTCTCTGCCGTGCAACTGAAGGCAAGAGGAATAGTTTTCATTAAACTGACTCAAAGGCCAGTGTTATCATCAGCTAAATAAATCTACTGGTCGTGAAGTGAATTGCACAGGGAATTTTTCTGGCCGTCTGACAAAAGGAAAAGTTATTTTCTCCAATGGCTTCACAGTGTTGTTTTGTTCACACACACACACACACACACACACACACACACACACACACACACACACACACACACACACACACACACACACACACACACACACACACACACACACACACACACACACACACACACACACACACACACCCTACCTACCTCTCTACTTTTCAGGAGTTGTCTAAGATCGCCATGCCCGTGATGTTCAATGAGCCGCTGAGCTTCCTGCAGAGGCTGGCTGAGTACATGGAGCACACCTACCTCCTCCAGCAGGCCAACACCTCCACCGACTCTGTGGAGAGGATGAAGGTATCCTCTCCCCCAACACACACAGGCTCACTGTGGCCGTTGTAGGATGGATATAGATGGTACAAGGGCCGGTTCCGGTCATCTAATTAATTCATCATGTTGATTTCACTCGACTTAACCTTAAATTGATTCGACTTGTCGAGCTTAACTTTTAATAATGCCTGCGGCGGCGGAGCTAAGGACGATGGCGCTCATTGAGTGTATGGATTGCAGTGTGTGGCAGCGTTTGCCGTGTCAGCCGTCGCCTCGCAGTGGGAGAGGACCGGGAAGCCCTTCAACCCACTGCTCGGGGAGACCTATGAGCTGATCAGGTAAATTACCCAGCATGCCTCTCTGAACTGCTGAGTCTCGCTCCCTAAACAACACTCATGATGGAAGTTTCCACATACAAAGTGCAGTCGAGGGAGTCATTTATGGGGATTAGGGGCCCTCTAAATATGTTGATTGTGAGCCTTCCAGACAATGGATTCGTAGCACTGTGATGAGAAAATAACTTATCATTCAATATTGTTATGATGTTGAAACCGCTAATGTGTTTTAAAGTTTTATTATTATCAGGCCCCGTAGGCACCAAGGGCTCAGTCCACCGCACCACCACCACCACCCACCTCTTCCCTGTGTTTGTGTAGAGAGGACCTGGGCTTCCGCTGGGTGTCGGAGCAGGTGAGCCACCACCCGCCGGTCAGTGCCTTCCACGCGGAGGGCCTGAAGGAGGACTTCCTGTTCCACGGCTCCATCTACCCCAAGCTCAAGTTCTGGGGGAAGAGCGTGGAGGCGGAGCCCAAGGGGGTCATCACCCTGGAGCTGCCCAAGTAGGTTTGGAGACGTAAAAACGCCAACTCTGCAAAATAAAACGCCAACTCAACAAAGTCAAACAAGGACAAAACAAATATGATTATTTACTGAACAACATCAAATCACAGCAAGCACCGAATAAAGTATTTGGTCCTGTGTGTATTTGAAAGAGACATGACCTGGAACGACTTGAGCCGATCCTAAAGAGCAACTTGCAATATCCATTTTTCTCTAGAGGTGGTGCTGTCCCTGAGGTTGAATATTGGCACTTGGGTTAATCTCTGCTGGGCAACATCAGTATAAAACTTGGGTAAACTTGAGGTAAATCAACTCAAGTCTGATGGTTGTAACCCAATCAAACCCACCGTGATCAGCATTCGTGTGGTGACGGCGATTGAGCCTTCACACGCTCTTCCTTCTCCCTTCTCGGTGCAGGCACAACGAGGCATACACCTGGACCAACCCCACCTGCTGTGTCCACAACATCATCGTGGGCCAGCTTTGGATCGAGCAGTACGGCCAAGTGGAAGTGATCAATCACAAGTAATGTTGAGGAGGCCTCTTACAACCAACACCTCTCCCCCTGTGTTTATTTGTCCTGCTTTGTTCCTGCTGTGTGCGTTCCTGTGTGTGTTCACGCTCAGCTGTGTGTTGTCTGGGACAGGACCGGAGAGCGGTGCAGCTTGACGTTTAAACCATGCGGCCTCTTTGGCAAAGAGCTCCATAAGGTGGAGGGATACATCCTGGATAAAAGGTATGATTTTTTTTTTTTACCTTTTCTGCGTGTGTAAGCACAGTAGTACAGTGGTACAGGTGCTATTGCTACTTAAGTAATGTGTGTGATGTACAGCGAGTGTAATGCACCTGGACGTACACCTCAAGTAATTACTACATTCCCTGGTGGTGTCGTGTCAGATTAATGTCCATGCCCAGAGCTTCTTTTTAATAGGCTCTGTCAATTTTTCAGCAAAAAGAAGCTGTGTGCAATCTACGGCAAATGGACCGAATGCTTGTACGCCGTAGACCCCGTGGCCTTTGAAGCCCACAGGAAAGCAGACAAGAAGAGCGCCGAGGAGAAGAAAACCAAGCAGGTATTACCTGGTGATGCTGTGAGGTTTAGTGGGTAGTGGCTGGCAGCAGGAAATCAACCAAACTAGTAATGCTGCGATCATCAGTGCATTGGATGCGGTTAAAATAAATTGGCGATCGCAGAGTCTGCGTGGAAGAGGAGAGCTGCCGGGGTTTGTCTTAAGGACCGCAGATTGAGAGATACATTGCACTGAGTGATACACTGCACTGCCGCTACTTCAACCAGTTCGAAATCTGTTTTATTTGCTGAAATAGATTGGTTAAGAATTACTGCAACAAAAAGCTAGTGTTTTGCGTTAGCTTGCATTAGTCATCATTGCATTTGATTGGCACTTTATCCAAACCATTCTATATGTTAGGGATAATGTATAGAAGTATAGTATTCGCCCTGAAGGGGCTTATTTTCGATAATGACTGGCGCCGTTCTATACATTATCCCGCTTATTATACTGCCACTTGCCAAAACGAAAAAATAACTTCACACGGGGTGTCTTTTTACAATATATTTGTTACCAGCATTCGTAGTGTTGATCAGCAGAGAAATAGTCCACCAAAGACGTTGACGACGCTTAGCAACCGAATCCGCTGGGGTTGAAAAGTTATCGGACTACTTGCAGAGTGATAAGAAAGACGTGAATCAGAGCCACTTTCCTTGACAGAGGTCATTATATGCTGAGCAACGGTCATTATTGAAAAATTAAATTCACCACCGGAAGTCGGGAAGGGCCATGCAAGTGAACGGAGCATTCCACAGCATTGAGAAGAGCCGTGTAATAACTATTATTATTATTATTATAGTGTCCAGCAAACATTTAATTACATGTCATTATATGAATGCGCTTCTAGGAAAAATAGAAGCTGCAATTGGTTTCCTAACAAAACCCTTTGAGTCCCTTTAAATGAGTGTCTTCTGTGTGTCCGTGTCCGTTCCTCCAGGGCAGTGCGGACGAGGAGCCGGAGGAGATGCCCCCACCCGACGCAGAGACGGTCCAGGTGATCCCAGGCAGTGAGCTCATCTGGAGGATAGCCCCTCGCCCCGACAACTCTGCCCAGGTCAGCACCCAGCACAGCGGCGAACAGGAGAAGCAAGGCAGGGGGTCGTTTGACCATGACATTTGGTCCTGCTGGATACTCCACTTTCTACCTCTTATATGCACCCTAGTTGAAAGGGCTCTATATAAAAATGTTTTATATGGCCTTAACATTTGACATACTCGTAATTGGTATGGTCTGTAAAACTATAGGTACATATCTTCTCTCATCTCAATCTTCTCTACTTTCAATCTTACTTGTAGGCTGTGTAATGTTTGTCATAGATTCTTTTGTCCTTTATGGACTAGTGCAGAAACACGCTGCAAATTGGCCCGCTCCGTGGAAGGGAAAATCCCTATGTAGATATGGAGGGCTCATAAAGGTAATCTGTCTCTTTCCATGGCAGTTCTACGCCTTCTCCACGTTCGCCATGCAGCTGAATGAGCTGGAGAAGGCCATGGAGGAGTCCATCCCCTCCACAGACTGCCGCCTCCGGCCCGACATCCGGGCCATGGAGATCGGAGACATAGGTACCAGCCTCCCCTAGCCATTTGAAAAGTGTGTGTGTGTGTGTGTGTGTGTGTGTGTGTGTGTGTGTGTGTGTGTGTGTGTGTGTGTGTGTGTGTGTGTGTGTGTGTGTGTGTGTGTGTGTGTGTGTGTGTGTGTGTGTGTGTGTGTGTGTGTGTGTGTGTGTGTGTGTGTGTGTGTGTGTGTGTGTGCGTGCGTGCGTGCGCGTGCGTGCGTGCGTGTGCGCGCATGTCTTGATGTTTAATTTCACGTGTCGACTTCATCTAGATTTGTCCAGTGGAGAAAAGAAGAGGTTGGAGGAAAAGCAGCGGTTGGCCCGGAAAAATCGCTCCAAATCCAGTGAAGAGTGGAAAACCAAGTGAGGACATCTTATATTCTTCCCATGCGTTCACATGTGGACTGATCTGCTAATGCCTTGCTAATCGCTGCTTTGTCTTGTGCCGTCCACACTATTCCACCCAACCCCCATCGTGTCACTGAGAAGGAACCCTGCGCTTGGCCCAAGGTTTGGCTCAATCTTCATAACTGTTTGTTTTGCATTCTGTTTCTGCTTTGCGTGGATCAGCACTGTACTGTGGTTAGAACAAGCTTTGCACCACAGCAGTAGTTTACCTTTTTTATCACTCCAAGTGTTGCACTATAGCACCCTCTACAGGACGACAAAGGCACATGCAACACTTAACCTCAAACACTTTTGGGAGCGCTGCACTGCGAACACGACTAGACTCCTAGTGCAGACTTTGTTTTCCTGTAGCACATGTTTGCCATTCTTGCCTTCACCTCAATACACGGGTGTATCATTTAGCACGCTGCATGTTGACTCCCCATCCCCCCCCCCGCCGCCACGCCGTCAGTGACTCCCGTGTCATTGTTCCCGTCCGGCAGGTGGTTCGCCCAGGGGCCCAACCCCCACAACAAGGCCCAGGACTGGCTCTTCTCCAAGGGTTACTGGGAGAGAAACTACAACCAGTTGCCCAATATCTACTGAGAGCACCGGACGACTCGGAAACATAACAATAAACGTGTGTAAGATTATCTCCGTCCTCATTCAAACCCTGCTCTGGGTCAGTCTGTCCAAGAGCTTCTGGTGTTGTCCGTTCATCTGATCACGAGGTAGAGGAGCTGTGGTGCAGGCGAGGAACACACCTTAATGTGACGTTGGATGTGGGCCGACACATAGGCAGGGTAGGATTGATAATGTGCCGTGACGGTGATTAACACAGCCGTTTCAGTCCGTTTTCGTAGTAGACATCGCTTTACACTTAAAGCACAAGGTCAAACCTTAAACAACCTCTCTAACGTACTCGCGACCGCTCTGGATTTTTCGACGATATACAGAACAGTGTAGATGTGTTTTGATAAAGACACTGGTTTATTTTATCATACTTGGTAGATTGTGTGTTTTAAACCTGAATGTGAATTAGTCACCCTATGCTGTTATTGAATGTGTGAACCAACTGCTTTCATCTGTATGTAAAAGAACAATTCAAAGGGAATCCTTAGCTCTCGCCTCCTCACTTGGCCCATTTGTTGTTCCCAGAGTCAGCGTTGCATTCATTATTCTATTCATTATATTACCGCCTCAGTTTGGCTCGCTATCAACTATCATTATGTGAACAAACCTTTGAGGGAAAACGTACTGTACATTCATCTCAATTTCTTTGGAGATATAATGCATTGTAGCATTTAGTGGGTTGACCGCTCAGTGCCGCACTGAGAGAATGGCATCGGTGTTTGTGAAACCCTATTTCCCTCAGTAATGGCAATAAATAGCTAGCAAAGGAGTCCACTTGTTTATAGACCTAAAGGTTTAGGGAAGTTTAGAAGATTTGTTTTGGGTGTTTAGGCTGTTCTGCTGTCTATAGAACATGGATCAGATGGATTGAAACCTACAGCGTTGATTGCAAGATAAATGCATGTGAAACACTTTTTAGCTATGCAAGCATTTAGCAAGTCCGATACTTTAGTTTTTTTTTAATAGAAATTCATCAAATGTCAAGCACTGAAACCATGCCTTCCCTCTGTTGTGAATACCTGGTAGAGGTTGTTGAATCTTTTGGTTGTAAGTGCATCTCGTTGGAATTGGTCTACTCTGGTTTTCCTTCTAAAACATTTTAATCTAATTGTGGATAAATAAATAAAGGCAAAAAGTTTATATTGTTACTAAATAAATCTTAACTGCTCATGATGTTCTTAATGTCTCGTTTTATTCCGCTGGCTCTTTGTGGTTATTGGATGAGTAAATGCATTGCGTTGAAGTAAAACCATGTTCGCGCATGAGGCTGCTTGCTGCTTTATTTATTTTCAAAGTGGCCTATAGTATCCTATGACAAACTATTGGCAGACAATTCCTTCGCCAGTATTGGTGACCATCCGCCTGGGTTCTGACTGGTAGGAGACCAAACAAAATGGCCATTACCGTCCAGTCACCTGCAGACACTGAGCTGCTTGACCGTCACGTTTTGGTGATGGTCTTGTTATCCCAGGCAGTTGTGCCTCAGTGCATGGGTCCCACCCAGAGCCCCTTTCAGCACTACTCGGGCACAGGAGGCAGTGGGGGACGTTGATTGTCTGGTTTGAGAGACTGGGGAGCCCGCTACTCAGAGAGGAGCCAAGGCTTTCTCTTGGTTTGTAGTGAGAGACTGCACTGGCGCTGTGGTCCAGCATGTGTGTTGGAAGAAGAAAGGGCTGGCTGATGAGATGTGTACTTTTCAGCCAACAAGACATGTCCAGGACCAAACTGCCTCATCAATGCTGTTTCAGTAGACAGCGGCTGACAAAGCACTTTAGAGAACAGTGCACTTGCTTCTGACGGGCTTGATGAATGGGAGTGTCCAGACCTGTCAGATCTTGGCGGCTACACTGGCACCCTCACATCACCAAATGTGAAAAATATATTCTATCATTTTTTCTATACCTCCTTTTTCTAAAACTACTATTGGCAAGCGATCTGATTGGTAAAAGAAAATATTGATCATTCTTATTGGCTGTAATTCCTTGTATTGCTGCTAATAGGTTTGTGGGTGATGTTTGAGCGGGGACTCGAACCAGAGACTAGAGTGTTAATCAACGTTCCTTACCGCTGCACCATCAAGACGCCGCAAATCATTTTCTCAGAGGTTATCCTTGACTTTACAATTCACATTATATAGATAAGATTAGACATTTTCACTTAAACTAAAACGTCTATCGGTTCCCCCTTTCTTGCTGACCGTATGTGAGGGGACTCAAATCTGTGCCTTACAGAGTGTTAACAAACGGCCCTTACCACTTCACCAAGACTCCTCCTGAAGAGTTCTCGGAGGTTATACTTGACTTTACAAATCACATGATATAGAAATAAGAGGCTTCCGTCAGAGTACCTCAACGTGACTTGAACCCTGATCCAGAGTGTAAGCTCACAGCTCTTGGCTACCCCGCGGATGTTTGGTTAAAGATGTGGTCGGAGGATTATATATGACAGTATACAATAGATATGGAAGCATTACGTTTAAAACTTGCATTATGGTCGAATGGGAACAAACCTCTGCAGGAGTTGAACCCCGGTCTCCAGGGGATTATCCAACAGTGCTCGCCACTACACCAATAAGACATGGACATTGTATGTCCCTCCCTTGTGCTACTTTTTTTTTGAGTGACCCGATTGGCTAATTAAGGTTCCCCTACGGATGTACCCCCTGGTGCTACTTAACCTTTGAAAAAACCTAATTGGGAGCGCGACAGGGACCTGAGCCAGCAGAGCTGACCGCTGTTTGTTGATCCCGGTTACCACGGCGACTCATCTCATTGTTACCCCAATGTATTTATTGTGAGATAGTAGGTGGATGTCACACACACACATATTTATATCTGTGTGTGTGTGTGTATACGAGCAAATCTCTACTGGGAAAACCATTATTTGGCTTGTTGGAGGACACATAAATATATACATAGAGGAAACGGTATGAAAATCACGTCATCATCAGGATTACCTTCATCATACATACACTTTAAAATCCGCACAGAGAGTGTGAGTGTGTGTGTGTGAGTGATAATATCTAATTATTAAAAAATGCTACAGTAAAAACACTTAAATACCTAGGAACAAGACAACTAACAACAACTAACAACTAACAACAAGACCTAGGAACAAGAACTCTGTAGACAGAAATGTGCAGTACTGGTAGACCAGGTACCTGAAAGAGTGCATCTCTGTGGAGAGATGGCGTCGGCACTTGGGCTCGCTGCTGTGGCTTCCCTTTCAACTACCATGCTCCCCTCACTACTGGGGACCCGGACTGAATAAACAAGAGAGCGAGATAACTCTCCTGAGCCATGGTTCACCTTGTGTGCATCTGACAGATCTGTGTGTGGGGAGACACTGTCACAGAGAGTCCCAGAGGGGAACCTGCACATAGATGTATCACACAAGGACTGGGATGAGATGAGATGCCGTTGTTGATGCATGGCAGTTTGTCGTGCACACACTCTGTCCTCGTGGATTTGTTTGAAGGACGCCGTGTGGGATACTCCATCTATTATTTGCTCCAAGTTAGTCTTGGAAATAAAGTCACCGGGAGCTCTTTCCATGAATTGGGAAGAGCTGCTGAAAAAGTAACTCTGGGGAAGAGAGGAATTCATGAAAGATTAACTCGTAATTGAATAGCATCCGAGGAGACTTGTCTGCTGCACACTCCCTTCCACCTCCAGTAGGACTGAGGAAAGGCCTTGTATTTCAACCTTGGTTCCCAAGGGATGGCTCTCTGATGTGTTCCGACTAGAGCACTTTGAAGGTATAGGTCCATTCAGGACAGCCAGAGGTAAAAGCCTTTCCACGATGTCCCCTGCATGCCCTACTGAGCTAGATTTTATTTCCATGGAAATCAGAGATACTGCATCCATTTATTTAAAATATATTTTTTAAGAATAATAAATAACATCAATAAATGCAAGAATCAAGGGTAGAAAAGATTGAATGTACATAAAAAAACATTGTCAAACATTTTACCCATTTGCATTCCCAAATAATGACATCATCTTGGAATTTTCTACAGGGAACTACCACTAAAATACATGGTCATTTTTAAATGTAATGATATCATGTCTATTGTACTGTCTGTAACCTCTGATTGTATACATTTCCCAATCTCTGTGGGGAAGCAGAGAGAGCTGTTGACCAATGCTCTAGGGCTCTAGTCCTTAGAGGACTGTTCGAACCAAAAGTGGCCTGAAACGTTTTTTGCACCTTTGTCTCAAAGTTACTTGTCTTTATTTAAGTAATCTCCCCCACACCCCCAATTTTCTATTTGTTTAAATAAAACCCCCAGCTTGCAATGGTAAAACTGGAAAACCAGGGACTCTGGTGATCATAACTGATAGCTCTCTCCTCTCAACCACCAGGTCATCATGAATGGCATGGTTGGAGGATAGATTTGGCATTAAATTCACACATTATGTAAAAAAAACTTTAATACCCATAGTGACAACCGAGAGCTCTCTCCACAGAGTTGGAGATTGGGAAATGATATTACATTATACTCACACATTGACTTTGTTTGAAAAATAACCAACATAAGAAGCACTTTAACTAGCAGGTCTTACCACTGCACCACTAAGACATTTTCTATAAATGGTCTGATTTAATATTTGACATTATATCAATAACATAAGCAGGACTTGAATCTGGGTATCCAGCACTTTAATCTAAAGTTCTTACCACTGCACCACCAATACACTTTCTGTAGATGGTCTGATTTTATATTTGACATTATGTACACACATTTAGTGAGTCTCACACTCAATGTGTGAGAGTTGGCAGCTCTGATAACAGAAACAGCGTGAAAGTAATGTTAACAGATATAGGCCTACCATCGTTAGCCTATAGCTAACAATTTAGCTGCAGACAGCTGGGAAATCTAGGCTTATATTTATGAAATATACTTGCTACTTTCTACCTTAACTGTCACCTTCAGTGACAGTCAAAAATTATTGGGGGAGCTTTGGCCTACAGCTGGACTACTTGATTGGACTTTCTGATTGGAATAAATTTCCCAAATGCCATGGTTTCTAATGGGACCGCCGTCATCTCTGTTCACATCAAAACAAACTCCAGTCCAAGGATTTCAAACACATTGTCAGCAATTAGTCTAATTAGATACCAAGTCACATCACACTCCCACGTTAATTCCTTATTAATTAAGCTTGCAATTAACAGAGACTTTAAGGCGATATCTAATCAAAGACTTAACCTCTAGTGGATAGTGTCTAAGAATAGCCACAATTTTATTTTCCCCTTCATTTGGTTAATCGTTCTAATTAAAGTAGGCCACGTTACATGACTAGGGGATATTCACAAGGAGATATCCCCCAGAACTACACTAAAGTTATTTTCCTCGAGAGGAGGTGCCGCCATTGTGACGATAGCTAAATAAATGCATGGCCTATATTACAAATTGTAAAGCCCAAATCATTGTCATTGAAAAATACTGAAGTAGCCCTTGTGAGTTAATCTACATTTGAGTGAGAACTAAAAGCAAAAGTGTGTATATATACACACACACTACGCCTACAGTCAGCACCAAAATCACTCCTAATCCTCCTCCTAATCACGTGCATTTCGGATCGTCAGCACCATGGACAGAGGCATTACATAATGAGCTCGGTTGCCTAAGTTGCATTCGAGTTTAACCATGTCAAGCCAGCTTCAAAGGTTCGGATCTCTGAGACAAGAGAGCAGGGAACATTGCCGCTTCGCTTTCTGACAGCTCTTTCTAGAAATAGAGACTGGTTCACGGTGACTGGTTCTCATCTGATGCGTTCGTATCTTTGTACGTATCTTCATTGACGGGTCTCAATTGTTCTCCTGTCATCAGCAATCCTTTTCCCTCTGAACAGTGGCTGAGTGGCATGTAATCAGCTGGAGGAGTTGATTTATGCAGAGTTCGTCATCAGCAAGAGATCACGAACACATTAAGTCCTCGTCCGGCATCACACGTTTAATTATTCACACCGCGGGACACCCCAGTGGCTGTTGTGCGTTTATTTTGTGTTTCGATTGGTCATGGCTAGTCTCCTCTTTCCACTCTGTTGTAAGAATATCCTGTTCCTCCTCAGTTCCAGGCTGAATATCACTTCCCCAGCAGGGCTTTAAGAGGAGCCTGAGGATCAGCCACACACACACACACACACACACACCCCTTTTGTCTTCAATGCGCGAGTGTGTGTTCCAGTTAAATTAGTGGATAATCATTTGGCGGGTGTCCGATCTACATTTAAGAACACAACACAAACTGATCAGGGACTTTGTGAAGTCTTTGGAGTCGGTTGATATTACAGCCGAAAATGGATGAGATAAACTACAGGATTCCTCATTCCGAGACATTTATTGGTTTAAAACAAAGTAAAACCACCAAACGGCAAAATGTACAAAATGTGCTAGGGCACTTGTTAGTGCAAGGACATGTTGGCACATATAAACAAATCGCAAATTATTTACAACAATATATTTGACCTATCAAGAGTAAACGAGATGGCTTCGGCTTGCAGTAGGGCTATTGGATTTAGCAGCGCTCTGGTCATTGTAAAAAAGAATTTTCAATTTCTTTCACTGAAGGGGATCAATTGTAAAAGCTCTTATAGATCCAAGTCATTATTGTGTGTGTGTGTGTGTGTGTGTGTGTGTGTGTGTGTGTGTGTGTGTGTGTGTGTGTGTGTGTGTGTGTGTGTGTGTGTGTGTGTGTGTGTGTGTGTGTTTTTATAATACAAATTAATTCAATCAAATCCATCTGGATGTTACAGCTGGCAACAAAGAGTAAGGAATAATTTATGCTAACTAGAGCACATTACAGCTCCGTTCGTGAATTGTTTACAGATAGGGCATGGAGTGGTCGTAAGTGCTGAGTGTAACAGTTCTATAAAATAACTTAAATATTGACCAAGCTTGCGTTTCTTTCCACCAAGTTTTAAAATTGAGTTAATGGCTCATTATGTAAAAAAACATTATTACAAATTGAACTTAAAGAAACCCTATGAGTTGTACCAGAGGATGTTTACTTCCTGTTCTTCGTTTCCAGTGCATCTTTCAAATTAAAAGCTTGCGTTCATCATTGGGGGGCCTCTGCTCTCGTGGAGGCTAGAGCCGAATGGATCCGGACGTGAAGCCTGTTTTCAAAATCATAGCCGGCGTATTCCTCCTGCAGGGTCCAAAAGCACAGCAGACCGCCCCGTCATTAAAACCATTCATTGATCAGGTCTGAGGATGCTTACAGAAACAAAACAACATGGATGTACACGTCGGGATGTGGTTTACGCGAAACAGGTCCCACGGTAAATCACCTTGGCCTGAAGCATGAGTGCCCTCCCTCTCTCCACAGCCTAAACAAAAAGCAAGAAGACACTGTTTTAATTCAATTCCACTTCCTCAGCAATGCCAGAAAGAAGCAACAGCCCTCGGCTGCTCCCAACCCCTGGCTCTGGAACCCACCTCTGGGGAGTCCAGCAGCACGCAGGCCACTTCGTAGCAGGAGTACGGCTGCACGTACGAGTTGCTTAGACACCCGACCTCGTCTCTTTCGGCCAGCTGGAAATGCTGCGAGGATCCACAGGGACACACCGGGCTGAGTCATGAACTGTGAACTACGGTCATGTGTTTCAAGTGGTCCTGGGTCATGTTATTCACATGTTTTTGTTTTGCGTGGGTGCGTACCTGAATGGCGTCCTTAGTGTTGTGCAGAGTTCTGTGTATGGCCCCGAGCAGTAGGTGTTTCAAGCCCGCACACGAAGCGTCGTCGATTCCCTGCAGAACTGACGAACAGAAAGCCATGTCAGATAAGGAAACCCACCCAAAATGATCTTAATGGTCTGCTTGTAAACGGTAAATAGAATGCATTTATAAAGAGATTTTCTAACCAGTGGCCACTCAAAGAGCTGTACAATAATGCCTAACGTTCACCCATTCATCCACGCATTCACACACCGATGGCGGTGCCAGCCACGCAAGGCGACAGCCAACTCGTCGGGGGCAGTTAGGGTGAGGCGTCTTGCTCAGGGACCCCTCGACACTCTAGCTAGGAGGAGCCGGGGATCGAACTAGCAACTTCACGGTTACCAGCCAACCCGCTCCACCTCCTGAGCTACATGCCACTTGTGATGCAGAGAGTGGGGTGGTGTCATACTTTGGATCATGGTCTGGAGCTTGGGGACGGAGCAGTTGGCCAGGGCCTTCCACAGGTACAGCACTTCGATCACAGCCAGGCTGCACAGCTCCTTAGACGGTCGGGGCTTCCTCAGCTTCTCGGCCTGTCGAAGGGTTCCCCAAAACAGCCCATGTAATCAGTAAAGTAAAATAAGTACATAAGTACAGTAAAATAAAGTGCCAGGACTACGTGTATCCTGACTGGAAGGATCGGCGTATGCGTGTACGTACTCTTTTGAGGGAAAACAGCTCTATTTGATTGTTCTTGCGTTTGAAAAGCCTCTGGACGTCCTTCAGGACCGCTGCCGCCCCTTCCAGCTCCCCGCTGGCTCCTTGGCACACTGCAGCGGACCGGTGGATACAGGTATTAGCTCGGGAGCTAGCTCAAACGCCACAAGCTACGACCACAATGTGTATGCTGGCATACACACCTCCAGTCAGGTAGGCGTAGTAGCACTGGGACCAGCGGGACTCGCTCTTCAGGCGCTCGAAAGCCCGGTAGGCGTCGGTGAAGCTCAGCTCAATCATGCTGCACCAACCTAAAATTAAAATCAATGTGATCGGATCAGTCATTGTGGCGAGCGACGGGAGCAACTGGTATGAGCCACTAGCCCGCTACTTGGGCAACTAACATGGGCTACAAGCATGGGCTATTTGGGCAACTGTTTGGCTTGGGACTATGCGTTGTGTGGGCCTGTTTGACTTTCTCTCCCTTTACATATATTTCTTTGAATGGCATTGAATTGTATTTGAGTATGTATATGTATTTGCATATGATTATGTCTCAATCTCACTCAAGAAATTTTCCGTTGACGCAAGAAATTTTCCGTTGATGACTTAACTAGACTAGACCAGACCACAGCGTATTGTTTTTTAATGAAATGGGAGGAGTTTAGTTTGAGACATCTCCCTACAACGTTCTCACTGCAGTATTCTCTGATCGTTGATTCCAGTTGATTCGCTGAAAACTTTGCTTCTGACGTGCACTATATTGCAGCAGCGTTACAGCTCCCCCCCCCACCCCCGGACGAAAACAACTCCCTGTGCGCCTGCTATAATGTAAGCATTATAAGATTTTACAGAGTCTCACTCCAGCCACAAACCCAAAGTTGGCAACCCTGTATTAGAGTTTTTCTTTTCTTTCTTCATTCCTGCAATGAAGTGAAGAAAACATGAAGCACCTCTAGCCAAACAACCCCCAACACTAGTTAGAATGGTCTAGAACTGCCACTGGCTACTTGAACAATTAGCATGGGCTACTTGAACAATTAGCATGGGCTACTTGAACAACTATGATGGGCTACTTGAACAATTAGCATGAGCTACTTGAGCAACTAGCATGGGCTCTTTTAGTAATGTGACAGAGCAGCGGTACCTATTTCATATAAGCACACGTGTTGGATCTCCCTCTGGTCGGTGGCCAGCTCCAGGGCATTGCTGAAAGAGATCAGGGCATCGCTGATCAGGCCCTGGGGAGGAGAGAGGGCGGTTAGGAGGTTGCTGCTCAGAGCAAGGGGACCAGACTAGTCAGGCCAGTTTCAGCCCAGGCACCGTTGAAGAATGTCGTTTGGCTGGAGGTTGAGCTGTACCAGTCTATTGTTTGATCCATTTGTGTGATGTTGCACAGATTAGCGTGATGCTTTAGCCCTCGAGCTAACTGGAGTGAAGTTTGCTCGAAAGGCTAAAGCATGATGCTCAAGTCAACGAGCCAGAAATAGAATCTAATATATTCCTAACACTATATCTAAAAAGGTATCCTTACAAGTTATTTGCTAAATAATAATAAGCAATAACCAATTATAAATACTGTTGGTAGTTAAATTTATAATTTGCAACTGGATATGAATAGATAGATATTGATTTGTTTTTGACAATTATTTTGAAAAGTAATACAAAATGGTTTGTTTTTACACGCCAATGCTATATCCACATTTATCTGAATTGTGCTGGAAACATGTGATAAAGAACACAATGATATATTTACTTAATGTTTGGGTGTACAATTATGGTTCATAAACTTTCAAATGGATGTATTTCTGAATTTCTATCTACCTCGAGGCGTTGTACTCGCCCTTTAAAAAACATGAAGAGGGAGGAGTTTGGGTAGACGGGCTCCCTTCGTTGAAGAATATCTTTGGCCTCCAATAGCCCTGCCTGTGTGTCAGCACCATCTAGTGCAAAGAAGGGTTGCACTACCGTGTGATACCACAAGAGGGCCAACCTGCATGAAACGCAGAAAACAGTGGTGGTTCAAGAAAATGAAATCGTACAGCTGTTGGGGTCAGACAGTCCAATCCTTGAATCACAGTTCATGTCTCCATTTGTACTGCACAAATTAAAAAAACACCAATAAAATACAGGATACAAAGTCAATATAGTATTTACATATCTCTCCATGCAAATCTTCCGTACACAAGTAAAAAGTTCTCCCGTTCTCCTCTAATAAGATATGTAAGCACAATGCGTGGGCCATTCTGAATAACTTTACAAGTTATATTTATAGTTACAATGTAATCTTTATACATAATTATTCAAACTCAAATCCCCCTGAAATTTATCCGAGCCATCCTAAACAGAATAGTGAGCTCTGAGACATGTCCACACTTGCTCTGCGCACACACACACACACACACACACACACACACACACACACACACACACACACACACACACACACACACACACACACACACACACACACACACACACACACACACACACACACACACACACACACACACACACGGAGGGGGACGTGCATAGGGCTGGCATACCTGCTGCCCAGTTACAGTATATTACTAGAGCGGTTAAGGTGGCCACATAGGCCACCTTAACGTAATATACTGAGGAATGCGGTGCAATGTCTTGGGCACGTGCGTGTACAGTACGTGTGGGTGGGTGTGCTGTGTCGAGATGTTTACTCAATATCAGACATGACTCAACGCTAAAAGTAGGACCGCTGATCCTCATTCCTCAGACGTTGTTTTACACTCTACACGATAGCAGATAGCCTCCAAATCCAAGCAAAGTTGCCGCTGCCCTCGTCCTATTCTGTAATGATCTCGTCTACTGCTCTGTCGTGTCCTTTGTGAATACAACATATTGTTTGCCTCATGGCATAATTGCAAAAAGTAATATTTTGGCCAAATTGTGATATCTAACCTAACTCTACTCTCCACACTGCTGATTCACTGTGCCTCATTGGGTATATCCTAAGCCAATCACAGTGCTTTTTACATTCCATAATCACTATCTGCCTAAGTCATCAATTTGATCTATTACTTATTTTTTGACGTTAATACAAGATGAGCTTTAAAACATGACTTTGGCAATTATGTTATGAGGCTAACGACATGCAAACACGATGATTAGACCCCAAGCCAAACAGGATTCAACCCTGGAACCACGACACAAGTTCACACATGGCCGAGGCGGTGGCGGCCCTGAGCGAGAGCTCTTGGGTCACGGTGGGATGTGTGGCACGCCTACTCACGTAGCTAGCGGGGCCTTCATGTCCTTACTTTCACTGGCATACGCGAGGGCTGAAAGACCCTGGAGACGGTCGCCGGGGAAACCGAGCAGGTTGACGATCTTCAGCAGGTGCGGCGGCACCATGGAGATGCAGAGGTGGAAGAGGCCGTAGCCGAAGCTGACCGAGCCCTTGAGCCTGTCCAGGGCCTCCGAGTGCCCCCCGGCCAGGACCCGGCTGGGGGTGGAGGTGTCGGTGGGGGGGTCACCGAGGGACTGCCGGGACCTGGAGGAGGGCGTGGGCGACGCGGAGCCCTGCGTGTCCGAGGGCCGCCGCTGGCCGCCCTCCTGCAGGTGGGTGATGTCGCTGTAACACTTGTTGTACATCTTCCAGGCTTTACGCAGGAGCCAGCCCCCCTTGATGTACGCTGTGTCAAAGGGGGGAGGGGGGGGGGGTCAGAGGTTAAAAGGTAGTTTGAATCAGAAAAAACAAGCTCAGACCGTTCAATTAAAAAGGTGACATATTATACCACCAGGTGTGAGTGCGATTAGCGTTACAAGCCGTTTTGAAAATCTGTCTCTTCTGACATCACAAGTGTGTGTGTCCACCTAGATGTGTGCTGGATGGATCAGTCTACCAGCCTACCCAGTGGACTGTAGCAAACGTTGCTCATCTATCCGTCATACATCTAGTTGGACCCACCCACTTGTGATGTCAAAAGAGGCAGCTTTTTAAAACTTCACAGCAGATTTTTAAAACTTCACCTTTTGCCAAAAGGTGACTAGTTTGCATGCCTGCAAAGGGCTTAATGGGCCATATATTACGACAAGGACAAGAAAAACTCCCATAATTAGCAAGGAAGAAATCTAGAGAAGGAACGCAACAAGTGTGGGATCCCTCCTTCCAGGGATGGTCAGGGGTGCAATGGGTACGTGATCATATCCGTGTACAACATGAGAAGCGACATGAACCACTCGCCCTCCTCTCAGGAAACTGTACACACGACCCCACCGCAGGGGGCACGGCGGGGTCAGGATGGAGGCCTCTTACCCGACAGCTCCTGTTTGATGAAGGACAGCACGGCCAGGTACACCTGGCAGTCCGCGATGATGATCTGCCTTTGGAGGCGATTCAGCATGGCCAGCCATGACCTCTGGGAGTCCATCTGCACAACACAGGGTCACGTTACTCAAACCACTTAGTGTTGAAGGTTGTGCAGGGCATGCAAGCCACCAGGCGACCGGAAAACCTTGGTGTGTGCGTGTGCGTGTGCGTGTGTGTGTGTGTGCGTGCGTGCTAGTACTTTGAATAACCTCCATCCTACCCGTCATCCGATTTCGGTATTATTTGAATAAGCACACAGAAGGGTTCTGTCAGCAGCTGTGTGTGAGTGCATTCTGTTTGTGAGTGCATTCCCCCCCCCCCCCCCCCCGTATGTGTGTGTGTGACGTACACGCATATACATCCGTGACTCACGGCGACTCACGTTTCTCTTTAGCTTGTTCTTGATGGTTTCGATGACGCCGGCGTTCTCGCTCTCGCACAGCCTCTCCGTCGCTTTGAGGTCTTCGAAGGCCGTCTGCATCTTCTCCTCCTCGAACGTCATCATGGCGTTCTGTGGCACGGAGAACACAACGTCTCACCACTGCACAGGCACCACTGAATCAAACACTGGGTTCTTGCAATAAACCAGTGATAAACTGATAAAGTGTGTTTGAATTGCAAACCATCCCTCACACCCAGTACAGTAATAGATGACAATTAGGCTAAATACAATACGTTGCATTTGTTGAATAGTACAGTAGGCTATAGTAGGTCGATAGTATTTCTATAGTAATGAAACTCAAGTCCTGGCATTGATAGCCAGGACAATCAGTGCACAGTGGTTACATGGAGAATGTTGCACATCTACTTACCAAGAAACTGACAAAACTGGCTCCGAAACTCATTAAAGGGCTGTGGTTCCTTGAAAAGACAATAGACAAACTATCAGACTGAAGGCTAAACATAGCAACAGGGGAGTCTTTTTGCAGAAAGAGCCAGCAGGGTGTATGTATAAGAGATATGTGTAAACTTTAATGATGCCTCTAGCAATAGGGCCTGAATGACTGGCTGACTGTGGCCTACAGTAGTCACAAGTTTCGTTCTGAGTTGATTTGTGCTTCGTCAGGAATTTGCCTCGATCTCTGTTCCTGTTTTCACAGCCACAGTGTGAGGTCCTTCTAACACGGAGAGCAATTAGAAGTAAAGGGCGACATTTAAGCCTTCACCAGGAGCCAGGATCTCCCACTGCTTGCCCTTCTGTGCCATTGATTAAGTCATGGTTTTCATTCAACCTAGACAGCAATCATAGCCAATAGTAAGGCTAGAATCCACAGACTGATTTTAAGGTTTTGTGTTTAAGTTGTGTTATAAAACGATGCAGTCAACCTGTAGGAGTATGCTTTCTAAATGAGCATTGTTTTCAAACCTAGACTGGCCACATTGAGTGGAGTGTTAAGAACAGACAAACCTGCTTGGAAACGAGTCTGAGTTTCCAAATCAATAAACCAGTTGTATGACCTAGTAATAGCATGACGTAACGTTATGCCCATACATTGTGTTAGGCTAAACAGAAGAGAAAACAGAAGTGATTCAAGTTCAAGTGTAACCATCAGAATGCCTGTCTAGATACACTAGACATAACGCCTTCTCTCTATATACACACAACATGCCTATAATGGGACGCAGTTGAGACAGCGATGTCTGGATAATTGATATTCCATGCATTTCACCTCCCTGTGATGGCACACCTAGATACACAGCTACAGCCTGAATGTGATCAAGACATGACATGTCCCTTTGCTTATTCGGTCCTATGCAAATTGCAAGTGAACACAAAAGCAACCCAAATAACTCGCTGCAGACCACAATTCATTGAGATCCACCGGTCAACGAGAGGGCTCGTCCGATAGAGGGTAACACGTGTTCCCCCGGAGGCGCTGCAGAAGCGGACCGCAGTCGTCCACTGACCTGTGTGCTTTGAACAGATCGTCACTTTCTTTGAAGCCATTGTTGAGCAGCATGTTGATGCCTTCCAGTGCCAGTTCAGCGTCATCGATAGTGTCCGGTTTATCCCCAGCGCTCACTGGTTTTGTTGTGCCCGCCATCGGTATATAAATAAAAATTATCTCCTAAAAAAGAAAATAGTTAGAGCGGAGAAAATGCTCTGCGCCAAGGGGGGGAGGAAGTCTGCGTGCTGGTGGTCGGCTTTGACAGGGCAGTCAAAGCGTGGAATATAAACTAGATCGTATCGTATCCATCCTCGGTTTTATTGCCATAGCATTACCCGGATAATTCAGAAATAATATCCGCAGCTCTGGGTTGCTTGTTTGTTTGTTTGTTTGCCCGTCCACTCGTCTTCCGTATTCCGCGGCGCTGATGTGCCTTTGATTGGTGTAGCGAGAGAGAAGAGAATGGGGGGGGGGGGGGTGCATTTGTTGGATCTTAGCAGCCAGCCAATCAGCGTCCGAGGATCCTTCTTCAGTCGCTTGGGAACCAAAAAGTTGAATCAGAATGTGATAGTATAAATATTTAATGTTTTTGCTTGAATGTGTTATTTGGAATATAATAAAAAACGAAACAGGCTGCCAGTTTCACACGCTTAGTTTATTTGCTTTCACTCAGAATAGCAGGCCTACAGTGGAACATAAATAAATGCCAATTAACCTCTTCCATCCTTTCATGTAATTGATTTACTTTGACAAATTCAGACAGTTAATACATTTTGAAATGAAATACATGAAATATCAATCAAACACTATTTCTGAACTCAACCATGTTGTTGTATTGCTAATGAAAGCATAAAATACCCCTGACAAATGTGGGTAAACAATCTGATTAAAATTATAAAAAAAAACATGAATATTTGTGAAACAATATTTCAATAACACAATCAATAACACAAATTCTAAATTTTACAAATCAAGGCATTTTATGTAAATATTTGTAATAATAAAGGCTAAATAATCCAAGCTTTGAAACAAAATTTACATTCAAACACGTTCTGAAAAAAGGTTTCATCTTGTACGGCCACAAAACAACAGCTTCTACTTTCACTTCGGAATGCACAACAACAAATGGAATATTAATTCAGGAAAATCTGGTTTGATTTCAAGGATGATCAGTTAGGTCTAGATCTTATCAAAAAGTAAACATATAATCCGACCAGTGGTCATTTAGTGTGAGAGACAAAACTTTGTCATTATCTGACAATGGCATCATTTACAAGACCACCTATTGGCTGTACAACTTGAGTTGAACAAAGACATTAACCAATGAGAACGATCCTCTGGTCATTTGAATACTTAAAGTGCTTGGTCGCTTATGCTTGGAAGTCAAACAGCAATGCAGCTATTTCCAATCAAAGCATTATACAGTAACGTGTATAGTCAAAGAAAGGCAAACAGATTTCTTAATTTGATGTGAAACATCATTGGTATAAATGCATCAATACAGTGATACTGTAATGTAGGATTTAACAAAAAAAGAATAAATACAGAAACATTGAACGGAAAAGCTTAGCAGTTGTATTTCCTGATACAGATCAATGAAGACATGTACTCGTTTGCACACGCACATGCACACACACACACACGCACATACACTAACACACACACACACACACACACACTGAATATACTGTACACAATTTACACATTGAGATTGCACATGGTCGTAGCATATGGACATGGGCGTGGTCACAGCAGCGCAGCAGCCGGCCTGCGTCAGCCCGCCGGACATTCTCGGAGGTTGACCGGCCCGGAGGCCTTGGACAGCCTCTCGAAGTAGACGGGGTCGCCGTTGATCCTCATGTCCTGGATGCAGCCCACGAAGGAGGAGGAGACGGGGAGCGAGGGCTGCTGCAGGGGCGTCTCTGCAGCACACAACATGCAGTGGGTGGGTTAGACCGGCCGTCCTCATCCTGAGTCTGTGTCTACTGTTTTGTTTTCACAATGTTCAGCACTTTTTATTGGTATTCCCTTTCTTCTTCTTATCATTATCATCACTAGAATTTTAAACATGATTGCTTTTAATTGTATGTATATATGCATGTATTTATATATAAATAAATACATATAATTCAAATATATTGATGTATTTTTGAATCTTGAGCTCTATTGGGAACACCTCACCAACTGACTCATCTTTCTGTTCCATGCTTGTAGCCTCACTGCTCTATGCATCAGAGCTTTGCTGCAACGTTTAAATAGCTCTGCATCGTGAGCACTTGGTCATGCAGCCCTTCAATTTGTAGTTACTGTAATATTGATTGTATACTTGGAAGTCACTTTGGGTAAAAGCGTCTGCTAAATCCCTGATCTGCCGTTCAGTCTGTCTGGTCTTGACGTGTCTACCGTGGCCCTGTGTAAGAGCCAGGGTTGGAGGTTTGATTCCCACCATAATATTAGCCCTTTCACACATGCACTGTAAGCATGTGTAAGCTGTAAGCACATTCTCTGGATTATACCCGGAGGGACTTTGTGTGTGAACTGAACACAAATCATTGAGGGAAAGGCATCATGTTTCTGCTCAATGCCATTTCTGTTTCTTGTCTGTGGAGCGTCTGTCAGTTCCAACCCACCTGGGATGCCTCCCACATACAGGGGGTCTCTAGTGAGAGTCGCCAACGAGGAGGGAGGCCCGATCTTGTGGTTGTCCGCAGTGTCAACATGCAGTTGCACCACATTATTCCTTTTGATCACTAGGAGACATACACACAAACAGCCGCTGAGTGCAAATCACTTTGTACTGTTTAATTGTTCATAGTCCATTTTGTTGCAACACATCAATCCTGTGACCTTTGTGGTGACCATGGGTTGTAATGAAACCCTTGACCTGGGGTCTACCTGATATTTTATGGAATGTCCCGTCGCACAATGCAGTCTTGGGCATGACTGACACCAAGAATTCACCTGCTCCGTTGTTCACCTGTGCTATTACCTGTAGGTCAGAGCATGATAAAAACAGAGACATTCATGAAGAAGCCGAGGCCTAACTAGGCGAGACAATCGGTTCCAACTGTACTACATGGTGGTTCATGAAGAATTGAAGATCAAAATCAAATCTGGACCATCAAACATCAAAATGGATAATTTGTGTTGATATTGGAGATTGCCAATGCAACCCATTGCTATACTAAGCAACAGCTCACCTCTCCTTTGAGCATGTAGAGACTGAGGTGGTGTCCCGCCTTGGCTCCATGATTGGCCCGGCTGAAATTCCCCACATGAAGCAGGACCCCGGTTAGACTCCTCGGTCGGATGTCAAACAGCAGCTCAAAGTTGTCGCCCACCACAAAGTCGTCCTCTGAGGGGTATAGAAAATTTAGGTATCAACGACTATCGGACAAATGTTGAAAAATGCAATTACTTCAGTGGACTCACCGATAACGACGTGAGCATTGCTCCCCGGGAAATAGGCACCACTCTGCAACGGCCCGTCAAAGCACGGGCCAGCTCCGTGATTGGTGGTGGGTTTCAGCATGGCATGGCCGTTCATTTGGAAGTTGCGGAGGCAGCCCAACACACTGTGCTTGCGTAGGCTTTTCCGCTAAAGGTGGAAAAATACATAAAATCATATAAAGTTCATATAAAGTTCAAAGTCTGATTAAAACCCCTGAGAGTGAGTTCTTCTGGTTTAGACAACACTGCTCTTGGCAGTGTTTAAGTGTTTGCTAGAGAAAACATCTTTAAAAAATCAATTATGCCTGTTCAACATGATGGCCTTTCAAGGCAGTACATGAATTTTACAGTATTTAAGTCCCTTTCACCCATGAATCTTGATAGCCACACATCAATAAGTATCTGTCTGCAAGCTGTATAACACTGATCAATGATCAATCAAAGGTCTGGTTCTTAAATCTGTCAAATAAAATTATATAATTGTATAATTGGAAAGTAATGTTATAGAATGATCACTGTAATACGACACAGCAACACAGTGGGCTAGTTTACCTTTAAATACTGATGAAGGGATTCAGGGGCACTTCCTAGGTAGAGAGGGGACAGCAGCTCCAGCGAAGCCACCTCATCATTAGTCAGCTGGCCATCCTGAGCCCTGATTCCATCCACAATCAACCGGAATTTCTTCTTATCCAAGCTGAACATGACCTGCACATGAGAACCAAGAGTGAACAGGATGGCAGACTAATTCAACAACAGGATCAATACCCTCAGAATACCCTACTGAAACAGTTTTGTGACGACGTGACGTTCACTGACCGTGTGCCACTTCCCGTCGTTGTATTTCTCCCGGTTGAAGATCTCTTTCTGTTTGCCCACAGAGAATCGGATTCTGCCCTTGGACATGTAGACAGCTAGGTGAGAGTTCCCCCTTCTGGTCGCAGCGAAGAACAACAAGCCTTCTGGAGACCTCGTCCGGACTTCTAGAGAGAAGTGGGGCCTATGGGCGCGAAATAAAGTGTCCCAACCGATTAGTTCTGTGTGTGTGTGCGAGTGTGCTTGTGTCTGTTTGTGTGTTTGTGTGTGTGTGTGTGTGTGTGTGTGTGTGTGTGTGTGTGTGTGTGTGTGTGTGTGTGTGTGCATGCATGTGTGCTTGTGTCTGTTTGTGTGTGTGTGTGTGTGTGTGCATGCGTGTATGCCTGTGTATGTGTGTGTGTGTGTGTGTGTTTGTGTGTGCATGTGTATGACTACATATGTGCAGGTATCTTATCATACTAGATAGGAACGAGTATTGAACTGAGTTTGTGCAGTAGTTCATGTAGTAGATAATGGACTAGTTGGGTAGTCAAGGGAGGGGTGGGTAGGGTAGTTGTGCGTACTTTGGCAGCAGGGCCTGTGGGGGCAGACTGTAGCTGAGGCTGCTGACCGCGGCCCCCATGCGGTAGGCATGCTGGAGCGAGGCAGGCTCGGTACACTCCGACACCAGCGACATGTTCACCGACGGCTGCACGGCGTCCTGACACCGCAGACGGGGAGCAGACAAAGAAACAAAGACAGGCCGAGTGTTACAGAGGGCCAGTGGCAGGGTTGCAAGGCCACGGTGGGCAGCTCGCACCGTCCAGCTCTGCGAATGATGTGAAGGACGTGACAATGTGTTTGAAGGACATTTAGAGAAGAGAGGAAAGAAAGTATTCTCTGCAGAAAGGGGGCTAATACACATTGAGACGATCCCTGAACAGCAATGTGTACATTCTGAACATGCACCCTGGTGTTTAATGTAACACCAGGGTCTTGACGCCAACATTGTATGAGGTGTCACTTCGAAAGGATTCATTCAAATCTTTTTGATATTAGGTTTCATTTGTTCAAATAATTTGAGCCGTTCTGATTGGCAGCAAATGCGCATTGGCGTACCATCGCTGAGATGTCTGTAAAGCTCTAGATAATATCTATGAAGAAAATGATTGGTAACATTTAACAATAATTAACATTAGTAAAAGCAGTTATAAGCATTATAACATAAAATATAATTAGTTTAGGGGTTATGGTAGGGATTAGAGGGTTTAGGTCTAACTCTAACCCTATTAAATAATGATTACATGTATACCTGAACACCATAATAAATAAATAACACTATTAGTCAATTATTACTAGACCATTAGTTAACGTCTAAGTAACTGTTAGTTAATTCTTATTACTGCATTAACTAATTCATGGTAAATTAATATACTATTATTGTTAAGTTTAAACAATTTACTTCTGCATCGGCATGTTACCCTGCCCATGTGTTTCTAATACTCAGAGCTTGAGAATGTGTAGAAACCATCACTATAGCAACACCTGAGTCATCTATTTATGAGGAATTTATTTTTACATCGGATTTTAAGCCGGTAAGAAGTGTTATTTAGGTCAACCATTTGCTATTGACATTGTGAAGAAATGTATGAATGGATATAAAAGGTAATATATGATAGGAAGTAAAATCATTTAAAAATGTAGTTCATTTTCAAGGACAATTTTTCTCTACGATATTGTGTATGCTATTTAAAAAAAAAAATCCCTTTGTTTTGGATTAAAACATTGTTGGTCATTTATACTGCTGCCATATTCGTGGCACATTTCAAAAGTCAACAGTTAACTGTTGAAATGTGTGTGTTCCTCAGATGAACTGTGCGTTCATCTGTTTTTGCACATTAACTCTGTATAAAGTTATGGAATACATTGATTTGTTAATATTTGTTAATATTTGTTAAATTTGTGGAACTGTGGGTTTGATTTGATGGAGCTGTTAATGCTTGTGAACTCAGGATATAAATAACAGTACAGATGACAGTGACTTCATCTTGAGGTGAAATACTGCTCTGTCTCCCATCTCAATATATATTTATATATTTATTCATATATAAATATATAAACTCAACAATGGACTGGATACCTCAGAGTTCACTGAAGACCATAATGAAGAACAATCATTATAATTACGATTAGAATTAGTATTGTTATTAGTGGAAGTGAATGAGACAAAACATAATTTGTTACTTGATCAAGCACAGGATTTAATACTTCTGCTTCTTAGACACACACACAAACACACCATCCACCCCACCTCCACCTACAATTAAGGCTGTGTGTGATTTATTATTGAATAGTTACTGGAGAATACTGGTTTATATTTTAAGATGAGGATGATTGGTTGTCTTTGATTCAGTCCGATGTTAGCATCTCAAAGTTTATATCAAAAAGAATATGACCGTTTTAGATGAAATTCATACAGAATTATCCAGCAAACAGTATGAATGGTTAGTGAGAAATAATTTTTAGATTATTACTATATTATTGTGTGAGATGAAGAAAGACATGACAGACATGAATAGATTCTTGTTTCTACTTATTTTCATTATAATAATAAAAAAGACAGACATACATAAAATAAACTGGTTTCGGTAACATAACTGTTGATCTTGTTCAAATCAAATACATGGGAAATGTTTAGTAACAGTTTTCAGTTCATATATTCTCTCTCAATGTCAGCAGGTTTTAGGACATCCTTCTGCTTCTTCAATTCTGGAAACAAAGCAGCAAAGCAGGTTTTAAACAAAATACACAGATTTATATCAGGCTTAATAACAAGTGAACCTTGTTGCACAACACTAGGTCCAGGTTAGGGTTAGGGTTGAGGTAACTGGTATATATGTGGTTAGGGTTAGGGTTAGGATGAGGTAACTGGTATATATGTGGTTAGGGTTAGGATGAGGTAACTGGTATGTATGTGGTTAGGGTTAGGATGAGGTATCTGGTATATATGTGGTTAGGGTTAGGATGAGGTATCTGGTATATATGTGGTTAGGGTTAGGGTTAGGATGAGGTAACTGGTATATATGTGGTTAGGGTTAGGATGAGGTAACTGGTATATATGTGGTTAGGGTTAGGGTTAGGATGAGGTAACTGGTATATATGTGGTTAGGGTTAGGGTTAGGATGAGGTATCTGGTATATATGTGGTTAGGGTTAGGGTTAGGATGAGGTATCTGGTATATATGTGGTTAGGGTTAGGGTTAGGATGAGGTATCTGGTATATATGTGGTTAGGGTTAGGGTTAGGATGAGGTAACTGGTATATATGTGGTTTTGGTCCCGGTTAGGGTTAGGATGAGGTAACTGGTATATGTGTGGTTTGGGTCCTGGTTAAGATTTGGATAAGAGAACTGGTATATGTGTGGTGTAGACAAAATGTGTTTGAAGGGGCAAATAGAAACAATTGCAATAATATCATACTGCTGTGTGGTATACAAATCGCCTAACCTTAATTCCATTGATCTGCTTTTCCTTAAAAACAAAACCTTAGAAGTCGGCACTTTGACTTACTCCCTGCTCCCGAATCAACAATGATGTGGTGTAAGCCATTCATGTTGGTCAATACTTGATTCCCCTCAGATTAATTTATATGTGAGGCTTCATGACTTCCTGGGAGGGAATTCCCTTCCTTAATCTGACTTAACAGATCAATCCATAAAAATCCATCGTCTCAATCAACTGCTATCCTGACCTGGCGGGATGTGTCCACGATCATCATTGGCGGTCTTTCAGACGTACACACGTCCATCAGCACACTCCCAGAGGGCTGGAAGGTGCTCAGGTCCACCGGTCGATACAGATGGCTGGGCCTGTAACAACGGGGAAAGGGTGCAAAGTCAGCTTTATTGTAAATTCCCAAATATGTGCAAGACAAATAGAGAAATCGAAATTGAGTTTGTCTCTGACCCACGGTGCAATAAGTACAAAAGGATAAAATTTGGTAAAATTTATAAAATAAGTAATATTTACAATAAATAAACTCTAAATAGTGCAAAAATAATTCTGAACAGTGCAAAGGTAGAAAAAACAAAACATGTCTCAGTGGATATGCCAGAGTACCAACGCTATGACTGTACTGCGATGGAACAGCGGGCATGTGCGCTTACCGTCTCAGGTAGACGTTTGAGATGCATCCCTTGAAGGTGTCCTTCCCCAGGGAGACCTGACTGCTGGGGTCCGGTTGGAACGGCTCGGAGGACTGCGGCAGGGCTCCTCTCACATCGTCGATGAGTAGATCAATACTAGGGAGAAACAGGATGGTCGTGTTTGATGTAGCGCACATGCTTATTTTCATATATTCATAAGCTTTCAAAAACAGATTGTCTGGCAATCCATCCATCCATCCATCCATCCATCCATCCACCAGGTATATTTACCTCGATCCAGATTTGGTTACAGTCAAGTAATGCCACTGGCCATCCTTGTACTGTTTGTTCGATTTAAACACCTTGTCTCCAAATCTCAGTTTGACGTAGCCGTCCACCAGCTCCAGCTTGAGCCCAGTGATCTGAAAGGTGGACAACATCAGAGGATCGGGATAAGCCACCTGAGGAAACATCTAGTACAGCGAAAGGCCAGGGGGGGAGAGCATGAGGACTCACCACTTGGCTCTGCTCCAGCAGGAGACCATGGTCCTCGGTGGACCTGAAGCCAAGTGACACGCTGACGTCCCCGTCTAGACTAATGGGAGCCGGCTTGACTGTCAGCGAGCTCGCCAGCTTGAACTCTGCTTTACGAATAGCCTACGAGAAGGAGACAGGGCGACACAAAAACGGTTCAAATAAACGGGTACAGCACGGCACCATGTTAGGTAGAAGGGTGGTTACACTGGGAATAGCAATGACTGCAAGACCAAATTGCTCACCAATAAGTCTGTGGGACAACCTTTGCTGACACCGACCACCTCCAGGTAATCGGGGAAGCCGTTGTTCTTCACGTTTCTGTAGCACCCTTTGATAGCCGGTATGGTGATGTTATACCTGTGAACCGATAAACAAATGATTGCATTTGAGAAGGTTTGCTAGCAAAATATAAATCCCTTTAGGGTGCCCCCCCAAGGTCTTTCCTGTTGTAGACAGTGGGAGGTGGGGGGGGGGTGGTGGTGCGAAACATTGAATAATCATTTGATTGGATCAAATAAACAAGTTAGAGGAGGTGTAGGAAGCACAGCCCTTTGAATCAAAGCCTCATACCTTTCCCTCACGTCGGAAGACACACCGCCGATGTAGTATTCCACAAAGTCTGTCTCCTTAAATTCAGCAGCTGCTTGGACCACCTCCTCTACGCCGATGCGCACTATCATCTCGTTCTTTATACTATTGAGGATGATGAGGATATCTGATGAATCCCCCTGTGAAAGAAGAAGAACAATGTATGGATGACATTTGAACACATCTATTTTCACAGTGGCCTTGCGAAGCGTGGGTCATTACAAGTTGATATCACAAGTGATATCAAAACCCGGATCATGACGTAGAGAGTTGAGACACTTACCTGAGGGAAGATCTTCTTGACGCTTCTGACTGGTGCAGGCAACAGGTTACTATTGATGATAACATGGCCACCCTCAATCGCCACGGTATAATATTTATCCTAACAGGTACAAAGAATACGTTCTATCAAATTCAACAAAAAATTTACAATAAAAAAGTGCATTCTTTCATTTTGTATTAATGATCATGTATTAAGTTAATACAATTGTGCAAACGCATTCCAATTGTCATAGTCAAGAGGGCTAATTGTTTTAATTGCTATTTTATTTTTTATTCTTCTTCTTATTTTTATTTTATTTGTCACCTTATTTACATTTTTAAATACTTTGAATGTTGCACAATCTCTGCAGGCACTGCCACATTTCATTTCACTGTATTTCTTGTATATGCATGTGACCAATAAAACCCTTGAAATCTTGAATAGTCATTCAATTGTGTTAGGATTTGATTGAACCACGAAGACGTGAGGTGAACGAGTCTGTACCTGGTTGCCTATGTAGAGGAGCAGGCCGTCGACCGAGCGAGTGGTGAGGCTCTGAGACAGCAGCAGAACCTTCTGCCGCTTACCGAGCGCTAACTTCGCGTAGCCTGTGCCTTCAAAGTATTTCGAGGCGGTTGGTGGGTTGTACCTAGGAAGCGCATACAATTTCAGTTAGAACCCTAATATCACATCAACAACAATCCGGAAATCGCCCACGCTGAAAAAGCCTGACTTGTGAGCACTTTGTAGCGTTCAAGTATTGATCCTAGATATTGTCGCAATACCCACTAAATTGTGCTTTCATGCATCCATATCCGTATGACTATTGCTAGTACAGAGCACAAGGTACAGTATGTTGAACGCTGAAAATAATGACCTCTTGCATGGGGTGTCCTTGTTGATTTTGACGGCCTCCTTGAAGTTATAGAGGCTGATGAAGCGGTCGTTGAAGGAGGAGAACTCAATGCAGCCCGTGTAATTGGGGTAGTTGAGAGACGCCGGGGGCTGAGGGGAAATACAAACCGAGAGAACAGGCTTATAACACTGTTGAAGACACCCAAAAAGGCAGCGCAGTGTGCCTCACATTTGGTTCCCGTGTGACCGGCCCCCTGACGGGACCGCGTGTTCTACGGTGAATGCAGCCGGGGGAGATGACCAGGCTACGGGGTGAGCTTACAGTGAAGTCAGCCGGGAAGCCTCCCACGTAGAAGACCACATCACTGGGGTTCAGGCTCAGCAGGTTCTCCAGCATGTCTCCCTGCTTGGTGTTGATCAGCGCCGCTTGAGGCTTGCTGGACGAGTAGTGCTTGGTGTAGGTCACCTGTGCGTCTTCGTAAATCCTAACCGATGGAACACACGATGCAAACGTTTACAAAACAACAACAAGCAGGTGGTGTGGTCGGAGCCAATGAGCACCATCCACTCCCCTTCCATGTAGTCCGAGGGGACTACAATGTCCAGGTGCAGGAGGGTTTAAAAGGAGGTTACCTGTGGAGGTCCACTTTGTCAAACATGGACGGGTCTGAAGCCGAGCGGGTGATGGTTCCCGATCTGATCTCGTACTCCTTGCCGTGGAGCTTGTAGATGCAGTACAGTTCGTGCTCCCTCACTGCCATACCTATGAAGTCCCCAGAGGACTAACGGAGGAACAAGACAGAGTGTAGTGTTCAACACACCATCCCCACATTCTCAAACCCACATGTCGGTAACAAATGCTAAATGCTAAATGGACTGTATTTATACAGCGCTTTTCTAACCAGTGGCCACTCAAAGCACTTTACAATATCGCCTCACATTCACTCATTCATGCACACATTCACACACCGACGGCGGTGTCAACCATGCAAGGCGACAGCCAGCTCGTCAGGATGCAGCTAGGGCGAGGCGTCTCGCTCAGGGACACCTCGACCATCAGGTAGGAGGAGCCGGGGATCGAACCAGCAACCTTCCGGTTACCAGTCAACCCGCTCTACCTCCTGAGCTACTGCCACCCCCACCCCACCCCGGTAGCACCGTTTATACGACGCAACAACGGTCCGGCCAGCCCACCAACTCACGTCTTTATTGCCCAGGTACATCACAAACATGTCACTGTCGTCTGGGCCCTGTCGCCGTGTGCGCGAGCCGTCTCCCCTTTCCTTCTCGCCGGTGGGCCTCTGTAAGGACAGAGACATCTCCGTGTAGGCCTTGAGGTCCTCCAGGTTGGTCGGGGTGCGAAGCTCCACGTAGCCATCACCCAAGAACTTCATCGGGACCGTGATCTGTGGAGGTGGGAGGAGGGTCAGGTGCTAGATGTATCATACATGCCGTGTTTAATGACTATCCACTGTTTGGTTGAGCTCTGAGCATAGATTCCGGCTCCCGAGCATAAGAGCCGATTGGTCGAGGCGTTTGATTGTTCCAGCGTCAATCAGCTTTATAAGAAATAGGTCTCTTCCCCCAGTGTCCAACCATGTATGTGTTTTAATGTCTAATGTTTTAATGTCTTGTCCGTGGTATATTCATTGTTTGTTAGGTGGACACTTTTGGCAGTGCAATTGTTTTAACCATCAATACTACCACAGTCTGCAAATGGTCCCTTGGTGATAGGAGAGACTCTACTCTCTATGAATACGGTAGATAACATGTTTACCCTGTTGGCTGCGTCGCGGGCCTTTTCGATGAGCTCCTTGATCTTCTTGATGTTCTCCGTTATGTTGCTGACAGAGGAGAGCTGCGAGGTCAGGTTCTCCATCTCAGACAGCTTGTCCTCCAGGGTTGGGATTTTGTTCAGCAGATCCCTCACTGAAACCACAAGAGACACCAACATCAGGCTCATGAAGGAACATGAAGATTTCCGTATGGTACGAAATGACTGCTGGACAATCCGCGACGGAAGAACATGGTCTCCTGGCCCTCACCTGACTTGTCCACGTCGTCCATGATGCCGGTGAGGTTAGAGTCCCCCGGAGACACCTTGATCTTGTCCAGTTCACCCTTGATGTCGTTCAGTCTGTCCACAGTGTTTGCCGTCGAGCTATTGGCGCTGGCCGCCTTGCGTTTGGCTTCGTCAATCATATCGCCGATGTCATCTTATTTGGAAATAGAGCGAGGAGATTAATAAACAGTTGAATGCCTAGAACGTGGTCAGGTCCCTTCATCTCCCAAATAATGAGCATGCGTTCAATTCATTTGTTAAAGTACAAGAAGCCAACCTCTGTTTATCTTATCCAGTTCTGTCTGGACATCCAGAAGGTCGTTCTCCAGAGCTTTCTTTTTGATGTCTGCGTTCTTCAGACGCTTTTTCTGGTCATTGAGGTCATCTGCTGCAGCTGTTGAAAGGAAACACAACGATACATACGTTTTGGTTTTGTTCTGGCTCGTGGATTGAGGCGGACGTCTTTAACCGTCTAAAAGGATTCTCACCCTTGAGATCTTTCTGCGAGTCCTTCGCATCTTTGAGCAGGTCGATTCCCGACGTTTTCAGCTCCTTAGCCCTATTGGTCAGGTCTGCATTTTTCACGTTCTTAACAACGGAAGAGAGTCATTTGTTAGGCTGTTTTCAGTTGAAAATGAAAATAATTCAAAACACAAAAGTTATGGAATTGAAGTTCATTTGAGGCGTACTTTCAGCGCCTTGTCGGCAGCTGCCTTGGCCTCATTGGCTGCGGCCTCCGCGGCGTTTATGGCGTCGGTGATGTTTTTGTAGGCGTCGATGGCATCGATAGCATCACGCACGTCAGTACGCCCGCTGGCATTCCTCACAGCGCTGGAGGAGAGGGAAACAAGCGCAGGTTAGGGCAGGCTGTGCAGGAAGGACATCAAAACAGCAGGTAGAGCTTTTAGATTTCGGAATATCCAATAACATCTGAGTTCCCCACTGCAGAAGTGTTCATAAAAAAATAAATTAAAGTAAAATTAAAATAAATAAAAAATAAAAAAAAAAATATAAAAATAACAAGAAAGAATACATATTTATATAATATAAATACTATAATAATAACATATAAACATAATACCTCACTCGCTCCCTTCCTGCTACCAAAACCCAGTTTACGACTACACCACTACCACAGTGAAACAGGGTCGTTCGTGTTGAGTCTCCAACACGGCTAAAGCGGCCCTTACTTCTGGAGATCCATGGCCAGCTTGCTGAGCTCGTCTGCGTGGTCCTCTGCTCTCCTCACGAGGTCCTCCTTGTCCGCCGCCTGGGAGATCTCATTAACCTTCTTGGTCAGGTCCTTCTTGGCTCCGTCCAGCTGTGCCGCCAGGCGTTCGTACTCCTGCGAAGGGAGGGGGGGGGGGGGAGAGAGGGTAATATTCACGGTGTTGTTTCAATGATACGATTAATACAACATGTTGTGGAGGTGGAGTGTACAGGCACGCATGGCCCCTCAGCGCACGTAGAGGATTGTACTTATTATTATTATTATTAATAATAATTATTGGATTATCTCTTGGGAAGGTGTTATGGAAAAACGTGTTTCTGTCTGTCTGTAGTAGATTGTTTCGAGACATAAAGGTGATACACCGTAGGAACCTCAATGGCGTATTTGTAACTGCGATATCCCTTTTTAAATCTGGTGCATGTTGTACCATTTTGTACCATAAAAGCAGTCTGAGAACATCACAATGAATTGTCTGCTACCCAACTACAATTGACTAACATCGTATTGTATTGATAATAAAAGTGTGATAATAATTGAGATCAGACAGAAATGTTCATGTTAGCAGAAAGTAGTGAAGAAGGGTATGACTGGAACTGGACAAGAAACATGGTCAGAAAAATGCAGCATGGCATGGCCTTCATGATGTTTTGTTCCTTACAACTTTACTGTCAGCCAGCATCGTGGCCAGATCCTCTGTCTTCTGTAGCTCGTCCTCAGCCAGTGCCATTTTGTCCTCCACCGCCTTCCTCTCCTTCTTCACATCCTCAACCAGGCGCTGTAGTGATAATAGATAAAAACATTGAGTGGAGATAAAAAAAGAACCAGGATACATAGAACATAAGACTACCGCTATTGGCATAGCAACCAGCGCCGTGTTTGAATTGTATCACTTGGCCGCAATTATCAGCCAGGTTTCGGAAGGTAAAACCGCTTGATGGAAGTTCTTTGTTAACAAGGCTGCTGTATTTGAAATAAAAGAAGGAAATCCCCAACTATTGATTAATCAATGATCCATCATCAATGATGACTATGATGTGAGCCATTACCAGAAGGTCTTCCAGGGTCTTTGCGTTGAGTCCGTTCTGGGTGTTGGCTGTCTTCACGGTGTCTTCAGCCTGCTTCAGGGTCTTCTCCAGGTCTTTCAGCTTGGCCTCAAAACCCTTCAGCTGGCCCTTGATCTTGTCGGCAGCAGCCTGGTTGGTGTCGCACTGTTTACTGACGTCAGCCTTAATGAAGTCCAGCACTGGAGGAGAGGAGAGAGGAGAGGAGAGGATAGGAGGGGAAAGGAGAGGAGAGGAGAGGAGAAGAGGGGAGAGGACAGGAGAGGAGAGAAGGGGAGAGGAGAGGAGAGGAGGGAAGAGAGGAGAGGAGGAGAGGAGAGGAGAGGAACAAAGAATAGAGAGGAGATGATAGGAGGGAAGAGGGGTGAGTAGAGGAGAGGAGAGGAGTGCGGAGGGAAGAGAAAATAAGATAAGAAATTCAACACCATGGTCAAACTATATTTTGCCTGTGTAACTCAACATGGAAACAGTTGCCATATATTGCTCTGTGTATGCCACCAGTATGCTAGCTCCATTCTTTTTAAACTGCTTGTTTGCACCGATGCGGACCACCACCCCATTCCCACGACAACAGAGCTCTGATCGTCTTTGTAATAAGTGCATCGGGACAGAAAAGCTTTTAGGGGAAGGCCTCCTTGGAAGGAATGGTCGGGGGCGGTTGAGTAGCCAATAAACAGGAAGTGCTCTCACATTTCCTGGCCTCCTCTCGCTCGTTCTCAGCGGCGGCCTTCTGGGGGTTGAAGTTCCTCTTCTCCATTTCCTTCACCAGCCGCTGAGCCTCGTCCAGCAGCTTAGTCACGTCCTCAGACTGTGTGTCGCCACTGGTGCCCGCCTCCCTCAGCTCGTCCAGCAGGTCTGCACGCACACACACACACGCACACACGCACACACACACACGCACACACGCACACACACACACACACACACACACACACGCACACGCACACATGCACACAAACAGGGTTTTATAAGACAATGTAATTTGATAGAGAGATAGTAGAGTGTATTCCACAAAGTACATCATCATCATGATGCGTGAAGAGTAAAAAGTAAAAGGGCCCAGAGACCAGAGTATTTTTCTGAAGGTCACCCCTGCGTTACCTTTGATTTTCTTCAGCAGCTTCTGGATTTCTGTGTCCAAATCTTTGGCTCTTTGGTCGGTTTTCTCTGCGTTTTGGACCACTTTCTTTGCCACGGCCATCTGTTTATCAGCCTACATAAAAATGATAAATAACAAATGTTATTTATGTGTGTGTGTGTGTGTGTGTGTGTGTGTGTGTGTGTGTGTGTGTGTGTGTGTGTGTGTGTGTGTGTGCGTGTGTGTGCGTGTGTGTCTCTACCTTGGCTTTGAGGGCACTGATATCATCAATGAGGGTCTCCACGTCGTTCTCCAGCTGAGCCACTTTAGGCTTTTGGCTTTCGATGGTGGCGTTGAATTTATTGACTAGAATCTGCAAGAATCCACAAAACATTACACATTAACATTGAGTAACATAACACAAGTACTACAAACGACTACTAATACAACCACATTGAAGCTTGAGATCTCATGCAAAGGTTATTTCTTGATGTGTTTGGCGATATTAACCTAAATAAACATAAAACAAAAAGAAATAAGCCAACTTTTATTCTCTCAAACTAAAATTAATTTGTTATTTTTTTTGAGCCAACCACAATGCATTCCTTTTATGCCGTTACGAGAAAGGATTGAAACTTCAACTCCCAAAGTCAACGAATAGAAAGAAACGGTTATGGGGGCCAAAGCCCTATCTCCAGCAGCTCGACGAGGCATGAAAGGCTGATTCCATGGGGGTCTCAGTTCACGCAGCCCACAAGATGTATGCTGCCGTCCAAACCGTGCAGTGGCTTACGTGTGTTGACACACACACACACACACACACACACATACCCATACACACACACACACACATAATTTTTCAATGGGACTCAATGGGAATAAAACACACCCTAGTCACTCCACGTCCGCGTATGAGTGTGTACTACACAATTACACTAAAGAGAGATGGAGAGGCACTAAAATGGAAGTGGGTGTTAGTGTACATTATGGCATTACTGTAGTGTAAGTGCCAGTGCTATATCACTGCTGAACCACTGCAGACATCGAGACGGAGACATGCTGGCGCATACTAAAACGTTTGTGTGTATTACACTTGTCGCCGTGTGGAAAAGCCCAGCTTTTCCCTTTTCTTTTAAGTGCCGTTTGACACCATTCACTCATGGAGATTAACAGTACGAAAAGTGATGGTCCAGCCACTGCGGCTTTCCTTCCACTGACTTTCCTTCGACTTTCCATTGAAGAGGGAAGCCGGCAAGGAAAGCAGACTTTCCTTCAAGGTCCCGCCGTTCACTTTTAGTATCGTATCGGCTCTACCCTTTGAGAACGGCAGAAGCACCCCTTTCGTCGGAAGCCGTGAATCCCTAACGTCTGGTGCTCGTAACGTGTGCGTCCCAGCGCTCGCGGCGGGCTACCTTGGTCTCCGAGATGGCCTTCTCCAGCTTGCCGAGCCGGTTGTAGGACTCGGCGCCGGCGGAGGCGTTCTCCAGCTGGCCCTTGATCCTCGTCAGGTCGTTGTCAAGGCGCTCCAGGTCGGCCAGCAACGTCTGGGCGCAGCTGTCACACTCTGCAAGACAAAGCAAGAGGGGCGGGGGGGGGGGGGGGCGGGGGGACACCGCCGGTGTCAGTGTCATGGTTGTCGTCGTCGTCGTAGCGACGGTAAGGTAATTGAAGAATGTTCAGCCGGGAGATGAGCTCTGACCTTGGCATTGCCCCTCTGTGTTTGTGTCTCCGGGCTCGAGTGTGTTCTTACACGCTGCAGGGGAAAAGAAAGAGAGTTAGGAATCGAAAATACAATTGTTAAAATTATTAAATATTTTTTTATATAAACGCAGGTAGACATGTCATTCTGAATTATTTGTAATAATTCAGTATTGATCCATCTTTTGAGACGTACCTCCGGTGCTGGGGTCACAGCTGTTGCCGTTTCCGTGGCAATTGCAGGGCTGACAACTGCTCCCTGCCGACATGGGATCGCCATAGAAACCTGGAGCACATCTATGGAAGAGAAGCGAATGGTCGGTATTGAGCGACCGCCACACTCTCGGGTCTTTGACCTTTATCACTCGTTATCACTAATGACCTCCCGTAGGGTCTGGGTGTACTCATCCCCCAGTGGGGGGGGGGATGAAAACCCTCCTCATCAAGACACTTACTTTTCACATCTCTCTCCTGCATAGCCTTTTTGACACACACACTGGAAGCCAGCCGGACCCTCCTGGCAGCCCAAAGCAAAGCTGGAGGAGGACCAACAGACATGGTTATTACACACACGACGGTGAGGCCTCTGTCGGTAACGTTAGTGTTTCATAATGCGTTTACTCTCTCCTTCATGTTTTTGTATGTATATTCAACTGAAGTCATTCAATCGTATTTGTATTGCATTTAATCACAGGTACAGTCTCAAAGGGATAACAGGCCATGTGTTTATGACACCCCCCCTGACCCTATCCCCCCCAGAGGGTAAGAAAAGTATATATGATGTGAAAAACGCACACACACACACACACACACACACACACCTGTTGGAGGCCACAGAGAATGGGCACGGGCACACTCGGCATGATCTCTGAGCGGGGTTGCCATAGTAACCGTCCTTGCAGCGCTCACAGCTGTGCCCGCCCGCGTTGGAGTCGCAGTTCTGGAATGTGTGTAAGAGAGCATTCATCAGTGCTTGGTGAGGCGTGCGGTCAACAGAGGTTAATGTACATACTGCTGCTTCTACCTTTGTATTATTAGTTTCAATAGTTTGAGGTTAGAATGGTAAAGATTAGAATAATTATAATGGGCTGGCTGGTAAGAGTGGAAAATAAATACCTGTACCTGGGCAGTCATCGTGTCTACTTTTTTGATCATCAGTAGGTTCTTAAGAAATTATTATTATTATTATTATTAAGGATTTTCAGATTCAGTTGACACTGTCCTCATGTCTAGATCTCGAGGTCCTCAGTTTATTAATCCTATTTGTTTTCTCAAACATTGTTTCCCATTGTTTCTTGTTCCTGAAGCAGTTTATAAAATTAGAACTGGACACACTGTACAGTTTGTAACGTACACCACAGCAGCATGAAATCTAGGGCCTCCAACTCCACCACAAAGAGTTATTTGTGGTGCTGCTGTGGGAGAGCAGGCGAGAGAGGTTTAAGCGTGTGTTGTTGGTGTGTCTCTAGGCAGACCCCTATGCTGCTATGTACAGTACAATACACTATGGCTCCGATACAGGCCCTGTCTTGATTGACTTACGTAAGAGGTGGGTGGGGGGAAAGAAAAAACACTGAGACTTTGGGTCTAAGGTTTCCTCTGAGATCTAATCTCTGAAAGCCAGAAGGAGTAATACGAAGACAGAAGAACCAACAGAGAGGACAGAAATAAGGTGAGATTCTATGTCATGCTAGAGATTTAACATGAGTAAGGGGTGCATGGCTACACCATGGCTGGCACCAAGTGGTGACCACTGATATTAGCCTCAAGGTCTAGACTGGTAATCACTGTTGATTCAATTTGAATGGGTGAGTAAATATGTGAGTGAGTGAGTGAGTGAGTGCGTGAGTGAGTGAGTATGTTTATGATTAAGTGAATATGATCATGATTGAGTGGGAGAGGAAATGAGGAAGTGAGTGAGTGAGTGAGTGACTGAGTGACTGCCTCACTGAGTCACAGATGGAGACAAAGATTGAAGTTAAAGCAATAAGCAATTGATTAATTGGCTCTTACCAGACATCTTCCTGTTTTGTCTTCACAGTCAATGGCAAGGCCGTTGCACTCACATCGTACACAGCGTCCAAGGTAAAGCCCGCTGCCGTCTCTATAGTAACCACGATTGCATTTCTGGAACACAAAGACAAATTATATAGAGACTGGAGGGATACATCATCATCAACACTCACAGGCCTATACTTTAGAATGTACAAAACATGTGAGACATGTTTTGCACGTCAAAGTGTTCATTAAAAGGTGTTAACAAATAATTGTTGTTCCCTTGAAAATGACACCGACCTAAAGCAATGTTAAAGACAGAGCTCAAAGGATTCCCTTCTCTAAGTCCTGCCATGTTTTCACTTGATTCAGGCAGCCGTTCAACATGAACAGAAAGTCCAATTCCCCAACCAGCGCTTAAGAAGACGGTTCATGGAGTTAGCGTTGCGCACTCGGCAGCGAACCAATAAAGTTACACATTAACGCGGTAACGTCCACACATGCCCTTTTGCTTTCCCCGATAAGAGCGTTTACAGTCCTTCAAGATCTGCATCCTTAGTCCCGGGAACAAAAGCGAAGCGCGACACACAAACAAACAACGACCCTTCCTCGTTCTGTTCGGGTCAACGCCGCCCACCCCCCCCCCCCCCCCCTGAACACGACCCCCGACGACCTTCCTTTACCTCGATCTGAGCGTCGCCCGCACTGTCCTCAAAGGTGGGGTACTGCACCACCTGCCCTCTGTCCTGCATCCACGGGTGCTGCACCCTCTGGTAGCCCATGTCGCTAAGCGATGGGAAGTGAACCCCCTGCGGGCCGTCCGGCTCATCCCCCAGAAACGCGGGGCGCTCTGCCCCTCGATCAGGCTCCCTGGGGTGCTGGGGTCCCCTCTCCCCTCTCTGGTAGGGCCTGTGGCCGGCGGTGCACAGCCCCAGCAGGGTGAAGCATAGCAGGGCTTGTAGGGCGGTGGTGGGAGCGCTAGGCCGGGCACCGGGTCGATGCCACCGCCGCCGCTGTCGCTGTTGCATATCCATACTCGTGTCTGACATTCCTAGTGTGTAGTCTGGTGAACTGACTGCCTCTCTGCCTGGAGTGCGACTCTTAAAGGGGGGAGTGTGAGCACACACACACACTCACTCACTCACTCACTCACTCCGACGCAAGCGTGACACACCCTGCCGACGCTCACCTGGCTGAGTCAGCTCCGGGGTTGGTGGGTAGGTACGCACTCAACACACACACACACACACACACACACACACCTCCAGACACACACACACACACACACACACACATACACAGCTGTATTGTATAATAGGCCTATGCTTACTTGTGTGTACATATTTCATTCAATGTGAGATGCATGTCTCTGGACCACACCAATAATGATTCTGTCCACTACAAATAGTGTATGTTGAGATCTTTTTCTTTCATTTATCCATTATAAATCCCTACAAATCATAGCCACAGAGGAACCGGTGTCTGGAAATAGCAAAGAGAGTGTCAAACCGTGCTAGAAACATAAACATGTACACACAGGGCTGAGGTTTCCCAGCTATTATGACCGTGATTGGGAATGTATTTCCAGACACCATCAGACTTCTTAAACATAACATTGAGACAACTGGGTGTGTCACAATGCACACACACACGCACACGCACACATACACACACATAAACACACACACATTTACAGGTACAGACACAGCTGGCTATTGAGTAAGAGTCTATCGTCGGCTGCCACGCCCTGCAGTGTGTCAGGGGCCTCTCCCTTTCTTATGCCCTCCAGGTACGTATTAATAATTTCCGCTTATAACACACCCAAGATGAAGTAGAGCACACGTACACCGACGTAGACGGACACCCCACACGGCAACAATGGTTTGTGTACAACCACGGGGCCATATAAGGAGGCTACATGAAACAGGACACCCAGAAAAAACCTGTTGTGCCTGCATCACATGAGTGATTTTATAAATCAGTTATGTAGATGTGAAATAAATCTCTGATTAATATCAATATTGATACAAAATCGAGAAGAAATCGACTGAGATTGGGGCTGAAAAACAGATGACATTGCAGCTGCTCAAATAGGACGATAACATCATTGCACAGAATGTCACGTGCAAAACGTCTACGACCCTACCCCAGAGATATACCGCAGAAAGACGTCTTCAATCAAGGCGTACCGACAGACAACCAAACCAGCGCTGGATGTGGTTAGAAACGCTGTTGCTTAGAGCAGTACAATCCCTAATATTATGTCTGCGTGACTGTACACCTCCCCTCGGGGCAGCAACGTTGATGCAGCACTACTCCCAGCCAGGTATTTTCCAGTGCATTCAGCCCCGGAATCCTCACTTGATGAATTCTTCCTCATGCGGCAGAGCTCATTTGCCAAAGGGTGGGGCTCTTTGTTCAGGCGTGTCAGGACAGCCTCCTCTCTCCCTCCCTCCCTCCCTCCATCCCTCCCTCTCTCTCTCTCCCCCACTCCCCTCCATATCTGTGGAGAAATTCTGCTTCTGCCGAAGTTGACCGTTTCACTCACCGCCTTGTCTCCACCTCAACCGCACCAAGCCCACCCACCACCGAGAACCCCACCCAAACCCCACCGACCACTCAAAGACACCACCCTCCCCCTCCCATCTACGTCGAACCACCTTTCACTCTAATCCCACGTTCCCCTCAGCAAAGCATTCACTCAGCCGGGAAAAAACGCCTGCTTGGGGCTTGAGATATACAGAAGGTCGATATAGGATACACTAATGTAAAGTAGATATAGGATACCCTAATGTAAAGTAGATAGAATACACTAATGTAAAGTAGATATAGGATACACTAATGTAAAGTAGATAGAATACACTAATGTAAAGTAGTTATAGAATACACCTATGTATAGGGATATGATATGTAAAGGGGTAGGATACCCTAATGTAAAGTAGATACGATACCCTAATTTAATGCATAGGATTAGAGTTTAGGTGTTGGGTTACAGATGATTAATTTAAGGTATACTGTTTCACATGATAAATACTTAAACTGTTGGTGGAGAATTGTACGTAGTGTGAAACGAGTGCTGGTTATATTTAGACACTGTGTTAGTATCTAAGGGTCAGGGCAGACTGTAGCCAACAAAGAAACTTGATAGGGGGTAGCCTAGCACAAACCATTTAGTAAGAATTAGCACTTCCATGGCCTGCAGCCACGATTCAGCCTAGTGGAGTGAATAGAGCACTTTATTAACCCGATCATAACTCCCTCATTTCTTCTTCTACATTTGTCAATTGTCGGGCAGCATTCAGGGAATTAGTGTGTGACTCAACAGCAATCTGTAACGTTAGTATTGGTCGCAGAAAAGGGAGCTAGTGCATTTATATAAGTATGACGTATAATAAGAGACAACAAGGAAATAAACCAGGACAGGGAATAGGAAGCAAAGAGATGCCTTCACCAGAGGGAGGTGCATAGAGCGGTGCAGACAGTACATTTTCTTGGTTTTAAAATCTCTTTGCAAACTGTTGTTTTTTATGTTTGATTTATTTTATATTAACCTGTATAAGATGTTTTGGACCAAAACTCGCCTGTCCACCGATTCTCTAGCATGATTCTAGAGACATTATTATTTGGCAACTTATTTCAGTATAGACTTTGTTTTTCTTCATGCTGTGCGCAATCTATCTGGGCTAGAACGGATCTCAACAAGACAAGCTAGTGTCGAATACAAACTGAAATAGTTGATCAGAACAGTAAGTTCTGAATGTTGATACATGTCTCACCATGTCCTCCAGAACGAACAGTCATAAATCGAGCATTAAATCAATAGTCGCTGCTTGAAAATCTGACCTCATGTTGGAGTTTATTAATTACAATGATAATTTACATTGTCTACATGTCATAACACAAACAATGATTTGAGGATGCACATACCAGAGCCGTGGGAATGAAATCTTCTCGTGCAAGACTGTCATGAACTTTGATCAACTCAGGTCGGTTTAATAATCTCTGATGGTTACTTAATGGTTTACTTATTATGTGTGATTCCAACGACAATCACCCATCTTTACACCATCTTTACACCCATCTTTACACCCTGGCAGTGTGATGCTTTTCAGCTGTAGAACAAATCACAATCATTACAAGGACTTGTAATGGATGGGGTTCGGGGAACTAAAGACTAGACCACCGGTATGAGTCCTGTGTGTCTACGGGATTGTTTACAAGATTGTCGGGCAGCGACCCTCCTCTCTATAGAGCCCTCGTTTGGTGGATAATATTTCTACACGATCGGCGAAGTACAAAGTAGCCGGTGCCACCAGATTAAAGAGTCAAATCAGAAAGAAAACGTTTGGTGGCTCCTCACCTGACAGGAGTCTCCGGCGTACTCGGGAGGGCAGGTGCACTGCTCCACGCTGCCGGCCGGGGCCCCGGGGCCACTGTCGGAGGCCGTCTCCAGGCCCACCTCCCCCAGGCTGAGGCGCTGGCTCTGGGTGAAGTAGAGGCCCCGGATCCTCAGGCCCTCCATGTCGGCCAGCACCATCATCAGCTCCTCTCTGGACACGGGCCTGTTGGTCAGGGCGTGGCGCCAGAGCCCCTGCACCAACAGACAGTGAATCCATTTTATTTCATGGTATTTCTTACTGTGTTTCCCTTGTTAAACATTCTGTATGGGATCCGTATCAACATTTGATGGATTGATTCTGTTGATTGATTTAATACTGATGTCCATCCCTGTTTTGGGTCCTAGGTGTTATCGTAGTCCACAAGTCAGGGGAGAAGGTACTCTTTAGATGTTCTTTGGATTAGTTTTACTAGTTTACTATTTTAATTAATGTACACACTTATTGTATGTTGTACGTCCTTGCACTTAAAAACAGTACTTAGCATTGTGTAGCATCTTATCCTAGGTATCTTTGTTGTATACGGTGAATGGGTTAACCTAGCGATTGTTAGTGCTTTGCACTTGGTTCGATGAACATCCTTACTGTACCGACAGTGATATATTGTTGCTCTTTCTTCTGAAAAATACAGTACTTATTGTAAGTCGCTTTGGATAAAAGCGTCTGCTAAATGCCCTCAATGTAAATGTAAATGTATTTCTTTATATATTCTTTCTTTCTTGTGTGTCGCATGAATGTATTTTATAAATCACCTTGATTGATGGACCACCAGTTTACAGTAATGACAATACAAAGGTCAGCGAAGAGGTCATGCATACTAAGATAGTAAGCACAGGGTTACCGGTGTCATCTAATGCAGTGGTTCTCAAACTTTTTCTACTAGTGTACCCCCTCTAATATATTCTTTCTTCACTGGCAGAAAACATTTTTGGCAGAAAAATAAAAAAAATGGAACATAATGTGCGTTCTTTGGCAGCGTAAACGTGGACATTAAAAGGGTTATGTTTCAACCACTTGACCATTTTCTTGATTTTCTATTGTCTAGCTTTTAGAATAAAAAGTTGCTCAGGGTGAAAGAAAACTAGTAGTTAGCGTAACATTTTATGAGTACCCTTAGGTGTATGCATACCCCCATTTGAGAACCACTGGTCTAATGCATGGGAAGCGTTTGGAATGAACCTCACCTCCACAAGCTGGACCCGGCCGTGATGCAGTCTGTCTGGCGTCGGGGGATCTGCCCCCTGGTGGACTAGGGTCATGCCCTGACCCTGGAAAGCACATCGCAAACAACCAGCATCAATATATATGGATGAATATAGCGGGGCGAGAGAGACAGGAGATGACAGGAGGAAACGAGAATCCACATACACTGAGGATGATGTCAGGGCTTCTGTCTATCAGCTGCATGCCTTCAGCGGGAACACCGAAGGACTTGGACTGGAAGGTGAGGAGGCCCCCGTACGATAACACCTAGGACCCAAAACAGGGATAGGAATCATTTAGTCAATCAATCAAATAAATAGATCAAATGTTGACATGGATCTCATACCACATAATTAACAAGGGAAACAAGAATAAGAAATACAATGAAATAAACTGTAATGAAATGAATTCACTGTGATATTGAAGTGTGCATTGATGTATTGTATATGTTTAAAACTTGAACATGAATGAAAAATAATATTTAAGCAAGATAATATACGATTCAACAGTACAAATCAACGTGTATAACAGAGAACAATACATTTTGGCGAATCCTTAAAATAAATAATAATAATTTAGCCAATAGTACACAATACACCAGCTGTCTCCAAATTCTGTCCTGACAAAACACAAAAAGAAAACCTGACCCAACGACTCACTCTGTCTCCCAGGTAGGAAGGTGGCGCCACCCAGTGGAGAACCTGGGTGGCGGGCGACAGCTCCTGGATGTTGGCCACCACCGTGTTGCTGGCTGTGTTCAGCGCCGACGCTACCTCGTTCTGGTCGGGCTTCTCCAGGCGCCAGCCCCGCATGTCCATAAACTAACGGCGGTGGTGGGGAAGGCGGGCATGAGGGACCGGGATCTGAGCTGATAACCCTCGGAGCCTCGGAGATCCTCTCCGAGGCTCACGTGTGTGTGTGTGTGTGTGTGTGTATGTGTGTGCGTTTAAGTCTGTGTGTGTAAGTGTGAGTATGAGCATGTGTGTATATGTGTGTGTGTGTGTGTGTTTGTGTTTGTCTTTGTGTGTGTGTGTTGTGTGTGTGGTCTAATGCTCAAGTCAAGTGACAGCCAATCCTCCTATCTGAAAACAGCTGGTTTCCCGAGTGGTTTATATCGGGTTGGGTTTGTGTCGCACATTGCAATTGTGATTGCTTAATAAACTGCAAAGGTTCTCTTTCACAAGGCATTCACGGCAACAAATGCCAACGAACACACGCACACTGGTACACACCAAAACACACACACACACACACACACACACACACACACACACACACACACACATACTGGTGCACACAAAAAAAAACACACACACACATACACTCAAATATGCATATAGGCACACACACCAACCCACACACAAACACACACACACACACACACACACACACACCTTCCCCCGGTGCTTGCCGGAGCTCTGGCACCGGTTGGTGGCGCCGAAGCAGAAGCAGCGCGTGCAGCCACTGGGGTTGGAGGGCTCAAAGTGGAAGGAGGAGTCCTTGCAGACGTCACAGCGGGCTCCCCCGACGTTCCTCTGTGAGAGCGGGACCGCCCGGCCGTTACAGCGAGGTGGAGCACCAGGCATGGTCGTCAAACAGTAAGAACACACTTGGTGGAGTGCGTTGAAAATCCAGCAACCGTTGCGCATTTGGCGACAAACTGTCTTTGGCTTTGTCCACGTTTGTGTTTTGGTAAAACAGATTGACCCGCTACAGATTAGCACAACCGAAGTCGTCTGTTTTGTTTAATTCCTATTAAGATAGTCTAATGGTACGGCGTGTTTTAATAATTTACATTTAGCAGACACTTTATCTAAAGCAACTTACAACCATTCATACATTCAGGGTGAGGGGTCTTGCTCAGGGACACCTCGAGCCGGGGATCAAACCAGCAACCTTTCCGTTACAAGTCAACACGCTCTACCTCCCGCCTCCTACATAATCCATAGTATTATCTTACTTACGGGTGTGCACACACTCTAAACCTCTATTCAACGAATACCCCTATTTCTCATATCAGCAGTCCAATCATCTTGCTACGTGTTAACCTTTAGAATAAATCGTATCTATGGTAAATATTTGCCCGGCGACCACACAATGCGCAGCCCTCCTACCTTACAGAGACACCTCCCTGTGTCTGGGTGGCACACGTCGGACGTCACGCCGCTCTGGTTGCAGTCACATGGCCTGCAGTTCGGGTAGCCATGGTAACCGCCGGCACAGCGGTTGCACTGCCGACCGCCGATTCTCGGCTTGCAACTGCAATTTTTTTTTACAATAAAGCGTAAACATGCAACATAAATCAGACAGGGCAAGGAGTTTTCACTTGGTTTTACAAGGTTGGCTTTACATCGTTTTTATGGTTTTATGGTTAGGTTGTCATAATATACGTCAAACTGCCGGGGCCTCAAGATAAACTGTGATTGCTGTTTTGTGTCTCTGACTAAACGTTGGGACGTAGTTGGATGCATGCATGGCACTGCATGGCACTGCCAGCATCATCAACGGATCAACACTGGTCTGTCACTCATTCGCCCTATCCGATGTAAAGTTGTTGATGCCCGTCCCAAGTCTCAGTTGTGTTGTTGACACCAAACCGAGCGAGCCTACAACTCTGTCCCAAACTGGACTTTGGATATACTGTATATCCTCTCTCTCTCATTGCTATTACTGCATGTCCTCTCTCTCTCTCTCCTCTCTATTGCTATATGACCTCTCTCTCCTCTCTATTGCGATATGACCTCTCTCTCTCTCTCTCCTCTCTATTGCGATATGACCTCTGTCTCTCTCTCCTCTCTATTGCTATATGCCCTCCCTCTCTCTCTCTCTCTATTGCGATATGACCTCTCTCTCTCTTTCTCCTCTCTATTGCTATATGCCCTCCCTCTCTCTCTCCTCTCTATTGCGATATGACCTCTCTCTCTCTCTCTCTCTCCTCTCTATTGCTATATGCCCTCCCTCTCTCTCTCCTCTCTATTGCTATATGCCCTCTCTCTCTCTCTCCTCTCTATTGCTATATGCCCTCCCTCTCTCTCTCTCTCCTCTCTATTGCGATATGACCTCTCTCTCTCTCTCTCTCTCTCTCTCTCTCTCTCTCTCTCTCTCTCTCTCTCTCCTCTCTATTGCTATATGCCCTCCCTCTCTCTCTCCTCTCTATTGCTCCACAGGATTCATCGGCGCATGCTGCTCAACCCACGGGCACTGTCCGGTGACGTTGTGACAGCCGGGGCCCCCGGAGGGCCGGACGCCGGTGGGGGAGCAGTCGCAGCCCTCGCAGCCCAGCAGGGGGTGGAAGCTGAAGGTCTGGCTGTCGCACACGTCGCACGACGGCTTCACCGTCTGGGGGGGGCAGATGCAGCGGCCCGTCACCTCGTCGCACAGGCGCCGACCGCACTCGCACGCTGGAGAGACACACACAGACACACACACACACACACACACACACAGACACAGACACACACACACACACACACACACATCCTTCAGCAGAGGGAGAGGGATAATGGATGGACGGATCCTTCTGTTGGGACTTTGTACCGTTCAATTGTGTATTATTTCAATTTGCATTCTATTGATTATTCCCGATGCTTCCCAGCATCTTTTGCACTCCAAGCCATCCTAGAATGGCATCCCAAAGGTTATCTGTCAGCTGACCTCCCATGGGGTTCTACACTTGGTTTTCAGGGGATGTAACATGTTTGACGTGTCTTAAGAGTCAGTGGGTCATTGTGAGTGAGGGTCCAGTACTGTATGACGCCTTTATTCTGATCTCAGACCAATCAGGGGTCATGCTGATGGTGTTCCGTGTCCACCTACGTCTGCAGTAAGGGAAGCCGTAGTATCCCGTGGCGCACTTGCTGCACCGTCGACCAATCACGTTAGGCCTGCAGGTGCACTGTCCTCCATCCGGATCGCAGGCCGTCAGCGTGGATCCCGATTCGTCGCAGTCGCAGGGGAGGGCTCCGTTGTTATAGGCTGCCACCAGAGAGTGGGCGGAGCGTCTGCAGAACTCTGAGGACGTCCTGGGGCTAGAGAAAACGAGGGAAACGGTTCACTGCACCACGGTCACAGCAAGAGGGCGCTACTCACAAAACATATCAGCTGTGCTGAGGATTAAGTGGTTGAGGCTTTTTTCTGAGGTACTTACAACGTTAGCATTACATTATCATTATACATTATTACATTATCATAGCATAATTGTCTAAGTCATGTTTTAAGATTTTCCGATTTTTTATTTACACTGTCACAGTAAGTTCCACCAAATGTGTGAACAAGTAGAGTCAGGCAGATATCACAATTTGGCCAAAATATGACTTTTATGATTATGCTGATTATCCTCATAGCAATTATGCTATGAGGCTAACATTATGTTAGAATAGTTCATAATTCATGGCGTGACATGCTCATTGGTCAAAAAGGAAGGAAACCTACTCAATATGGAAGCCCTCCCCTCGGCACCGCGTGATGAACTCTGCAGACTTGTTGAGCGGCTTCTCTCTCAAGAGGTCTGGGGTGTAGCTGTCATCAGCCACCACCATGACGTAGTCCTGAGGCCACGCACAGCACGTCAATATCACAGCAAAACACTGCTGCCAAATATCACTTTCAATGCAAGCACGAGAAATCTATCGCACACTCCCCCGAATGGGAGCTGAGGTTTTTTATTTTATTTTATTATTTCAGGTTTAAGCTACTAAAACAGTGATTGAGAGAAAGTGCATGTGTGTGTTCTTGTGTGTGTGTGAGGCCCTCATTATTCTTTCTGTGAAGGATGTTATAACAGCACACAGAAAGAACCAGACAGGTCTCCTCAACCTGTGGTCCTGACCACACCTGTGGTCTTTATGTTCAATGTGAACTATGAACATAAAGGTAAAATGTAACTTTCAAGGGGATAATTTACACATTGGTTCACTTGTATATAAATATAAAAATGCATATAAAATGCATTAAAACATGAAAAGATCTACCCGTTCTGTTGATGTATGCTTTAGTGCTGCAGCTGGGGCTACGTGTGTGTGTTTGTGTGTATGTATGTCTGTGTGTGTGTGGGTGTGTCTGTGTGTGTGTGTGTGTGTGTGTGTGTGTGTGTGTGTGTGTGTGTGTGTGTGTGTGTGTGCGCACGTGCCCATGTGCGTGCGTGTTAGTGTGTGTGTGTTTTGCTAGTTTGCTTTGGAACACACTCATAACTAATCCGATGAGCAGCTGCACCTGTGTTTACCCTGCTCTGACACTATAAAGAGAGCTGATTGTTCAACGGTGTGAGGCTAAGGATGATTGGTGCTGTTGTTACGCTCGACGCTGAACCGGAACTGACCAGAGTGAGGGTCTTCCCGGGGGGGATCTTGACTGTGATGGTGGGCTCTCGCCCCCCGTCGAACTCCAGGGAGATGCGGTTGCTCGCGACCACCACCTCCCTGCAGCCAGACATGCTGGGGCAGAAGGAGGCATCCACCGAGCCTGGGAGAGAGAGAGAGAGAGAGAGAGAGAGAGAGAGAGAGAGAGAGAGAGAACATAAAGTAATATAGAAGAGAGAGAGGACATACAGTAATAGAGAGAGAGAGAGAGAGAGAGAGAGAGAGAGAGAGAGAGAACAAACAGTAATATAGAAGAGAGAGAGGACATACAGTAATAGAGAAGAGAGAGAGAGAGAGAGAGAAAGGGGACATACAGTAATATAGAAGAGAGAGAGGACATACAGTAATATAGAAGAGAGAGAGAGAGAGGACATACAGTAATATAGAAGAGAAAGAGAGGACATATAGCAATAGAGAAAAAAGAGAGAGGACATACAGCAATAGAGAAGAGAGAGAGAGCGAGAGAGAGAGGACACACAGTGATACAGAAGAGAGAGGACATACAGTAAAAGAGAAGAGAGAGAGATAGAGAGAGGACATACAGTAAAAGAGATGAGAGAGAGGAGCACAAGTTTAGAGGAGCTCTAATCCCAGCCAATCCTCCCTGCGTTCATTCCATAAAAGGAAGAGTGTACGAACCCTTTGATCATCTTGAGTCATGGGACAGGAACGTGAAGGGTTTAATCTGCGCTCAGGGGAGCATTACAGCCTTACCGGTGGAGGAGGAGGAAGAGGCCACACAGCCAACATCACACAGTTCACCAGACAGACACATTGAAACATCTCCCATCGGGACCAACTCCCAAACGGGAGTTGGTCCCGATGGGAGATGTTTCAATATGTTTCAAGACGTTTCAATTATTCAATTATTAAATATTCAATTAAATTCAATTACATTTTATTTGTATAGCCCTTAATCACAGGTACAGTCTCAAAGGTCTTAACGGGACATATATTTATGACCCCCCCCCCCCCCCCCCCCGACCCTAGTCCTCCAGAGGGCAAGAAAAAACTCCCTTAATTAGCAAGGAAGAAATCTAGAGAAGGAACAGAGGCAGAGTGGAGGATTCCTCGTTCCAGGGATGATTAGGAGCGCAATGGGGGTGCATCATTGACATACGTACATACTGATGCTGTCAGTTAAATGCGTTATTAACGGCGTAACCAGCGCAAACTCATTTTAACAGCGTAATTTTTTTTGTCGTAGGATTAATGTTTAGTTTTTTTGGTTTGTTTTTACCCTTTTATTGATGGACGGTGTTACATTGTGTGAGAGATTATTTTTGCTCCAAGCGTGAATGACTGCTCCAAGTGAGAATGTTAGTGTGAAATTGAACACTACAGTATATGCCAATGTTGTTTTCAATAAGAAACATTTGCATAAAGCAAGCTGATCCACTTTTCCATGTTGATAAGAGCATTAAAATGAGAAAAAATAAAGGAACAAAAAGGAATCAAGGGACATTTTAGAATAGATAAAAATTTTAAAAAGAGATTAATTGCGAGTTAACTATGACATTAATGCGATTAAATATTTCAATCGTTGACGGAAAAACATTTTAAATCGGTGATGGGGTGCTGGCCGGTTAACCCTAAGGAGCGTCCAGGCAGCCAGTCGCAGTCACCGCAACACGCCGACACACTCCCTAACCAGGAGTCGGTCATCTCTTAATTAAAATGATCCAGTGAAGACCCCTCCTGTCCCGACCCCTCCCCTCACCCCCCTCACCGTTCCAGGTCCATCCCGCCTCCACCAGGACCCCCACAGGGAAGGAGGGGTGCTCCGGCTGCCGGTAGTGGAGCACCACCACGTAGCGTCCCGGCAGTGGCACCCTGGGGCGGAAGCTGATCTCCGTCTGGGACAGAGGGGGTCGTTGTCATGACGTTGACAAATAAGGGGAGGTGAGTGAGTGCTTGATGGACGTTAATTAGGTTTAATGTGAGCAGTGTAATGTCTCTAATCAATTAAGCATAGCGCTTAATTAAGCAATAAATCAATACAGTGCGGATTCACTATCTGTACTTGTTGTTATCTGATAATAGAGATCATATATATATACTGTATATATATATATATATATATATATACACATGTATATACATTGCCTGCCCTAGCTTTAATACATATTATGTATTAAAGCTTGGGCAGGCAATTCATTTTAAGCTTAGTAGAAAAAATGTATATGTTGAAATTCTCTTAACATCCCGACAGCAAATAAAAAATCAAACGCATAAATCTGGGATGTTTGGCTGTTGCAGGCCTGTAATAAGCCTGTCTGGCAGCCTACCTACCCAGTCAGCTCCTGCACTCACAGTGGATCAACAGGGCTCCCCATACCTGTTGCTAAAGCTAGAGCTAGTCGTGTGTTCTGGGTGAGTGGCTTTTAAGGGCGTGGCCTGAAGGGCGGGGTGGATGGATACTTTCAAAATCCAGCTTAATCTTGCTGGTTTCTCAAAATTGCCCACTCTAGCTTTAATAATAATAATAATAATAGTGATAGCGCTAACAATAAGAGAACAGGTCAGATAGTTCACTGATCAGGATCAGGGTGTGCACCTGTGGAGACTTCAGCAGCACTCCTTCGCTTGGGGGGCCAGTGAGGGGTAAGAGCCCGGTCTGACGCCGCTGCCTCCAGTCCTCGCCCTCCCTCCGCTGGGGGGCCGCCCCCAGGGACGGGGACCTCCGACCCTCCCTGGCCGCGTCCAGGACCCAAGCCGACGCCGGCCTGGGGAACTGGCTCGGAACGCAGTACTGGCTGTGAGCACAGAAACGCAGATCCAACATGGCAGGCATAAGTTATAGGATAACTTGGACCCTATTTTCCCATCATTTTGGGTGTAAGGGACCAATGCGGACCACTGTGTTTTAAATTGGAACAGTGTTGAACGTGAATGCTGAAGTCATCGTTGACCAATTCTCGCTTAAGGAGATGTTGTTGTTCTGAAATCTTGTTGTTGCAGTACATCCCAGCCCTCCTTCACCCAAATAGTTTAGATAACACTAAGCTACGCGTTCTGTAGTCAAGCACAACAAACTCTTGACAGATTTCTTCTTGAGTGAGACTTGGTTGACACAACAAAGTCTCAGACTAGATCAAGCGAAAGGTAAAGAAAAAAGTGATATTTTGCAAATGTACATCCTTTCGGACGTACATTTGCAGAATGCTATTGCCCCAAAGGTTAACACATCAGCCCATTTTGCGGATTACAGCTGCAGCATTCTTGCTTGATAATTAACCAATGTAAGAAATTGTCTTCCACATTCAACCCCTAGATTCGAAATGATGGGAAAATAGGGTCTTGGTTGAAACGTCCTTAAGTTCTTCCTTAAGCCTGCCATTCAAGGCACAGCTTGGCTACACTACAGAACAATTATGTGACTCATTAGCGGTGAGGGTCAGCTGCCGGGCAGGGTGCGACCTACTGTATGAAACAGCATTTAGCGGCCAATAATCCCATAATCTGTCCCGACATCCAAATGAGTATGGTAGACTTTTGTGAACGTACAGGAGTACACGCATCACAGGTAGGCATGCATGCTTCAGGATTAATCAGTATGATCTCATTCACGATTTCCTGCTCCACTTCCCACTCCTCTTCCACTCTCTCTTTCATTTCACAGTTTCTCTTTTAAGGTAATATCCGAATGTAATATATATCACCACAGCAGATAGAGCTTGGGCATTAAAAACAATCCTGAAAGTAGGTACCGAGGTCATCATCATACTATCATAACAACAACGGCACAGTTTGTCATAACACCAGGCTTTAAGTTACTAACATTTGCTCTCAAAATAAACCCTTTGACTTTAACAAAAAAGACGCTGGCTAATAGCTGGTTAACAGGGTGGTACGCTAATTTGTGGAAGGAGGGACAGCGTACAGATATGTGTTTGAAGCATCACTGTGAAATAACTGTCATGGCTAATGACAGTTATTTAATCACGAGTTTGTTTTGCTCACAGCTGTCAATATTTAGAGGGGTCACTGGTTCAAGGGAGAATGAGGGCGCATGAGTGACAGAGTGTGAGAGAGGGGTTGACCCCAAGATGCAACAGCCTCAGGTGAGTGACCCGAGTGGGCCAGAGGAATGCACGCACTCATACCTGGAACACAGCTGTTTTTGCTAACCCTTCACAACAATAACAACACCAAGGCTATCGCTCACTGTCTAAGCCTGACCCCACCTATTTTTCAGATCTCTCCATCACATGGTACGGTTTGCTACTATAGGTGCGACGTACAAAGGTTTGCAGACTAGCATCATCTGAGAAAAATAATGCCTGTGGAAACTCATATTGTTAAACTAAATGAAGGCTGGTTCATTCATGGAGCATGGCCTTGACCTACAGCCACACCGAGACCAGACGTACCTGTCTTCAGTGAAGTGGCCGTGGACAGACACACAGAGGGCCCTGGGCTGGACGTAGTCCATGGAGAAGTCCTCCGCAGCCACCGCATACACCTTAAACTACAGGAAGGAGGGCAGAAACACAAACACATCATTGAATACAAAACCAGCCCCCAAGGTAAGGAATAACCTGACGTTCCCATCGCTGATCTGAGCCGCAGGGTGTCCTACCAGCAGGAAGTTGGCGGAGGAGGCGTGGAGGAGAATCTCGTTGCGGTGCTCCAGTTGTAGGAACGCCACCCGGCTGTTGCTGTCCACCGCCACGCTCCGACACAGGAAACTGAGGCGGATACGGAGTAAAAATAACCTGTTTATTAAAGTCGGAATCTCAAAGGTTTCTGGTGCCTTCCCATTAGTAACACCTTTGGCGATTAGTATTTTCCCAGAGATACAAATAGTGACACCCAGTTTGTAGCGTTAATTACACTGAAAATGCAAGGGATTTCATCAGCGGGCCGTAGGTGGACCCTTGCGTTGCCTCCTTTGGCGATAGATAGGGACTTAATTTATTAACATGAAAACCTTTGAGATAGCCTCTTTAACAGTCAATTTAAAATAAAATGATGGGGTTTCTACGAGACCAAAATGAATAATACGCTAAATGAATAACAGATTGTTGACATGTCAACTTTTGATATATTTATATCATTGTTTTATGTTTATTCATATAGAGTTATTATGTAAATGGTTTTATGTTTTTATGTATAATTGAAAAGTTTGAGGCATATGGATTCATTCAACAGAAACAACAAGGTGTAACATTGCCAATGATAACAGTGTGCATCATGGTACTGGTACTGTGTTAAGAGCTGATATACTTAGACCGCTTATGTCATAGAGGCTGGTGCTCTGAATGAGGGGGCGGTCCTTAAAAAGTTGCTCGTAGAAAGTTAACAACCTGATAAGAACAATGTAAAACGAACATGGAAAACAAAGAGCAGGTCTACAGCGTTCCCGGCCGTCTCACCTGTAGGAGCAGCTGTAGATGTTGGCGCGGCCTGGATCTGCTCGCTGGAGTGGCCCGTGAGGACCAGGTTCACGTTCTGGACCATGTCCGCCTCGCTGGCGTACTCCAGCACCAGGGCGTGCGGGCCGGGGCGGGCCACGCGCAGGTTCAGCTGCAGCGTGGACTAGACAGGAGACACACACATACACACGTCACACCGGCACGACGAGATCTACAGTTTCACACCACGTGTACCACCCGCACTGTTCGAGACGTGATCCCGATTGCACATTAGGGTGTGGATTGTTTCTCAGGAATGGGACCCATCTGCCTGACAGTTCCACGTCGATGCACTACAAATCTAACATTGACACACATTTAACAGTTAAATGAATCAACTAAAGTTTACCTTGTGTGAGCGCGGGCGTGTGTGTGTGTGTGCGTGCGTGTGTGTGTGTGTGCATGCGTGCATGTGTGCGTGCGTGTGTGTGTGTGTGTGTGTGTGTACCTCTTTAACTGTCTGTGTTTGTTTTTCTCACTGCATGAACATGCAGTTTGTGTGTGACTGTTTTTGTGTGACTGTGCATGTGTGCGAGTGTGTGAGTGTGCGGGCGTGTGAGTGTGTCTACCCCCTCGGCCCTACCTGTCTCCCGCTGAGCGTGGCCATG
>NC_140286.1:11410316-11617816 GCF_964030765.1 Micromesistius poutassou
CATGTGTGTGTGTATGTGTATGTGTGCTCTCACCAGCAGTACTCCCTCTGCCCGGATGTGGATGAACCAGATCCCGGGGGTGAGGACGAAGGGCTGGGCAAAGCCGTCCCCGGGGACGGTGAGGGAGGCCGGGGAGGGCCCAGCGGGGAACACCACCTCATGGCTCTGCTGGGACCCTGTCGCACAACAGCCACCCAACCCCTTTAGAAACCTCCCGCTGTCCCAGGCCAGAGCTCAGCTGGACACGGTGAGCTAGCACAGGCTTGAGGGCTGGTTAATCAGCACACAATTCAGTTCAAGGTATATTATTATTTTTTATAAAGGTATTGGGGGAAAGGGATTAGTGACGATAGATAAAACACTGAACCACATTCAGCGCAGCAACTGCTCAAAATATAACTTGATGGCAGTGCATGTGTGTGTGTGTGTTTGTGTGTGTGCATGTGTGTGTGTTTGTGTGTCTGTGCATGTGTGTCTGTGTGTGTATGTATGTGTGTGCATGTCTGCACGTGGGTGCTTATTTCAATGTTTGCACGGGTGTGTGCATACCTGCATGTGCGCATGCGTGCACGCGTGTGTGGTTGTGTCCATCTTTTTTTAAGAAAATTTTTACATTCAACCTTTATTTATTCAGGAAGCCTCATTGAGTTGAACCTCTGTTGCAAGAGAAACCCGAACAACACACATGTGCATGTGTGTGTGTGTGGGGGGGGGTGCCTGTGTGCGAGCATGTGTGTCTGTGTGTCTTTTGTGTGTGTGTGTGTGTGTGTGTGTGTGCATGCGAGCATGTGTGTCTGCATGTCTTGCGTGTGTGTGTGTGTGTGTGTGTGTGTGTGTGTGTGTGTGTGTGTGTGCACACGTGACCCCACCCATGAGAGCGAGGCGGCCTTACCTGGGGCGGCCCTGATACCGGTGGCCTCCACCGTACCGGTCACACTGGACCCACTGGGATTAGAGTAGCGCAGCACCAGCCGGTACCAGCTCTCCCTCGCCTCCCTCCCCTCAACATGCACTTTCACTCTGACATCACTCTGCAGAGACAAGGGGGGGGACACACACAGCCGGGTTTATGGGAGGAGAGAGGGAAGGGGGGAGGAGGGGGGGCGGTGACGGAGAGACAGACTTTGAAGAAAGTGCAGGTTAAGGCAGGTTAAAGGTTTAAGAAACGCGCAAGCAAAGCGGTAAAACAAAAACAGATGTTAAGGTGTTGAGTGAGATGTTGAGTGATTGACTAACCTCCCGATAGAGGTGGAGAAAAGACACAAAGAAGACTACAGGGGGATGAAAGAGAAGCCCTGACTTACAGTCGCAGCAAGCCTGAGAGCCTGCCTCATCCACCACCAGCACGCTGGCTCGGACCCGCTTCGCCTGCTTGTTGCCCGGGCGGAGGCTGGCGTTGGCGTAGGCGTAGCGCATTACAATGAGGAAAGGGCCAGGGGAGCCCACGGCCAGCGGTAGGACCACCTCTGGCTGAGGAGAGACAGCGATATAGAACGCTATAGAAGAAGAGCTAGCACAACCACAGCCACCATGTTGGAATGTCAGCCAAGAGGAAAACATGGAAAAGGAAGGAAAGTGTGGCAGTTTCAGAGAAGATTGAAAGAAAAAGGAGGTTTGAATATCGCCGATACTGCTGTACTGGTTGGATTTGACCACGTATACTTTAGTACTTATAGTGGCATTATTATGAATGAGTTCTGAAGTACACTTAAGAGACTTGTATCCAAAATGACTTAAATTGGCAATCTCAAAGATCTCCATGATTTTCAGGTCAATAAGTGTCCGTAACTCAAATCGCTGACTGAGGCGATTTGAGTTACATTAACTCAGATGCTGTGAAGACGCAGGTACGGGGAACTTATCTTGCTCTAGAATGTCTACAGGTATGCTGTGTAGACATTGTGTCTTGAACCCAGTATCTTATAGCAGGGAGTCACAAGACACGAACTGGCCCCGCCCCCTACAGAGTCATAGCCACACCCACCTGTGCTGGGGAGAGCACGGCGTAGCCCCTCCAGCTGTACCCGGGGAACACCCTGGGGTCAAACCCGAAGCGCACCGGCCGGGCATTGGGTGTGACGCCGTCCTCCACCTCGTACTTCGGCTGGTGCATGCTGGGAAAGTAGTGTCTGGGAGCCGGCCTGAGAGACAGAAGGGGGAATATTGAGGCGCAAGCGTCGGATCGTATTGTTGATTGACTACTGTCTGTCATCACCGTGACTACCCGAGTGATGGGGGATGACACAATGTGATGTCATCAAGCGTGTGAACACGCTTGTTGCTTACTCAGAGCAGGTTCGGCCGACTATGTTCTTGCGACAGCGGCACTGTCCAGACCCAAAGTCACAAGCCATGCCGATAGCGCCGCCCACGTCACACCCACAGCCTATCAGAGAAAGGAAAGAGAGTTACTTATTAGATAATAGATAAGAAGTTAATGGTCTGGGAACGGATGATTAATAGTTAGTTATTGGTAGCTTCTGTATTGTTTCAGGAACCTTCTGTCAATGCTTATATTCTACAAATCATCCCTTCGGTTTTCTTATGTTGGATAGGCTAATTCTTTAGTTGCTACTTCACACAAAAACACACTTCACACTTCTACCGCCAACTTATCTATCATGACTATTTTTCACCAGCAGCTATATTGTAGTTCAATATTGTCACTCAAAGTAGTCCTCTTTATTATTAAATCTTTCCGTCCCGGGGCATCCCTAGGTGGGCTACTCTGTACATTTCCCTTGCACCGCTGATGCCTAGCATTAGCCTACCTTCACAGCCAAAGTAGTTCTTCTTCTGCGGCAGGTAGAAGCCCTCCTTACAGGTGTCGCAGGAGGGCCCGCAGGCGTACGGCTTACAGTGGCACTGTCCGCTCTTCTGGAGGAGGGGAACCCATGGATGGTGTGGTTATGATACAGTGGTCACTGGACTTTATAATGGGACCATGACAATGAAAGGAAGTGCAATCATTTTCCCTTTGATATTTGATCTAAATGTTACATAATGATTCTATTTCTATAAAATATGTTTTATCCTAAAGGTTTGTTAACTTATGTGTTCATGTATTTTTTTGTATTCATCTATTTACTAATCTATTTACTTATTTTGACATTCATGCAGTCGTTTTGTTACTCAACAAATGGTTATAGTGAACTCTATTCTGTAAAGATCTGACAGGCAGACTCACCTGCTGGCATTCACCCACCCCACTCAGAGTCCCTTTCAGATCACACATGCACTCTGAGGGGGAGCAGAGAGAGGAGGAGAGAGGGAGAGAGGGGAGGGGAGAAACAAAGTTCAATCCAGAGGTGTGTGTACGTGTTTGTATGCATGTTGAATAGGGCCCTTCCGCTGTGAATGGGCGTCTGATTACAGACTTCTCTCACGTTTACGGGTGAAAAGCGACAGCTCATAACCTCCTCCCCCGGTTACCCATGCACATCAAAGACCCCCCCCCCCCTCCCACAACCACTAACAACCCCCAACCACCGCCGCAAAATCAGAATAAAAGGATTGCACAACTCTGTGCAAACTGAGGGACGCAGTGCGCCACACAGAAGGGCATTCCTGAGATATTAAGACGGTGGTCTCGTCTTCTGGTTCCTTCCGCGGTGGAGCTCCTGACAGGCCGCCGGTGATAACATTCTTGCGGCGTTCCCGTGCGGAGCTGTAACAGTAGACAGGTATCCGGACAAAGCCTCGGGTTGTTCCCTGTCTGGCCTGCATAATGGCAGCAGCAGCAGCAGCAGCGGGGCTACTCTTCAACTCGTTATGTATTTCCGATCTTGAAGATAAGACGAAAAGCGCAACCCCTTTTTTTTTCATCAATAGTTGAAGAGTTGTTGCTGTTGTTGTTGTTGTTGAGGTTGCTGAGGGGCTACACAGTCTACGGGGATAGCAATTGCAGCATTTTATTGTCATGGACCAAATATGTGTTTGTTTTTTTTGCCGTTTCCCAGGAGCCTCGAGACTCGCCCCCGTCTTAATACTGCTCCCTGTGGCAATCAGCCAGCCAGTGTTTGCCTGTATTATTAGCATGTTTCAGCCCTCCACCGGGGCGCCCTGGGAGGAAGAGGCCGGCGGATCTGGGCGCCGTTGACAGGGGTATGTTGACATACCCTCCTGGGTAGAGAGGGGCCAAGATCTACCGTCCGCCCCCGCTACCAAGCGCTACCGAGGCTTAGCGCAGCTGGAGATAACAAAACCGTTGGGGAACCAACGGCTAATAGAGAAATGACGGCTTGAAAAACTGTGCTGCAAGTGGGCAGCAACGTTTCCCTTTCTGTTTTCGTTACACTTCTGAAAATGTTTTTCTTTCTAACAGGATACTGAGCTTCTGTTGCTTAATCTGCACGCCAATCTTTTTAATTACCATGAATGCAGGCATCGCACTTTTTCCTGAAACAACTTCCGGAACTCAGAAGATATTTTCTCTCTGAAGTATAAATAATTCCCTTTCGGTTGGAGTTGAGCGTGAAGAAGGAACTTCAGACGCTCAGAAGCTTCTCTTCAGGCTGAACTTCTGAAGTATCAAGTATCTTGACAGATGCGTCCCGTTCTTTGAAGCCCCTGAAATGAAGACCCCTCCTCCTGACGGCTCCGTGCTGCTGGCCTCCTACCTGTGCAGCCCTCAGGGTTCTCTGTGCTCAGCTTCCAGTAGAGCGGTTTACACTGGTCACAGACGGCCCCCTCCACGTTGGCCAGGCAGCGACAAGAGCCCTGCCACCGTAGGAAAGGAACGACAATCAATCATTCAGACCCTGGACTGTACGGGATTTGGATTACCAAAATAAGCATATAGTTTAGAAATAAATTGTAATAGCGTATACTGTACATCTGGAACTCAGCAATATGCATCAATTGCCATTAAGGAGACTTCAATCCTGTGAGTAAATGGGTGGTCTGAGGCATCACTGCCACTGCATGCATGACGTGAAGCAATGTTACGTGGTAGGTTGAAAATCGGTTAATCCCAAAGAATAATCGCAATGACATGTCTGCACACACACACACACCCTACACACAAACCCTATAGGCGTCTTGACCTGAATGAGAGTACATATAGTGTTAAGAGAGATAATGGACAATGGTTCCAAATGGATAAGAGAAAAAGTGTTTATAGATATATATCAAATTGTAGCCATAGCAATTGAGAAATTAAAACGTTTACAGCAGTGGTTCAGTTCTAAAAATATCCAGAACCACACAGGAACTAGCATGTCTGTTGTGATTTCACAAAATTAAAAAGGCGGTCTGTTTTGCTTCCTTGATGACTTCCAGGAACAACAACAGCAGACGTTGTGGTACTCTGCGCCGGATGAAGGTTTGGCATCGGCGGGCGTTTATCAGCCGCGTGTTAGTCCACACCCAGAGGCCCCACACTGCCATGTGTTGTCTGGGCTGTAACTCTGGCAACTCACACAATACATGGCGTGATTAAGGGTGGGTATTAATAGCCCTACCGTTAGAGGATCGCTGACATCTGACCCGGCAGGGTTACACCGGCTTATGGAGGCTGCAGAGAAAGGATGGGTGTAAACAGACGAGATGAGACTGTGATCCATAACGAACTGAGAGCTCATGCAGCAGGAGGAATCCTACTCTGTTGCAAGGGTTTCATGATATGAGCAACCACCATGGATGTCCAAACCACCATGATATACGCCACTAGGGGCAACATGTGGCTCAGGTAGAGGGGTTGGCTAGTAGAGGTAGAGCGGGTGGGCTGGTAACCGGAAAGTTGCTAGTTCGATCCCCGGCTCCTCCTAGCTGAGTGTCAAGGTGTCCCTGAGCAAGACACCTAACCCTAACTGCTCCTGACAAGTTATCTGTCTCCTTGCATGGTTGACACCGCCGTCGGTGTGTGAACGTGTGCATGAATGGGTTAATGTAAGGCAATATTGTACAGCCCTTTGCGTGGCCACTGGTTAGAAAAGAGCTGTATAAATGAGGCGATTTACCATTTACTTAGAGGATGCTTTGTATCAATGTGTCATAGCATGAGTGCACACATTCTTAGCAGTGGGAATCAAACCCCTAACCCCTGGAAGTGTAAATGCCATGCTCTCCCAATTGAGATCCACTTGACCACAGGTTTGACTTGACCAATGAAACGACATGGACACGGTTAACTAAGAAAATAGACGTTTGTCTGGGCTGTAGATGGGTCAGTCGCGGTGGGTTTACCTTTGCATTGGGGGAACTGGAGCCCCCATCCAGCACAGCGATCACACCTCTGGCCGGCCACCCCGGGGTTACAGAGACACTGGCCGGACACAGGGTTACACGAGTCCCCGTAGGAGCCCTCCCGCGAACACTGGCAGACTGGGTACAGAGGATGGACACACATGAGCGGTGGAAGCCTTTTCAGACACAGCTTTCAGATTTCAGTTACTGTGATTGATTGAATCGTCTAAACTCATCCCCTAGTAACTGTGGTACGGAGTGCATGTGTCTTGGGCATTGATATATTGTGCACTATATTGGGAAACGTGTTAGTTAGCAAAAAATGGAAATGGGGATTTCCTCTAAGAAGTAAAAAGGGTGGGCGACTCACAAGCGCAGTCCGGGTAACCATAGTAACCCTGAGCACAGCGCTCGCAGCGCTCGCCGGCGTAGTTGCCACGGCAGAGGCATCGGCCGTTCGGGTCGCAGGCGGGGTCAGCTGCCCCGGCCCCCTCGCACCGACACTCTGGGGGGGAGAGAGAGAGAGAGAGGCAGGGAGGGGAGGTTGAAGCTTGAATCGAATGGGAATTCATTTAAATGACAGACAAACTCAAGGTCAGTGTTTTATTTGATCTATATCTGTGCGAGCCCCCTGAGCCACCACTGAGTCTCTGTGCATACCTGACCACTTGAATGTCATCTGCAGACCCTTTTCATTTGAGCATATAAAACGTAGCTGTGGCTGTGGCCAGGACCGTCTCTCTCACCCCACCTCTCTCGCAGTGGAGACAGGGTGAAATCTTTTCCCATGATTTAAGCTATTCAACATCTCTAGACGCCTTAAACTGCGTCGCTTTATTAAAACATATTTTCAACCTCGCTTTACACGACAGGAAGTGCGTTTACTAGTCTGAAACGTAGCTGTAGCTGTGGTCAGGGGCGTCACTCTCACCCTGTCTCTGGCAGTGGGGGAAGGAGTGGTGTCCGGGACGGCACCGCTCACAGTACGTCCCCTCCACCCCCTGGCGGCACAGGCAGCGTCCCGCCTCGTCACACACCTCGCCGAACGTCCCCCGGTAGTCGCAGATACACTCTGCACACAACACAGGAGACACACTGATCACTGTTATGGCATGAGTACTGAGGGATGTATAATTGATAAACCGCATTGAAGTCAAGTCAAAGAACTTTCTTGAACGTTTCAGTAGTTTGAATATTTGTTGTGTGCGTCTGAGGGATGCATTTATAGATAGTACTGTCGGACCGGGGGCTAGTATTGATGAGTGAAGCGAGTCCACGCAAACGCCAACAACCATGAAATCATAAACTCTTGCCTTCACCCGGTCCCTAGTTTATAAAGAACAGAAGACCAAGTGAAAAGAGGGAAGGGAGAGGATACTAGCGTAACAAATAGGATGCACGTTGTGCAAGTTGACTTGTAACCGGAAGGTTGCTAGTTCGATCCTCGACTCCGCCTCCTCCTCCTAGAGTGTCGATGTGTCCCTGAGCAAGACACTTAACCCTAACTGCTCCTGACGAGCTGGCTGTCGCCTTGCATGGTTGACTCCGCCGTCGGTGTGTCAATGTGTGTATAAACCGTTGTAAGTCGCTTTGGATAAAAGCGTCTGCTAAATGCCCTAAATGTAAAATCTAAAATGCACGTCTCTCTGTGCAACATCCCAGCTGACTGTGGAGAACCGGAAGCCCTTCCTTCTGGGGACCGCAGCGGATTTAAAAAGGTGAAAGGTCGAGCTGATCATCATCAATCATCATTTGGGGTATCTTCCCACACCATCTACTGATGGGTTCCTACAGTAGCACAGTCTCTAAAAGTTCTATTTAGTGACGCAAACAGGATTTATCAGATTATGGGTGTCAAAAATGTGCGTATTATAGGATGTAATCCCTGTTGAACCCCACTAGAGTCAAGTGAAGGGTGACCGATCCTGGCTGTTGGCTATTCGGTTGACGAGTATGTTGAGCACCTTGGACACCTGCCCCGGGGGGGAAGACTTCGTTTTGAAGAAAACATTGGTAACCAGGGATCAAAAGAATAGTCTGTTCCACCATCACTCTTGATGATGATGACACCTTCACAGATATGATGTGGAATTGTTCCCTGATAGCAGATGTTCTGTGAAGGTACTGCCAAGAAACTCAAGATAACGAAGCTTCAAATGTGGAACCCGAGAATTAATTAACGCTTTTAGCGTAACGCAGCCATGTAATCACTCTTGGAGGAGACATAATGTGGCTGCAAGTCTAATCACACTTACGCTGACAGCTGGGTGGTCCGAAATAACCCACGGCGCAGGGCTCTGGAGTCAGAGAGAGGGAGATAGCAGGGAGCCAGAGAGGAGTGTGGTGTGGGTGGGGAGAGAGAGGTGGGTGGTGGAGGTGGAGGGAAGAGAGAGAAGGGGTTAGATTGTTCAATAATTTTTCATTGTTTTTTTTCTAAATGACCTTAAAATGGTCTGCTTGTGGATTAGAATGTGGTATTAAAAACCTCACAAAATCTGAGAGTTGACTCCACTTGCCTTTGATATTTCCCGCAGGGCTGGTGGTGGTCTGGTAGGTGGGATATCCTGAACACATAAGAAAAGAGAGCGACGTTGAAATCCCCAAAGTGTCCAGCGTGTTGTTGGTAACCGAGACGCTAAACCGTCCGTGTCAACTCAATTATCTCAGAGGAAATACCTAACCAGGTTTTTCGAGGTAAACCCTGAAAAACAAATCCTCCAGCACAGCCCGAGCAATGTTCTTAATGTTTTTATGGACATGTTTAGACCACACGGTCTGTTTAAACAGAAAACAGGAGCTCAAGAAGATAAACCACCCACTCCTCTGGTAATTATATATGTTGCCCCTTTATCTCCAAAAAAAAAAAAAGAAAGTCATGGCTATGGGATGGGGAGGGAGAAAACCCCTTGAAAGGGTTGTCTGTGAACCTGCCTCCATCTCCATAACATAAACCCCCAGATGGAGAAAAAAAACACCAACAGCAAACAGTGGAATCTGTTCGTTTTCGCTTTGGAGTGTCTTGACGAAAGAGCTGGATTCCTTCTCCCTCCCGTTGTGCGACAGGCAGAGGACGCTGCAACACGCCTGAGGAGGGGATGCCCCAAGGGGCTGGTGGGGGGGGGGTAGAGGCTGGGTGGGGTTGTCAATCAAAGCGACAGCGCTCCACCAACACCACTCTCCACAGGCGCAGGAGAGAAGGGTTGCTCCGCCATGATTCACTGACTGTAGCCTCCACCCGCCTACGGTGAAAGTCCACCCGGTGAGGGAAGGGTGGGCCCCACCCTTTAGGCCGGGCCCCACCCACCCTTGAGGTGCCCTAGGAGGTGATCCTTGCTGGGAAGTGTCTTTCTCCCTCCCTGCTCCCTTTTAACACTCTGACACATGGAATGTGCGGTAGGGCAGGGAATAAAATAACAACCCTGCAGTGGTTATTCAGTAGCTCCATCGATCAGTAACATACACTTCACAGAGACAACTACACTGTTCTGGAAGCTCTGTGTGACGCCATGTACAGCCATGAGAGGAATGAGGTAATTTGGAGACTGTTAAAATTAGAATAGCTTTGGCGTAGCGGGCATAAAAGTCCCGTCAGGCTTCCTCCAATAACTCAACACAGGATTTCCTCATCATTAAGAAACTCAATGAAGTTTCCTTCCCATCTCTCTCTTTCTCTCTCTCTCTCTCTCTGTCTCTCTCTCTTCTCTACAAACCAACCAATACCCACCAATAAGTAATATAAGCATGACTGTGATTGTTAAGCACATCTACATACAATCTGAAAAGGCATTTCCAAATATTATACAACAAATAAGTGTTTTCTTTTGCTAACTTGAATCTTTTACAAAAACAACTGTCATTTGCTAATGTTGACGTGTACTCACGGACACACTGGGGGTAACCATAGTAACCGTGGGAGCAGCGTTCACAGTTGTGTCCGCTGATCCCCGGCTTGCAAATACAGCGGCCAGACCCCATCTCACAGCCGGCTGTAGTCCTGGGATCACAACTGCAAGCTGATCACACACACACACACACACACACACACACACACACACACACACACACACACACACACACACACACACACACACACACACACACACATTGACTTCCCAAAAAATAAACAGACATTTACAGCAACCACACAGTCGAATACACTAGTATATTTACAACATTTTATTTGTAAAATGTAAACAAAACTCTGAACACTGAAACACGTCACCGAGAGAAATTCAAGTCATTCATTTGCATACATTGTACATGTACGTTACATTTAACATTAAAGCATCGTATGGGCAGTTTTAAGAAGCAGGTCAGGGCTAGCACATTGCGGTAGGACAAGTCACAGGTAGACGTCGGATATTGAGGTACAAACCCAGAACCCGGAGTCTGCATTTTAATGTGGACATTCTAACCACACGAGCTGCTGTGTCGTCTGGCGACTGAAAACGGCAGTGAGCGTTCAAATTCAACAAGTGTTGAATTTGCCAACAAGTCAACACCTCCCAAAGCTCGGCCCACTCAGAAGAGACGAGCTGGGCCTCCTCGGACCCCACTACTTTCTACGGTCCACAACACAACCGCCAGCTGTTTATATGCATGGCTGGTGTTGGTGGAGGGCGGGGGCAGCAGCAGGGGCCCGCTCCAACAATATAAACACACGCTGGGGGGCCGAGTTTAGCGAGGCGACGAGCAGGGGATGACACGGTGGCCAGACGAGCCAGTCAGCCAGCGTGTTATTGGTTTGGGTCTCAAAAGACAAGACACACCGACACCGACACACATACACACGCAGCAGCGCCCGCATCCGCACACGCACACGCACACACTACACATTCGGACAATTCAAAGACAAAACTGTTTTGGCTTGGAGTGTGTGAGTGTGTGTGTGTGTGTGTAGATGTGTCTGTCTGTCTATCTGTCTGTGTGTGTGTGCATCGTTGCTGGTCATTCTGCAGGTCACATGCCAGTGCACATACACATACACACACACACACACACACACACACACACACACACACACAAACATACACACACACATACACCTGTAATTGCAGTTTAAACTTGGTAAGGTGCGAGGAGAGGCGTCACGTACGTGTGCACCCAGTGGGAGACTCAGGGGCCTCATGGTGAGGTCTGTAGAAGCCGGCCGCACACCTCTCACAGTTCACCCCCGCGGTGTTGTGCTTGGGGAGGAGAGAAAACGTATCATGAAGGTAAGTATTAATGAAGAAGGTGAGTATAAATGTAGACCGTGAGCAGGCTGTGATTTGTCAAAAAAACTGAGGATTTTTTTGATTGTTCAATCAACAGGCCTAATTCATTTTTTAAGTTAATTGTAGGCCCTATTAGCCTACATTTTGAACAGTTGAACATTCATCTTTAATGCAAACTAAAAAGACATGAAAACATGTCCAAAAAAATAATTGAAATAAAAAACAGAGGATCCCCCCCTCCCATCCCCCCCAACAAATCACACCCTGAACGTTAGTATTAACATGAAACACAGAATTAAATTAGGACCAGAACAACCATAGCTAATCCCAGGTCCTTGAATCCATTTCTCGTTTTTCTCCAGTGAAATACATTTCATTTTGATGAATATGAGTACAAAACATACAATGCAATACAAACAAATACACATTCCAAACCCCTACAGAAGGTACAATCTGATGCAGAACGCTGGAAAAACTCACTTTTATCATCCTTCCCACTATCTTAAAGAGACACACACGCACACATGCACACACACAAACACACACGCACCCACACACACACACACATGCAAACACACGCACAAGCACGCACACACCACCGAGGAGCAGAATCCGTTGGGACTTGACAGACTTTCATACCTGGCAGCCGATGCACACACCCCCACCGCTGTAGCCGCCAGAGGAGTCTAAACTTGCCCCCCGCCGCTCCACCTCGGGGTCATAATAACAGTCGAACGCATGGGAGAAACACTGGCAAGCTGTGGAGGAAACCCCCGACACGTACACACACACACACACACACACACACACACACACACACACACACAAACATAGAGAGAGAGAGACACACACTGTTATTTTTATTATCCATATAATTCATCGCTGCTTATCTCAGCCATTTAAACAATTTAAATTAAATTCTTGCTGGAAGAGACGTGATGAAACCGTGTGTTGGGTAACAGCACACACAAGAAGAGTGCATAATTCTTTCCAACATAATGGCATAAACAAAATGGCCTCCTCTTCCTGCACACAGCTCGTCGCCGGCGCTTACAGTTGCCTTTAAACGACATCCTCCACACGGTTCAATCAGTGTCCAAATGACTGCATTATCTCTCGCTCCCTCGTCCTCTCGCTCTCTCCGTCTTTTTCTTCTGTTTGTTTTGTGTCTCGGTTTGCCGACATGATGCTCAGATTTCAGCATCTCCAAATATGAGGACTAGAATCTTGTCACACTTCCAAAGTCATTATACTCCACCTGACAGGAGTTTGGCTGGCCTGATGGGGGGCACAGGGGGGGGGATTTTGGTATTTAAGATCTGCATCAGTCAAGGGGTGGGAGTGGGGGGTGGGGGGGGGTCGGTGGGGGGGGTTGTGGGCAGGCCAGCACGGTTGGCTACCTGGCTGCCTGGCTAACTGGCGTGAGTGCGGTGGGGCGACTGGTGGACCAGACCGAACACATTTGTAAATAAATAAGCTCTTGTCCCAGGGTGAACTCTGCTGTTGAGACACACCGCAAGTGAACCAGCCTCTCCGCTGCTCAATGACACGTCGGCAGGGAAGGGTTGTAACGCATTTAAGTTACGCATATGAGTAAAGATTAGATTATCTTAAGGAACGAGTAGTTTCATGTTCCTTCATGTTTAACTATACTTCTACTTGTTACTCAACTATATTTTTACACCGCCATGTAAAGAGATGGAAGAGATGACGACTCCATGTTACTGCTGTTAATCTCAAACTATCTTATTTGTTTTATTGGCTTTCATTTATTTTGTTCACAGTGGAAGCGTTTTGTTTCGTTGCTCTGATAAGTTGATAAGTCCGATAACGGCCAAGGAAATTGAAAATGTACTGAGAGGTTCAAGACTAATACGCATTTGTGAATTGGTCTGCTAATTTCAGGCTACTTTGAGGTAATCTGTGTAATAATCAGAAATCCCTTCTCCTTATTACCCCCTTTGGCCGGGAAGTGAACTTCAGCCTAGTCAAGCTAGCACACTGAGCGCACTCAAGGGTGAGCTGCAAGGGTTGAGACAATAACAATCTTAAACTAATGTTAGCTATAACCATAAAACAAATATTAACTATAAACAGAAAACGTGAGTGGCATGAGTGGATATCATGCAAACAAAAACAAAAGACTTCTGAAAGGACATTTTCCCCCATTATCCTTGCTTCCTTTTTACCGTTAAATCTACACATGCAAGATCCTACACCTGGGGCCTCATTTATAAAACTCTGCGTAAAACCCTCCCTAAAACATTGCGTACGACAAAACCTCAGAATGTGCGTACGCACAAAAATATTCAGATTTATAAAACCGTGCAGCGCACACCTGTACGCACTCTTCTCGTTATAAATACCAACCTGCGTTGAATTTGGCGTGCGTGCACGAGCGCCATGCTCCTCCCAAGTTCGTCCCATAATAGTCCTTATAAGGTCAATGCTAATTGACCAATGAATATTCCTAGTATATAAGGAGCCTTTGCTGACCTATCATTACACGGGAACACACGCGTGCATTACACTCGCTCGCGTCTCATACCCCTCGCTAAATTCTCGAGCAATTCCAAAGCTGCTATATTTTAGCCCGTTAGAATACAGAGGCCAACAGGAGCATTATTTATTGGCCTTGTGCCAATATGATAATTAATTAATATGTCCTATAGGCTAATTTAATGTAGGCCTACATATATGTATCAGGAAAATGAGTACAACTTAAGTGATACAGTTGGTCTGGCCGAGGATTGTGATTTGAATGGGTTGTAGTGTGTTGAACATAATATTGCCTTAATTCATATTTCATAATGGGTGCTTTTTATAAAATTTATAAATAAATCCGAAGTCATAGTATGTGGTGCGCAATGTGCGTTGGGTATCGGGGGCATTACCGCCACTAACTTTCTGTTGTCGTCTCCAGAGATCACTGTTTGAAAAACTTTGCGGGACCTTTACTCCAGGGTGAAAGGATGCGTAGAACTGCGCACTCTTTTCCGCAAGGAATTTTTCTATAAATCACGACGTTGGCGGTGAAAGACGCGTACGCACATTTCATCCCTGTTTCCGCAACATTTTCGTGCGCAGAGACCTTTATAAATGAGGCCCCTGGTCTTTTTAACGTGAATGACAGAGAAGAGGAGGGGGGTTTCCCGGCCGGACAACCCCACTAGGCGCTGACTTACGCTGGCACGCGTTGGGGCTGTCTGCGGTGGCGGCCTGCCACGCCCTCTGGTTGAAGCCCGGGCAGCAGCGATCACAGGACTCGCCGCACGTGTTGCGTGTGCACTTGCAGTGGCGTCTGGGGAGGAGAGAGGCAGGCAGTGACTCACCGGTCGGTGCAGCTCTCTCTCAGGTATACGATGGGAGATGAAACCAGGAGGGGTTATGGGGAACGTACTCATTAGACACGCTCTCGGCTCTCAATGGAAAAGCTCGCCGGCAAAACCGTCATTTTCTTAAAGCCGTAATAGCAGTGGCGTGAGAGAAATCTTAATTTCACATTCTGTGCTGCTATCAAAGGGCGGTCCGTGAAGTCCATGTGTCATGATGACTGTCTGCCTTTATCGAAACCGAACAGAGAGCTCACCCTCTTGGACTCTAGACAGAAGGTGACTTCATCGCAAAGCAGTAATCAGATGGACTCAAAGAATCCACCCTGTTGCTTTTTATTTTTACAATGTTGAACTCTTACAAATAAACACACACAATGCAATTTGTCTTTCTATGAAATCGCTATCTCTAGGATCTTTCGATTTTGAAATCACCACTGTGATCTCCCTCTTTATTCCTGTTCCTCCATGAAGTCAACATCCACAAGGTGAGGACCGTGCCATGTAACTCACCCCAGAGAGAGGCATTGTGTGTTGTGCTATTGTTTGGACTAAATATCTGTTTCTGTTTATATCTGCTTGAAAGATCAGTGGCTGCCCTGTGATTTGACTCACTCCTGTTTAGCTTGTGTGTTGATATAGCTTCAGTTAGCTGCTTTATTTCCATTTCACTCCCAACACTCCCTACAAGGAGCGATCCCACTTTCTGACTTACTCATCCAGGTTTTTGGCTTGATGATTAAGGAAAATACTTCCTTGCCCTTTGGGGGGGAGGGGGCAGGCTAAACCCTTTGAGACAGTAACAGATTAACTGAGATTCCTCTACAAATAAAATGGACTTGACGTGACTTATTTCATATTTCATACCGCGAGGGAGCCAATGGTGCCAAACAAAGTGCTGTTAAATATATAGCCGTCGCCATCGCCTTCATCCACCTCAACCAAAAGGCATATTCACCTGTTGGAGTTGCCCTGGCCATGGCCGCCGCATTCCTGTGCATGGCCGTGACACACGCAGCATCCGCCAACGCTGATGTCTTTGATACTGTAGTAGTACTGTGGAAAACGTGGAGGAGCGGTTATCAGCGGGGATACATTAAAAGAGAATATCTTATCGGCACATTAGTGGTATCGCTCACGCCGGAGCAGACAGGCCCTGGGAACGCTGTTGTAATCCATGTGTACCTTGAGGGAAGGGCTGGACCGTGTTCATGTTATCCTCATTGTACATGAGCGACGGAGTGAGAGAGTTCATGTTTGGCTGAATTCATGCTCAGGATAAGTGTAATTGTATTAAAATAATTGCAGTAATAAAAGTATACAGGTGGATGTACAGAGCCGAAGATAAGTGTAATTGTATTAAAATAATTGCAGTAATAAAAGTATACAGGTGGATGTACAGAGCCGAACAGGTAGCAGATGTGAAACGGCATGAAAGCTTGAATATACATATATGTGTTCCATAAATGCTACGTACTTACTCTGTTACATATTCTACATTTCAACTGGTTTTTCCTACAAAAGTGCTTTGTGTACCTTCCCTACCCTACCTTGAGGTGTTCACTGTCTAAACCAGTGGTGGCATTCTCCACTAAGGCCATTGTATTGGGATGACTGGACGGACAGATATGGCAAATAAGTCACTACAAAAGGAATGTGAAAGCTGAGTGCAGTGTGTGTGTGTGTGCGTGTGTGTGTGTGCGTGTGTGTGTGTGTGTGTGTGTGTGCGTGTGTGTATGTGTGTGTATGTGTGTGTGTGTGTGTGTGTGTGCGTGTGCGTGTGCGTGTGTGTGTGTATGTGTATGTGTATATATGTGTGTGTGTGTGTGTATATATGTGTATATGTGTGTATATGTGTGTGTATGTATGTATGTGTGTGTGTATATATGTGTATATGTGTGTGTACGTGTGTGTGTGTGTGTGTGTGTGGGCCCAAGCATGTGCTTGTGCACGCGTGTGTTTGTGTTTATGTGTGCGCCACTCTTCCTGTCTCTACGTGGAGGGTGACAGCCAGGCTGCCAGCGGTGGCACCTGGGTGTGGGTGTAGCGGGGGCGGGGCTCACCCTGCGGGTGACGGTGGGGTCGCGCTCTTGCTTGGAGATCAGGTGACCCAGCAGGGTGCTGGTGCGGAGGAAGCGCAGGCGGATGTTGGTGGCCTTGGTGAAGTCTCTCAGCACCGGGGAGTAGGTGAAGTTCATGGAGCCCGGCCGTCCGTTGACCAGCGACACCACCACCTGGAGAGCAGAGCGTCAGTCGGAGTTAGTTATATAGAATATACCACTGAATGCTGCTCCAACATTTTCTTTTTTTTTTAAATATATAGCCTTTTTGCTTTCGACTTTTTCGATTCCTAATGTATGTATGTGTTGTTTTGTCAGTTTTTTGTGACTTTTCGTTTCATTCGGACATTTGTATTGTACCTGATGGATGTACGTTTACTTCCCCCACAAGAGTTTTGTATTTTGTTTTATCAATAAAAAAATTACAATTAAATAAAAAGTCAGCGTTAGCGTTGCAGCATTTCGGATCACTATCATAAATCGAGTTATTCCATTAGCCACAGAGCGGTCCCACTCTCGTACGCCGTCATGACGGTGAGAGGGTGAACGACCTCACCTCTCCGTTCTCCAGCGGAGGGATTTTGGAGTATTCCGTGGTGCAGATCTGGTCGTCGTCGCGCAGCACGCGTTGTTTGGGCTGCTTCCCGAACATCTCGACGCACTCGTGCGTCGAGTCTGACGGCACAACGACGGGGACATCATCACACACTCACTGTGCACTGGGGGAGTCTCTCATTGACATGGTTTACATTGTATTAGTTATAAGTTATTATATTATTAGTTCATTTACAGGTGTAATCAAATTGATCATATTATGTTTTTTACTTATGTTGGTTATGGATATGAATCAAAATGGAGTCTAATACATCACGGCCAAATGCAAACAGACCGTCATTTATCTTGGCTCATTCTGTTTCATAGCATTTCTTTCCAATACTGTGTATGTTTACCAAATCTAATTGATCGATCAATAATGTTGATGAACATGTAGGGTACACTTTACCCCAGGGTTAGGGTTAAGTGTGTAAGTATTGACTACTAAAACAAACGACAAAAATGAAAAGCAATGGCACATTACATTACATTAATTTAGCAAACACTTCTGTCCAAAGCGACTAACTAAGTGCATTCAACGATAAAGATAAACCCCAAAAACGTGCAAGAATCATTTTAGTGCATACAAATTCAAAAAAGCAAAGCAACTGCTTTTAAGTGCTACGCTATAGAAACAACAGACAGATACAGAAAGAGAGATGAAAAGCTAGAGAGAATGGTTTAAGTCCTACAACAAAAATAAACAAGAGATAGAGACGGATAGATAGACAGTTGGAGAGGATTTTTCTAAAGTCAGCAGACATTCCCAGAGCATTAATAAAGCCTTGGCAGGCAGATGAATGGATGAAATATGGGGACTGATATAGCAAGCCTCTGCAAGGAGAGGGTGGGCCTGGAAGGGTTGGTGACTCATCTGTGTGTGTCTCTCTAGGCAAGACGTCTGTCAGGTGCCTCCCACACCAGGGCTTTAACAGCCCTGTGAGACCTGGCATCTCAGGGCAGCGGCGGTGGGGACGGGTGGTGTGTGTTTGTTTTAAAGGACTAAAGTCTATGGATTCCATAGTGAAAGAGAGGAGGAGATGCAATGTGTGAGATACCTGTAAATAATTGCACTTTTCTATTTGATTTGATATATGTTTCCGATTTTTGTTTGTAATATTCTCTCACTTGAATTTAGTTATAATGTTGCAAAATGCATTTGCTTGTGATTGTATTCATTTTTGCCTGTCCGAAAAGTCCAAAGGTCATTTTAAATATATATTATATATATTATATATTCAGTTGTACGCAAGGTCGGCTTGAAAGTTTTCGCGCCTAATACAAACCTAACCTACCCTGGAAATCTCGCGAGAGCTCAATTTGAATTTGCTCAGCGTGTCACTCTGGGAATGAACAATATACTCACTCCCCGATTGCCCAAACCCAGAACATTAACCAATCACATGTGTATCTGATATAGGCGGGCCAAAAGCGTTGCTGTTTAACTGACCGGATACGGCAATAGTCTTATCTATTGGTTAGCTCCGCTGGTCTGGATACGTCACCCCTTGTATTCTTCTGATTGGTCGTAGTGTTATCCAATTGTGTGCAGTGATATTTTCAAATGCATGCTTGGTGCCGCCCCTCCAGTTGGGCCATTGTCATTACTCGTTGCCAGACCCTACAGCTTTCTAGATGTGGGTCTGGATTTCCATGCTAAACCTGACCTCCAACAAGCACCCTTTCCTTGTCTTTATTGCTTCCTTTGAAGCAGCCCTTCTCAACCTCATAAGTAACGCATGGAGCGTGACTCACGTGCAAAGTACTGCCAGGGGCTGTAGGTCTTCCCCTGGTCCACCGAGCGCTCCAGGACCCAAAGGTCGGGACGGGGGGAGTTGGCAAACTTGATGAGGATGTACGCCACATGGTAGAGCTGAAACACACCAAACACACACACGCACACACACACACACACACACACACACACACACACACACACACACACACACAGAAAGACAACGCAGAGGTAAACAAAACACAAAAAAACAAAACCAGGCTAGTGTCTGCTCCCAAATGGACTGCATGCAAAATATGTCAGGTTTCCTGTGCTTCTGCTTTTGAAATCCATTAAAACCAACTCCTAGCGCTCGGCAAGCAGCTCCGGTGCTGTGCCCGTTCCCTGGTCTTGAGCAAGCCAGGACACAACCGTGTCCACACGGCTGTTCAACATTTTCTTTTCTTTTCGCTCGGAAACTTGCGCTGCGGTGAAATGACCCGTGAACAGATTAGATTAGCCCTTGTGCAAAATCGTGATCAGGGGCCCCCAAAGTGTGTGCATTGTGTCTCGCTCAATAGCGGCTCAGTGCTACAGTGTCCATGCTGATGCACCAGGTGAAGCCGCTGGACAACGTTACTGTTGTCATCCTGCCGTGATTCAATTATAATAATGCAAAAGCGACAATGGGGGGAGACATTACAAAACCGCCCATATAACCTGTGATGCTCTCTATCTCCCCTCTATCAGTAAATACAGTCCACGCAGGCGGGTGGGTGGGAGGGAGTGGGGGTAGGGGGGGGTAGGGGATGACAGTGATTGTCTCTGACAAATCAGAGCTTTACGTCAGACTCGCCATCATCACCATCACCATCACCACCATCATCTTCATAATCAAGCCCTCCGGGGCAATTTCGGGTTCCCTGAATACCAGAGTATTAATCTCGACCTCTCGAGGAGCAGCTTACAGTAAGAGCTCCCTTTGTTGGGAAGAGTCTGGAACGGAGAAGCAGGAGTTATTTGTTCCCACGTTCCTTCCATATTCCCGCCCTGTGAAACCATGCTGCAGAAGAGCCAAGAATGAGACTCACCTTCACCACACCCCGCTGTCTTTAGCTCCCAACACAGGTGATGCCTAGGCAACCCTGTGTTGACACACATCCTAAATCAACGTTACGAAAACATGGCCCCGAGGTGGAATGTGACGGCTAGATTTGCGAAACATATTATTCCACCTTGGGGGTGGAAGATCTGGATTAAACTGGATTAAACAAAAGTGTGTCATTTAAGTAGAGAAAGACAGGAGAAATTGAGAGTTTGAGAATACAACGCTGTGGACTGTATTGAGCGCAATTCAGGGTTCTGACAGTGAGTTAGAACAAGGGCAGGTCCACACTAGTCGCCACATCCCTTAGCGCTGGGTTGAATCCCTCAGCTGCCTTTCTTCTCTTGTTCTGCGAGGCTCTCACACACAACACAACAAATCTAAGCAACGTCAAGGAAAAGGAGAAAAAAGCTTCTGTCCGACGTGTGAGCAAGGTGAGGCCATTAAGTTGAAGAATTGCCAGTTTGTCCCTAACCACAAAACCACTAACCCCAATGGCCAGAGGTTCAAGTATCTCTCTGCTAGATGGATTGGGGAGGGGGTCAAGGGTCAGCTGTGGAAGTGCCTCGCCTTGTCCTTTGGAAGCTGTCAATGCGATCGCTAACATCACTTATGGAAAACATGCTTATGGGGGTATCAAGCCTTACATTTATGTAAAGATTGGAAAAAAATGGCAAATCCCAGTATTCCCTTTAATATAAAGCCTGTGCTGTTCACCGTTTCCCTATTTCTCATTGCTGGAATGTGTTTGTGTTTGATCAGTTCAGAACAAAAGTTTAGGTTATCCTTGATTGGTAGTTCAGGCAAAATGAAGGGCACATTTAAAGACACTACCTAAAACAAGGATCATTTCCTGTGTGGAAGAATATTATCCATGCTCAGAATGTCAGATTTAACCATAAATTGTTGATAGCAATTGTTACATAGATGGGTAACACAAATATATGATCTAATCAGAAGCCCCCGAAAGAAAAAACAATATTTATCCTCAAAAAGACCAATTAATAAGCACCACAAAACAACGTGTAGGCCCTCAACAATGTGAACAGAACCGTGGTTTACAATCTGCCTACTATCTATACAGAATACAACTATCAGCCCATTATCTACACATGTTTATAACACGTATGCCATAAGTTCAGGCAACAAAGGAAGAGGTTCAGGGCAGGAAGCAGGGCGCTTTGGACGGGGGAGATAAAGAAGAAAGGGATTAAAAGACAGAGAGAGGTGGTGGCCAGGGTTTTGGGGGGGGGGGGGGGGGGGTATCCGTCTCAGATTCCAAACATGGCGTCACATTCCCCTTCCCGCCTAATGGCCCCCGACACGGGCTGCGACTCTGGCCTCAGCACCCCGCCCAGCGGCAGACCGCACGCGCTACGATGTCAAACCTTTCTCGGTAATTGCGATGCATATACACAAGGACGGATAGACGTGTCCAGGCCACTTTGAGCTACTATACAGCTCGCACAAGGTGTAGGAATATAACCCGACCTCCTGCGTATATAGGAGCTATATTCCTTCACAGCAGGACCTATACGAAAGCATGCAATGGAAATAGCAATGCAAATAAATCATGAACCTTTCGACCACTACATTTACATTTAGGGTTAGGATTTATTGCATTTAGCTTTTATCCAAAGCGACACACAAACAATATATCGCTTTCGGTACAGTAAGGATGTTCATAGAACCAAGTGCAAAGCACTTACAATTGCTAGGTTAACCCATTCCCTGTATCCAACAAAGATAGCTGGAATAAGTCCATCAAGGAGGAGGATGGATTTAATAGGAGGGATTGTTTTTCATCAGCGGCCTTGAGATATCAAGTGTTCGGAGTGCTCTGGCCTCTATCCGATGTACAGAGCCATAGGGCACATTGACAAGCATGTGGCGGCAGCAACACTTAAAAAGCAGCTTTGTGAAGGCCTTTGGAAAACACACAGCAGCCCCAGGCTGTGGGGTCGGTGACAGAAAGGTCAAGAGGTCACCCGCTACAGGTCACCAATCCCGCTTGCCTTGCCTATGAATTCCTGAGCGTATCCCCAGTGTTAAACACGAACACGTGGCACACAGGGCATTAAAGAGTCACTCCGTCCACCGTGAACTTGAAGTTATTGCGAGCCGGCAGGGACGCGTAAGCCTGACTATCACCTCACACTCTGCTCATGCCAGCCGCCCCTGGCATTTGTTTAAATCCTTAAGACACGTTTCCTACGTTTACACCTAAAATAGCCAGGGCCGCTTATGTATTTCACAAAGCATACAGCATGCGCACCCGAAGGTGTATACTGCCGTTTAAAGATGATCGACCTCCTGAGGTGAAGGCCAGGCGTGTATGTGTGTGTTTGTGTGTGTCGTTTGTGTGTGTGTGTGTGTGCGTCTGTGTGGAGGGGGGGGTTGTGTGTGTGTTGGACAGCTCTGCTCTGATGAATGTGTGTGGAGGTCTCATCCCTGAGTTTGTCGTTAAGGGTCTTAAGACTGTGACCCACCGACACCAAATTCGTGAAGCAAACAATCACGGCCCAGAGCTCTGGGCCGTGACTCCACACACTGAGAGTCCACACTGTTTAAGATTCTTTAACCTGGTGATGAAGGGACACCGATGGCGAGGTGTGTGTGGTCGTGTCACTTTTGTCTGGGCAGCTGTGGACTGCAGCGTCCAAGAGATGGTTAAGATTCTCTGACACATATTCAATCTGACCAGCTGTGTATTTTATTGTTTTATTATTAGTTTGAAGCTAAAAGAGTGGGTTCACTCCCTCTTAAAGATATATTTGTATTTATTTTGGTGAAGCTTTATGTATAAACTTCCTTCATATTTTTCCTACGTGTTCTTAGGAAATTGTAGTTGATTAAAAAAACACGATAAAAAAAAAAAGTTTTTCCTGGTTTTTTTCTTATCCACTACCAATGTGCTCATATTGCTGTGTTACAAAATAATATTGCAATACCACATTCCAGAAACAACCGGTATGTGGTATTGAGAAACGGTATTGGGCCAAGGCCCACCAGGTTATTCCCGTTTCGCGGTGTTGTTGCAATACTATTTTATAATCCAGCATAAGAGCGCATTACATATAACACATGTAGCACAACATATATAGCACAGCACTGCAGATCAGGTCAAATAGCCACCTGTGCATATGTACGTTGCACTGTATGCACACACACACACACACACACACACACACACACACACACACACACACACACACAGCCGCCCCTATCTTTATATATATATAAATATATATAAATACATATACAGCATAAGGTGACTATTTAACAACTTTGAAAAGCCGGCCTGTTCTAATCCCGGATTCCGAGCCCGGGGCGTCGCGGTGCCAGCGGGACTCATTCCACAGCGCCTCGGCGAGGGGCCGTGGGGACAGAGCTCCCGTGCGTCTGCTTTCTCCCAACAAAGGAGCGCACCACAAAGGAGTGACAGACAGACAGAGAGAGAGAGGGCTCATGGCTGTCTGACCGAGCACCCTGCACCACAATGGGGTGTGCTGCAGCAGTTGTCCCCCCCTCTCAGCCCCAGCCCCACACACACACCCCTCGTCCAAAACAATGCGGGCCGTCCAACTGTTTGTCCACGTGCAACAGGTGGCGGTGGTACTGGTGCGAGGGGGACGGTGGAATGCGGGGCGGGGAGCTTTCGTTGAGGGGTTAGTAGGGTCCTGATTTATTTTCTAGCAAATGTGTGTGATACACCCAACATGATGTGGCCATGCTCAAGTTCAAAGGTAACAAAACATATCCCCAAGGGGAGATTTTCTGTGCATTAGGAGCGAAACTTTGAACACTGTATACATCACACCACAAACAACAAGGCAAGACAAGGGGGGCAACACGCAGTTATTATAAACATGTGAAAATATCAGAGCCTATATCACTATTAGCAGTAGCCATCGATTTAATGCATGAATGGCCACAGGGATAAAAGCGTTCCTGGTCATTTCGGTCTACCCCTTCCCTACTCTGAAGTGCCAACCCATGGAGAGCCAGTTAAATTGTCCCCTCAGGGCGGCATTGGCCTTCCTGAGCCTGTGTCTATTGTGCTCTGGACTGGTGAAAGCGCCTTAAGGTCCTCTTTCACCAGTCCGCCTCCTAGTCGGTTTCTACTAAAAAAGAGTCTCTATTCCAAGGCAACACGTTCCTACATGTCTCTCACGGTTCTTGTGTTTAGCAGTCGGAATTTCCGAGTCGCAGGTTATTACACTGACGGAATTGATTTGTCATAAATTATTGCAGAAGAAGCTACTTTGAATATCATTATCTTAATCAGGGCAATGAAATGCAGGCTTTCTGTGGTTCTTTGGAATGAATGCAGTGATATAACAAACTAAAGTTTTAATTTTTATTCAAATCAATTATCTAAATTGTGAAGAAGCTTCTCAAGATAGCACACCTCTCAGCCCCTTGGCCTACGATTAAAAGCATAACTTCCATGACAGAAAAATACATTATCCATGACATAAAAGGAGAGCAGGGGGATGTGCCGTGGCATGTTTGTGAAGTGGGACCAGGTTCTTTCCAGTGGAAAAGAACCTGCGGAGCCCGTCAGCACCTGCGTCATCACGCCCGTGACCACTGATCAGCGCTGCTATTTATGAGATCCCCTGCACCGCGAGTTGAACCGGCGCCATTTCTTTTTGTTCCACTACTGAGCGCTTGATTTAGGAGGGCTGTGATCCGAGTCTCGAGACCTGGCTGCTTCTTAGTAGTGATAAAAGGCTTAACCTGCTAGTGGCGAGGGGTTGTAAATATCCAAACGGCAGGACCGGCACCACAGGCAACAGAGCTGAAGGCAGCTAAACACAGCCACGTTACATCACCTCTGTCATCATCATCACAGCCATGGCTCTAAGAGCCATAGCGCCATGGGGTCAGACTGGCACTGTAGTTAGTAACCAAATGATAAATACATTTAGTATAATAAAAAGAGAGGAAATTAAGAGCTTTCTTTAGCACATGCCCTACGTATGCGTTCATACATGCATCAATTCATATTTGTGCATACATTACATGCACTGTGTGTGTGTGTGTATGTGTACATGTATGTTTGCGTTTGTGTGTGTGCGTGTTTACATGAATGGACTTTCACTAAGAAATCATCCCAACATGATCCATTCATCGCCCTTAGGCATGGTCACTCTCATAAAGTATATAAATACCTACTTAATCTATATCTAACCACTGCATGCATTCACAAGGCACCAGCAGCATGTCGCACAATCCAGCTTGGAGGAAATCCACACAAAAGGGGGCGACGGGTGCATTGGGAAAGACTTAACCTCAGAGTGCAGGCGGACCCCTCAGTTAGAAGCTTAGGTTCCACTGGAATTATTCAACAGGCAAAAAGAAATAGGAATGGAGCCATACTAATCCCTGTCCCACCTCATTTAACTAAGGAGAACAACAGATTATGATATCATAACTCAACAGAAGTGTCTCGCTAACCTGGAGCAACATTACTATGGATGGAGCCAGAAATATGTCAACATTCCTTCATGTAATCCTACACTTGATACAGTGATATAGTTTATAGTTATGGTGTTCTGGTAAAATGCTCAATCAATCATCATTATTATACACAGACAACCACAGTAATTGTCAAGTTATGGCAAAGAAGAAGAAGAAAATCAGCTTTTTAATTGCCCAGTGATTGATTCACTTTTATACCAGTGTATGTACTTACAGTGTATAGGTGTATACCAATACATATACCATATGTATTTATACATGTTCCTTCCCCACATAAAAACCCAAGGTATGTATCAAGTATTGCCAATAATGTCCTATGGAGTACCACCCAGAAATGAGAGAGGGTTGGGGTCTCATCCACCGGACAGACAGACAGCCAGACAGACAGCCAGACAGACAGACCACAAAGGCTGGCATGACCGTCTCCCATGACTGACTCTGGGCCCGCTCAGTCCGATGAACCGCATGCAGTCACATCTCCTAAAATACATTCCCCAGAAAGAAAAAAACAAGGGGGCGCGACTGGCGGCCTGCTGGTACATGGTGCGCATATTTACCAGAACAATGGTCTCCTGCGTGCCCTGAATACTTTGACACAAGGCCCACACGCATGTGTTCCTATAGGCTGCGAGGATGGGAAGTGGGGAGCGATAAGGGATGCGTCTAGGGTGTCCTGGATGTATGAGTCTTCTCATATGTCTCACATGCATCATTGAATTGTTGAATGATATAAAGAGTAAGCAGCAATGTCTTGACTGGGGTGACTGGGGTCGTCCGCTATCGGTCACAGACAGGGATTGGTGCGTCTCTGAAATGATGTTGAACATGTAAGTGAAATGACACACAAGCATCGGTTTGGTCACTTTGAGTGTGCCTTTCTGTGATCTTGGATCGGGTACAATTCTGTTGCATTTCTTTTGTTTTTTATATTCATATAATGTACAGTGAAGTGATGTAAAATGACCCTCCTTTCAAGTCATAATAAGATAAGGGAATACAACAGGAGGAGTAACTTGGTAGCAATAGTATTAGCTACCGGTTTAAGAAGCAGTCAGTCAGTGACCCGACTAACATGGCATCAAGGTCATTTCCTGACACAAGACAGGATTTGTCATGAGTCATAGGTCAAAAAGCAATAATCTGAAAGACAAGACACGCAGTAGCTAGCCAACCAGCTAACCTCCACTCTGAGCCTTGATCCTTAAGGCATGTTTAGGCCAACAGATCATCATTTTTTATCTAGAACAAAACTGTGTGACGGTAGCTAATTATTAAAAGATCAGATCAGCATAAACATCGCACTAAAGATTAACTGGGCACCCCTCGCCTCAAACAAGTTTCCACTAGGAGCCGGCGGAAGCGTTTCTTCTGAAAGAGAGCATTTTTTCCTTTGAACCTGGCCGTAAAATGTAAACATTCACCGTGCCATTATCGAAAATATCCGCCTGAGAAAGATGAAGATAAGAGTGGAGCACCTGCGTCGTTAAAAGCAATGCCAGGATCTAATCCTCCATGAACTGGGCCCACACCTTCTGGAGACCGCACCGTCTACCCCATAGGATTCAACATGAGCTACGCTAGATATCTGAGGTTGGCATTGCACAACCTCAATAAAACAAATCCCGGCCTCTTAGCAAATGTGTGGGAACCAAAATAACAATAAAGCTGTCTTGGAAGACAAACTTGGCATCCAATCAAGATGCTCAAATAAACTGATAGTAAAGGCCAAAGCATGAACAACAGTGAAGCTAATACTTTTTTTGAACTTTTTAAAGTTTAAAACTGTCTTCTACAACAACAAAGCTGTCTTGGAAGTAGGGGTGTGTGATATGACGATATTAGATTGAGAGCAATTAAAATGTCTCAAATGTCTCCGCAACCTGCCTTTACAGAGAGATTGTTAGTATCATGCTACAGTGCACGTGCACATTAATCAGTTGCGGTTCTAAGGCTCATACACGCATCCAAAGTTGTCTCAGCCAAATCTTAAATCACACAATTTGCTACCTTCCCTAGAGAGACACACCAATAAACCAATAATAGCAAACAGTAGGTAGTGCCTTGGATTTAATCCCCTCCCCCTTTTTATTTGACAACTTAGCGGCATTGGATGACAACACGGAGGAGTTGGTCCCTAAAAATAATTCAACGTCTGTAATATGGAACTGGTTTGGACTTTCCAAAACCGACACGGCGCAAACAACAGTTATTTGCAAAGATAAGGTTTGCACGTCGGATGGCAACACGACAAACCTTTTTAACCACCTCAAAAGAAAGCACCCGAAAAAGTATGCTGACAGTCAAACAGTAACTTGTACTGTTCAGTAATTTGCAAAATAGTCTTAAAAACCAACATGAAAAAGAATCGTGATAAGATCATGGATCGTGATCCTGCCTGAAAAAGTGTGATATGATATTTTTGCCATATCGCCCACCCCTACTTGGAAGAAAAAATCGGCATTCCAACCTAGATGCTAAAATAAACTTATAGTAAAGGCCAAAGCATGAACAACAGTGAGGCTAATACTTTTTGTAACTTTCTTTAACTTTTTTCAAGTTTTAAACTTCTACTCGTCTTATTCTTCTCTTCTACTCTAGCCCTATTGTCTCCATGTCTGAGGGTTCTGGTTTTAGAACTTGTAAAACCAAAGCATTCTTTTAAAATGGACTATCCCTTTCTAACAACCACAGCGACCACTGTGGGTCAATGCAAGTCTTTGTCCGTTGAAGAGTGTTTACAATCACACATCAGGTCGGATCCGTCTGACGAGTCTGACACGTGGCAGCGGTGTGTGTGGTGGTGTATTGTGGTTTGTATGCACGCGGCAGTGGTTAGGTGTGTGTGTGTGTGTGTGTGTGTGTGTTTGGTTAGCCTCAGTCGATAATCTAGCCGTGCCCTTTATAGCATGAACCTGTTCATCACTTGTCCCTGCTCAGAAATAAATGGGGGACATTACCACAAATTAAACTCAGACATCCCCCCCAAAAGCGTTGCATGCACAGCGCACATCCTCTCCTATGAGCATAGTGGCTATTTTTAACCCCCCACCTCCCTCGCGAGTCCGCCTGGCTTATCCAAGAATGGAAGAGAACTGCACATTGGTTGGGTGCACAACATGAGGGATTATGGCATATAGGACGGAAGGGATGAGGACACATATAGGTTCATCGTGTCCAACCCCACCACACTTTGGCCTTCACGACCAGAAACTCAACACTGTATCAAACCCCCCAGCAGGACCTCAGGGCTTCTATTCCACATGCATGGATGTCAGACACCCTGCACCATTGGTAGGAGCCTTAATCTCCCCTCAGACAGAATTTCTCAGTTGTTGTTTTTTGACTCATGACAATCAAACATGAAGTGGTTCACGGGCAACGGGCCAAACTCCACTGCCCCGGACACAGGTCACATCGGATACATATCCCCCGGCCAGAGGGGCGTGAGTTTGATTCCCTGCCAGCAAGCGGTCCACAGGGGGGCGTCCCTCACATGACCACCTCTTGTCTTAGCGTGAGGAGGCCCCTGCTTCTGACAGTGCGGTATTGAAAGGAAGAGAGAAAAAAAAACTAAACTGTTTCACATATCCAAATTCCTGTTCCCGCTCCAACAAGCAATCAGCCACCACAGCAGATGCACATGTGTTGATGATAACGGGTTCTTTCAAGGGCTTCGAGACAACAGCGACATGAAAAACAAGAGGCGAGAATGAACTAAAAGCTATGGCGGGACAAGATTCTTCAAATAATACTACTCCTCCCCTGTGCATCAGCGGTTCCCTCTGTTCACTGTAGTCGTTGAAAACATGTTGAGATCTACTCCATTAGTGCAGTTCTAGCATGCAAGGGGTGCGTTCATCTCACCTGCCCGAGGTCCAGGGTGATGTTCACCTGGTTGTAGCCGAGTCCTCTGGAGAGAGGGGGGCTCTGCCACCAGCCCTCTGTCCCGTCGATTGCATTTGTCACCGGGTGGGCTTTATTTGGCTCATTGGATTTGCAGTGGTCACAAAATTGACCCTAAATGGAACATCCACAAGTTAACATGTGTTTTCAAAGGCTTTCAGAATAACCAGATAATGTTGCGGAGTAAGGGGTGCAGTGTAGTTGAGTCAATTTGATTGACTTTCTGATAAGGTAGATACAGAGGTGGTTAAACAATTAACATTCATCAAAATTAATTATAGGCTGTACGCATGATCAAACATTCCCATAAGGTGATAAGAAATAAATACAATGCGGAAAATCTGGAGCCTGAAAAAGTTCAAACTCACTTTTCGACAGAGGATTACCATAGTGACTCAAATTGTTGGCAGGCAGGTATACATATTTGTACTAATATGGTTAATTCAGGATAAAGTGGACCGCATACTAGGACATTGAACTAAATATTGCTTTAAGTAGCAGACTGAATTGAATATATAAAATCATTTTCGGCTACTTATTCATGATTCCGACTGATTATTAACTCTTGATAACAGACTGATGACAGGGACTGAGAAAGTCGAAGATAGCTTGAATCATCTTACCGGCACATTTTGAGTGAATCTAGTGTTGTGTCCTCCGACAAGTTTACAATATAAATCAGATCTGGGTCTCCCCAACTCATCCTGGCCGCAAGTGGCGGTGGCGGAAATAGCTGAACCTTCGGCAAGGTTGAAAAAAGGTGGACTCAAACTAAATCCTGTATTGTTAAAGCTCAATTTTTGTCCATTTGCGTGGCTGCAAAACGACGTGAAAATCACAAAAAAGAAGCCGATGGGGTAGAATTCCATCCGTCTCGCCATGGTCCGCTGCTGGAACCCGCGCTAGATGCGGCAGGCAGCTCGCAGCTTGTCATCTGGGTCCCGCGGACAGAGGAGGGTAGGAGCGCTACAGAGCTCTGCTCAGATCCACTGGGCGAGGTGGGCATGCAAGTGCGTCGTTTGGAAAGATACTTTTACACCGACACTGTACTACTGGTTCGTGGCCGTTCACTTTAGATAACATGTTTCCTATTGAGTTAACTCGGCGCCTTTTCTTTCGGCTAAACTTGTGCGTGCGTGTGTGTGCGTTCGTGTGTGCGTGTGTGCACGGCACAGGGGTGTCAGGTGTCACGTAGCCGACCGTGAATGAGCTCGACTCGAAGAATAATGTGTTGGCAGCAGAGGCCAAAGGTCTGGTCTACTGTATACGCTGAGCAAATTAAAGATTATATAAAGACTCATCCTGCTCTTCGTTTGATTTCCAAAAGTAAATGATATACAATCTGACATTTGTTAATTTAAAGAGCATTATCATCGGCCACCATTATCACTGCCCGGTGAAAATACTATCATGTCTCTCCTCTCGAAAGTCGCCTATGTAGGTAGACCATACGTTGAGAATAACTTAATAACTAATTAATAAATAAATAACAACAATCTGTTTCCTAATCATCGCCACTATCATATTGAAGATGATGATAATAATCACACAATAAATTAATAAAGCTTATTTAAAACGGTTTTACCCGATATTATAAAGGCAAAGCCCAAAGCGTGCAACAGTGATCCTGGCGCGACATCTAGTGGACAGATCGATTATTACAAAAGAATAGATTAGACAGCGCCCACTAAGACATGTCGTTTTGGGTGTCACCTTAAAAAAAAAATCTCTTTGCGAGACAAAACAAAAAAAATACATTTCTTTTTTAATTTTCATCCTCTGTTGGTCCTTAACTTACACTATGATGATTCTCATTATATAATCTCGACCAATTTTTAACAAGAGGCAATTTTTTATTAGAAAAAAAACCACACCAATTAATTGACTCTCAGTGACATACTTTTTAACTTTGTTGCCGTGACTCACATACGGGTCGTTCTGTAACCGGCATAGTTAACATTCCTGTTGGCATCATCTCGCACCCGAGTAGCCTACCACCGTGACTCCGAGAACCAGGAACTAAATGAATAAACAACACGGGACAGCAAGATACTTTCCTTTAGGCTAAACTGGTTGTGAGACCGATGCCCAAGCTAGATTCGGCATGGATCCCACAAACCGACAGGTAAAGTAACTTCTCTGGGATAACTTGTGTACCCTATTGTATGTTATCCTTATGGTTGTTGTCGTTGTGTGTTGGGATTTTGAGGAGCTTGAGAAACAGAAACTGATGGTGAGTGTTACATTTCGAAATAAGACACCTGCTTGAGTTGTTATGATCCTTTCATGTGAGACCTTATAGGCTATTTTTCATACTGCACACAACTTTCAGATAAATGTAATGTTAACGTTGTGTCCATAGCCTGGCGGTAATATTAACACAAAAGTGACTCACGGTCACTTTTGAGTCACTGTGAGCTAGGTAGCATGTTGTTGTTATGCGTCTGCGTTGAGTATAGGCCAAAGTATACTTCTCCGACTCCGTACAGTCCGTATATATGGAGAAGTATACTTTGGCCTAAATAACCACCTAATAATGAGATAAGGGAATAGAGCGATGTCATAAAGCCAAGTCGTCAGACATTAAACACAGTGACACGCCCACCTGCCAATCACAAGCGGTAATAGATTAGTTATTATCATTGAATCATATTTTCACTATGTAACAACACATGGGACGAATGAGTAGGCCTTGATGCTTTATAAACATCGTGTTGCTACGGAACAAATTAACTAATATGCCTGCTTCCAGAAAGCCATAGCAGTAGCTCAAAGGGCTTCTCAAGAAGACCTGGATGGAAACTATGAAGAAGCGATCCGCTCCTACCAGCATGCGGTCAAGTACTTTTTGCACATACTGAAACGTACGTGAATGGATGCCTGGAGAAGGTGTTCAACCAGAATTTCTACATTGTTTGTATCTTATTATGTTAGTCCTATATGTCTTTATAATACCCCCCACCCCGTGAGCGAGCATGCACGCACACACACACACACACACACACACACACACACACACACACACACACACACACACACACACACACACACACACACACACGGCTAGGCATATATTCTGTTGGAAAATGTGTAGCATTTATTGATATGTATACAGTAATATTTATCTTAGGCCTACCTGTCTTTGCAGTTTGAAAATAACTCACGTTCATTCTATTACTATATCAGTATGCAATCATTGAGTAGGTGACCAAACTTTCTCCACTTTCCATCAGGTGAACCCCAAGGTAAAGAGGGCAACCAAACGATCAGAGACAAATGTAAACAGTACCTGGACCGAGTGGATGAACTTCAGGACTACCTAGACAAAAAGCAGGTTAATAGACAAACAAACAAATAAATAAAGGCTGTTTTATGGGATGGCATGTACAACGTTCAACAGGGATGAATACTTAATTTTTCAGCTGTTGCATTCTGAAAAATGTGGTAGCAATTCATAACTCATTGACAAACACTCCCTGGTCGATGACGGCGGCTGCGTTATGACGTATATGCGTTACGTGCGCGCGTTTGTGTGCACAACAGAATCCACCAACCCGTGTCTTTGGCTTCTCAATGCGGAAGTCAGCGCTTTGCCATATTATTCTTCGGCGATCACCGCGATAGAAAATAAGTTGAAGCATCGCCGTCGTGTGAGGTGACAGGACTAGAAAAAAACCACACGGATTGGTCGGCGTATTTGCACTGCTACCTTTGTTCCGACCGGGGGGACAGTAGACAGCCCTTATGGCTGCCAACAACAATTTACAGGTAAGTGGAAGAGCTAACCCTCGGCTAGCTCAGTGAGCTAACGGTTACTGCGCCAAGCAAAACAACACTAGGCTGCGTACATGGTATGGCGTTGGAACTTTAACAACGAAAACGACTGAACACGACCTTTCTATTGACTTTTTATTGGACGAATGGCCGCTCGACCCCGTTATGATGAGGGCTGTTTCAGTCTCAATACCCGAGCTATGATCACTGAGACGTCTGACTTGACCAGTGACAACAACGCAGTGTAGCGGCTTGGTTGAGTATCGATGTCTTCCATTAAAGAAAGGGGCGTGTGGTGTTTTGCACACTGTACACGATAGACCACCCCTACACACTGTATTGGTTGTGGGGCTCGGCGTCTGTTCCTTCGATCATCAGAGACCTTCAGCCTTTGATCCATCCAGAAGCCTTGCTCATAGGTCATGCTCGTTCCAGAAGTTTAGTACCCAGAACACGTCTCATGTAAAATGTTTATTTTGTGCAAAGGTCGTAACCCAAACTAATCGTCAAAGGGAAGTGATACAAATAACGATCGAGTCCCTCTGCGGCTCAAGTTCTCCCCACCCACTAATTTTAGTGGCAGGTGCCGTCACGCAGGTGTGACTCCCATCACACATGGGATGATATTTGGGGTTGGGTGCCAGATCCTACAGCTGGTGGTCGTCAATATTAAAGCACGCCTCCGTTATCGAGTTACCGTTACGTTCTGAGACCATCTGTTACCTGGTGTTGTCATTCTATTGCTTTCACAGATATAACCCTAATGCAAATTGTAAGCTCTCACAATCATCGCTCATATTGTATTACAGAAAGCCATTGATCTTGCCGGTAAGGCAGCACAGGAGGACAAGGATAAGAACTATGAAGAGGCTTTGCGTCTGTATCAACACGCTGTTCAGTACTTCCTGCATGTAGTTAAATGTAAGTATCAGTATGTTTCTACAGAAAATGAACTTCCCCTTTTTTGATGTTTTTGTCTAATTTCCAAATAATCAATAAACAATAAACCCAATAAAAAAAAACTAATAATAATAAACCCAAATAATGTCACGCAATGTATTATGTATTATGTAAACAGTTGAAATGGAAAGATTTGACTTTCTAAATTACACAAAGAAATACAATGTTTACCCTGACAACATAATGTTAATTCAAAGATAAATCTGGAAAATGCATCCTTCCATCTTAACTTTTTGTTTACATGTATTATTTTGCCAGATGAAGCCCAGGGGGACAAGGCGAAGCAGAGCATCCGGGCAAAATGTGCAGAATACCTTGACAGGGCAGAGAAACTCAAAGAGTACCTCAAGAAGAAGGAGAAGGCTCCTCCTGCAAAACCTGTCAAAGAATCACAGTCTGAGGACAAAGGGTGTGTAGTGTCATGGAATTTGAAAGGGGCAGGGATTGACCCCAGATGTCGGCATACCTGCTCTTAGATGACATGTATTTTAAGTCCCTGTGAGTCACTTTGAATAAGAGTGGCTAGTGTTTGATGACAGGATTTAGTGTTAACCCTTTCATACAAAAGGGTGTGGCTGTGTATGTGTTAACATGCGTTTATTTGTGTGTCCAGAAATGAAAGTGATGAAGGCGACGATCCAGAGAAAAAGAAGTTTCAGAACCAACTCTCAGGTTTGTGGTGGTGGCAATAGTTGCACTTGCTGCAACTATTAGTTGCACTAAGCTTATTGTACCATTTTATATAATTCTTTGAAATGGTCACGTGACATTAAACATAAATCAACCTGTTATTTCCCAAGGTGCAATTGTTATGGAGAAGCCCAACATCAAGTGGAACGACGTCGCTGGCTTGGAGGGAGCGAAGGAAGCCCTGAAAGAGGCCGTCATCCTACCCATCAAATTCCCACATCTATTCACAGGTATTAATTTCCACCACTTCCTTAAAGGGGACATATTATACCACCAGGTTGAGTGTAATTAGCCATTACAAGCTGTTTTGAAAATGTGTTGCTTCTGACATCACAGGTGGGCGTGTCCACCTAGATGTATGACGGATAGATGAGCAACGTCTACCGGGTAGGCTGGTAGACTGATCTATCCAGCACACATCTAGGTGGACACGCCCACCTGTGATGTCAGAAGCGGCACATTTTCAAAATGGCTTGTAATGGCTAATCACACTCACACCTGGTGGTATAATATGTCACCTTTAAATGAAAAAGGCCATGTGGGCCGCTTGCTTGTGAACATCCCATTAGCGATATTCAAGAACCATGCTTATCTTCACAGGGAAGAGAACACCCTGGAGGGGGATCCTGCTCTTTGGACCCCCCGGTACGGGAAAGTCCTACCTGGCTAAAGCCGTAGCAACCGAGGCCAACAACTCCACCTTCTTCTCCATCTCCTCGTCCGACCTGGTCTCCAAATGGCTGGGAGAGAGCGAAAAGTGAGAATGGGGAGAATAGACCTGGGGAGGGAGGGCGTAAATGGCGTGTTGTTACTATGGAACATCTCAACAAGCTGCGTGTCTTCGTCCTCATCTTCCCACCAGGCTCGTGAAGAACCTGTTCACCCTGGCTAGGGAGAACAGGCCTTCCATCATCTTCATCGACGAGATAGACTCCCTCTGTGGCTCGAGAAGTGAGAACGAGAGCGAGGCAGCCCGCCGCATCAAGACAGAGTTCCTGGTGCAGATGCAAGGTATTATAGCAAGCTGTTTACTTTTATTCCTCATTCCTGCAATATTGCGTTTTTGCCTGGGGGTACCCATGCTAAGAATGTATTGTAAGAGACGCTATGGATAAAATTGACCAATTAATGGCTTATGAAATGACCCTGGATTCAGTAGCATTGCTTTTAGTTCTCTACCAGTAGAAGTAGGTAGGTAATAATAACAGATGACATTGATGTTATAATATCATGCCATCAACACGGTAAGCCTTAAGTGGATATGCTAATGAAATTCACACCTAAATACTGGACAATATTTGGGTTAGAAATTGCCCCTTGTATTGAATCAATCAATCAATCTAAAATTCATTTTAAAGACAGGAACAAATGGATGAAGAAGATCTGTTTTTTAAATGTGCTTATAAAACCAGCATTGCAAAAAAAAAGTTTACAGACCAAAAAATAAATAAGGCAATGAAATCAGAAGTGGAGTTTGACATGATTTCTCAACAAGGGAATTATGTCAAAAGGAAACTGGTCATCTAAAAGCAGCAATGCAGACTTCACTCATGTCTGGCATGATTTGTGCCCTGAGAGACTTGAACATGACCCAATTGGGCAAATACCATAAACTCAGAGCCACACAACAGCCAATAGAGTACACCTCACAAAAAATACAGAAACAAGGACACATACTTTTTCTGCTCTGTTGCATTGCAGAACATCCTATTCAATGCTTGAGTGGATTTGTTTTACACAATTGTAACGTATCCAATGAGCTCATGGCCTCCTTCTCCATGACTTTATGAAGCACATTCGGGAATACTTTCATTTTGCATTAGTAAAAGGGTATTTCTACAATTTATAAATTATACCCAAAACCATTCATTACTATAATTAATGTAGATTTTTATTAAAAATACATTTTCATTGCCATCTAATAATATTATTGTCGCTTGGTGAGTATATTGTCCATTAGTATATGCTACACGTGAACCTCCTAAGATTTGATTGGTTCGCTATCTCAGGATATTGGGCAATATCCCATGATTGAGATCTCAAACATGGGATATTGTTTTCATCACAAAATTTTGCTCGTGATGTAGGGCTGGGCGATTAATAGAATTTAGATTTCGATTTTTGGGTGAAACGATCACCAAACTAATATAATCGAGTTTAAATTTTTTTTTTTTCTTTATAGAAATTGCAGAACAGCTGGATACATATCTGGACATTATTTTCTATTTGACCATTTTGTGTATTTTTTTTAAGGGGAAATTTCAAAGTTCTCATTTACAATGTGTTTTTTTTTAGAGAGAAATTATGAATAAATGCATCATGTTTTCAAACTCAAAAATAATCCTGGTTATGATTTTTTTCCATAATTGAGCTGCCCTAGCGTAATGTCGTCTCGTCACACTAATAAAAACAAATAAACAGCTAATAAAAACAAATAAATCCCGGCAAAAAGTGTTATCTTGTTCATTTTTGGAGTGTTCACGTGTAGTATATACTAAACCAATTATTCACCTCAGGCTCCGTGAATAGTGGGGACCTTTGGTCTCGGGGGCTATTCCCCACTATTCACTTCGCCTTCGGCGAATAATTGTTAATTATCAGAGTTCAGGCCTTAAAGCATGTAGATCGAACCAACCCTTGTAGGGACATGTTAAAACTCTCTGCTATGAATTATCTTGATTTACAGGAGTGGGGAATGACAATGAAGGAGTGCTGGTACTTGGAGCCACAAACATCCCCTGGACTTTGGATTCTGCCATCAGAAGAAGGCATGCATTCTCATTTAGCCAATTCAAAACAAAACCGCTGTCACCCTGTGCTCCCTGTAACCCAATGTTTAACCTGTCCATCCCTGCAGATTCGAGAAGAGGATCTACATCCCTCTGCCTGAGGAGCACGCCCGCTCCTTCATGTTCAAGCTTCACCTGGGTGCCACCCCAAACAGCATCTCTGAATCCGACTTTGTTACTCTGGGCAAAAAGACAGAAGGCTACTCTGGGGCGGATATCAGTGTCATCGTCAGAGACGCCCTGATGCAGCCAGTCAGAAAGGTCCAGTCGGCGACCCATTTCAAAAAGGTGCGCCCTGGTTATAAACGGAACTGTTTTCTTTTCCTCCTGTACACAGTAGTAGACTCACTCCACTCTGCTTTGTGTCTCCTGCTTATGTTTGACGTTGGTTAGGCACGGGGGCCATCTAGAGATAACCCCAACATGATGGTTGATGACCTGCTGACCCCTTGCTCACCGGGGGATCCTAATGCCATTGAATTGACATGGATGGACGTTCCCGGGGAAAAGCTCTTGGAGCCAATTGTTTGCTCGGTAAGGGTGGTGCAAGCTTTCCTCATGGTTAAATGTACAGGTGATACTTGACATACATGCCATTACACTCAAATACATGACTTCTTTTTACATTCTTCAAATACATTCTTCTTCTTTTTGTCTTCCTTCTAGTCGGACATGCTGAGGTCACTGTCAAACACAAAGCCCACTGTTAACGATCAAGACCTGGACAAACTGCGGAAATTCACAGAGGACTTTGGACAGGAAGGCTGAATGAGATGTTTCACTGATGAAAACCAAAGCAAAAGAAGTATAATTCTGAAAAGTTATTACTCTCCGGTCATGACACTATTACCCCCCCCCCATCCTGCCCACCTTCCACCAGTCTTAGCTGTCCGTCACATCGAGGGTTATACCACATGTTTGGAGGACATGGGTTTCTTTGATGTCACCAGTTGTCCCAAAAAGGGCTCAGGGCTTAATTGACCATGGTGTAGCAGCTGAGCCGACACAAATAAATAAATAAGTACTTTAAATAGCACACTTTCTCCAAGGTGTGCAGAAATATCCTCTGATATAAGTACTTTTCAGCAGGATATGTCTGACGATCAGAACACACATAACTTGTGAGCAAGGAAGTCTTGGTATTCTGGTAGTAATTATTTATTTCAAAGGACTAAGGTACATGTTATGGGTTCAAACCGATCCGCTCACCGTTAAAAATATCCTGTTTGAGTTACTGAGTTGCAATCAAGTGCTCCTCACAGTAAAATTAAATTCCTATTTTGCTCCTATTTTGTATAAAAGCTTTTTATCAAATAACTCAAATTGGATGCCACCGTGTTTCTAGAGTTATATATTTGAGTGGTTGAATATAGGTTTTTTTTTTCAGACAGTGCAGTGGACGTATGGAATTGTGACAGACTGACACTCAGGATTGAAGCTGCATTTGGGCCAATTCAGGTTAATTTCTCCATGGATTTCTCCCCGACAAATATTTGTATCTCGTTTTGATTCTGACGATGGATCACTGTAGCTGCCAGACTTCAACAACTACAACTGTGTGTTTTTGTCCTCTGCTTATTCTACAACACACACATGTTCACACCTTTGCATGACCCTGCATCACTGTCCTAAATATCCTCCATATTAACATAAAAGCCTTTCTAATATACAAGCAATGGTTTGTGCTGAAGAAAAAGATGCCACTTTGGTTCAATTAGACATTGCGTCATAGACAAAGACTTCCCCATCATATTCATGCTCCACATTGAAATGCAGCTCCAAGCACATGAGGCCCTCAGATGTGGCGCTGTGCACCGTGTGCCTTCCAAACCAGTTGTAAGATGGGTTTTTCCTTTGGTTGAGTTTTGCAATTGGATGTCATATTGCTATAAACTTTGGGTGCGTTTGCCACCACTGCTAAGAAATGTATATTACCTGCACATTTTGTGTAAACTCATATAGTTTGAATACTTCTACTCTTAACTCTTACGGTGTTCAGAATACAAAAAGTTTGTCCTTCTGAATGTTGGTAGGGAACATCTCTGAGTTACTGTAACGAGCTGTTCTTAGATAGGACAAATGTGTAAGCCTTTTCTTTTTGTAAAAGGTCAGCCAGGCATCAGTTATTCTCTTTATTTTACATAAAATGTAAATAAAATAAAAACCATCCAAATATACTGAACTTTTTGTTTGTAAATCATTATATAAATATTAACTCATTATATAAAACTGCCACGTGAGATCATGCCGTAGCCTACTTTGGTCGGATGCGGAAGTAGAGCGTTGCATTCTGGGATTTGTGGTCGTGGTATAATCAATCCAAGATTGCGTCAAGACCATTTTAGAGGTTAAAAAACTACAACTACCCGGAACCTGTGTTGCATCCTTTCAAAGTGGAGTTGGATTTGTTTTGGTATATGCAGAGTGGGCTTTGTCGTACAGAGCGAAGGTCCATCACGATAAATTATTACGGAGCCCAAACTCCTCCTCCGAGACCTCGGTTTCGCAACGCCTTTAACGCTCGGCCGTCTCTTGACTCCTGCTACACACCCCCCTCCAATTCCGTTTTCTAGTTAGCCATCAAGCTAACGACTGCGAGACTCACCCATGTCCTCAGAGGAGTTGAGCTCATCGATCACAGATTGGTTCTTTTTCAATTCCTGGTGGCTCCTTCTGCCATTCGTGATGCTTCTGGTCATCGCTGCCTTCATCGTTGCCTTTGTGCTGCTCCTGTACATGATATCGCCTCTTATCAGCCCCAAACCTTTTAAACTCAACGGGGCCCATGTCGTGGTAAGTTTGTCGGAATCAAGAAGCTAGCGTTACGTAGCCTAGCCTAGCCAAAATATGGGTTGTTTCTGTGTTTACACGCGTTTTTAAGGACGCACCTTTCCACAAGAACGACTTATAAATGCGAAATCGATTTTGTCGACAAATGTACAATTGTCAGCCCTTTCAAGATTGTTTACCTCTGCTATTAAAGCAAGCTGTCATTTCCTGACACGCCCACACATTTAGGATTGTTTGCATCTTCCAATGTTGTTAGAATTGAATAATGTGTGATGCATTTAAGATCAATCTTATTTATATAGAACTATGTATTGCCCCACATGTATTTGGGCATGCATAACTAAACCGGGCAATGATAAAGGCTCGAAAAAGAAGGCAAGCCAATACCGTAGGCAATCAGGATATATATATATATATATATAATAAGATAAGTTAAACTCTTATTAAACCACAACCAATATAACCAAATGAATGCTATTATTAAGTATGCTGCAATCGGATATTGCGCCTTATCTAACCACTGATTTGACGTACAGGTGACTGGAGGATCTAGCGGGATTGGGAAGTCCATCGCTATGGAATGCTACAGGCAGGGAGCCTTCATCACATTGGTGGCCCGAGACGAGGTCAGCACATTTCAAGGATGCAGTGACTCCACTGGTTCACATTGTGGTGTCTAGTGGGGTGGTTATCAGTTTGTTGCTGCAAGTTGAAGTTCAAAGATTTGATAAAGTAAATCTTTATTTGGACTTTTGAATATTTGAGCTCAATCAATAGACCAAAGTAAGAAACGAATCTTTTCCCGGATAAATGCAATGTTTGAAAAGTTTAAACCAGCACACTCAATGCAAAAAAAATATTATTTTACTATTTGCATATAGGCCAACTGTAATTTGCATATTTTTTGTCTGTGGAATATTGGACATGCAGGCTTATAGTAAATTTGCCCAAGGGGATTGGATATTTACTATTGCTATCTGCAGGGTTCCAACTGAGTTGAACTCTAATGACCACAGTACGTGCAATATGACCCACACTTCATGTTCCCCCCACAGACTAAACTGGTTCTGGCGAAGAAAGAGGTGGAGAAATGTGCAATCAATGACAAACAGGTATGTGGCATTGTTTTTTGTTTTTACCCACATGCAGTTGTTTTATGCAGGCCATACTTTCCAGACTTTGGTTAATCCCCCTTTTCATGTACCATAATCCTTCTACTTTCAGGTAGTGCTCTGCATATCGGTGGACGTCTCCAGTGATTATGGTCAAGTGGAGAGTGTGATAAAACAGGTATTTAATCTATATTTCCTAACAAAGACCCATTCCGTTGCTCTGTAATGGCATCTGGTGATTAATGTGTATGTGTGTGTGTTGCTTCATGCACAGGCCCAAGAGAAGCTAGGCCCTGTGGATATGCTGGTGAACTGTGCCGGAACGTCCATATCGGGAAAGTTTGAGGAGGTGGAAATGGATCGCTTCAAAGTAAGTAACTAACAACGGAGCTAAACCACTTGGTTGACCTGCCTCTGTCTGAAAAGATGTACATCTTTTATACAAAGCCCCTGTATAACACGGCCCTCTGGTCCCCAACAGAAGATGATGGAGGTCAACTTCCTGGGCAGCGTGTATCCCACCCGGGCGGTCATCACCACCATGAAGGAGCGACGGATGGGCCGCATCATGTTTGTGTCCTCTCAGGCGGGACAGATCGGCCTGTTTGGCTACACTGCCTACTCCCCGTCTAAATTCGCCCTTCGCGGTCTGGCAGAGTCCCTGCAGATGGAGGTGGGTTCAGGGACAGCCGTTCTGTGTAACAATATGTCCACAAAGGCTGTTATTCATTTCCATGGGAAACCCCTGGAACTTACCAGGGGCATTGATCACATGTATAATGAATCTAGCTCAAGAGTGATGGGGCTGAAAGCTGCAGAGGTTTTTTTTGTTTGTACGTGTATATGAAACGGCAGCATCAAATTGCTAGTATTCTGTTGTGGTAGAGCGCTTGAACCACCATAGAGGGGCTGATTTGGTTTGTTTTCCGCTCTGCAGATGAAGCCTTACAACATCTACGTGACCGTGGCCTACCCCCCAGACACGGACACGCCGGGATTGGCTGAGGAGAATAAAACAAAGGTAAGGGGCCACTATGAAAACAGAAGTAACCCGTCAAACATCATCTCTTCCTCATTATGCAGTCACTTCCACCAAGGCCACAATCAGCTTCAGTCAACATTGTTTGTTTGTTTTTTTTCAAAAGCCAGTCAACCCAGAGATTATCTCTAAGCAACGTATTTATTTTGTTCTCTCCTAGCCTTTGGAGACCAGGCTGATCTCAGAGACGTCCGCTGTTTGTCAGCCAGACCAAGTGGCCAAGATCTTTGTGAAGGACACTGTGGTAAAATGATCTAATCCGTCCCCTGCCCAACACCGAATACCTTTTTAAAAGGCATCCCCTATTTTCCTTTTCTTTTCATGGGTTAGGGGGGTAGGGATCTCTTGTCCTAACCCTGTGTCTTTGGTTCCCCTCCTCCCACAGCAAGGGAACTTCAACAGCTCCGTGGGCCCAGACGGATACATGCTCTCGGCACTGACCTGTGGGATGTCTCCCGTCACCTCCATCACAGAGGGCCTCCAGCAGGTACAGCCAACCAAAGTCAATGTATGCGTGGCGGTGTGTCGAGTGGGTGATTTCGACGTCCATGGGATTTCATTACTTTCAAAAAAAGGCTGAGGTTTTGGCCTGCTTATGCAGTTTAGTTGCAAATCTTTAGAGTGCATTGGCCACGAGAATACATGCAGTGGCTGGTGTTGTCAAGGTATAGCAAAGTGTATAACAAAGTGTTATATGCAAAAGAGAAACACAATTTTTTAAGCATGGAAAATTTGTGAAAAATAGGCGGTACCATTGTTGACACGACCTTGGTTTGACCCCTACTCCTCCCGTGCAGATCGTGACCATGGGGCTGTTCCGGACAATCGCCCTCTTCTACCTGTGCAGCTTCGACAGCATCGTGCGCCGCTGCATGATCCAGAGGGAGCAGGCCAAGGCGGCCGACAAGCGGGAGTAAGGGCCTGGCAACATGGGAAAAACACAATACATTTCATATTGTCATCGACATAACCAGAGCTAATCTCCCTTACTGGACATCCAAACTATTACTGACCAGGCACAACTGAAGTCCTTCACCCACCTGTCCTTATCCTTACCCCATGTCCCCGCCCTCCCGTCTATAATCACCTCCCTCCCCTATACTCAGCCCCCTCACCCCTGTTCTCACCCCTATTCTCACCCCCTGCCCCTTTCCTCAACCCCTCACTCACATCCTCACCCCACTCACCCACATCCTCAACCCCACCTCACCAAATCCTCCCCATCCTAACCCTGACCCCCCCCCCAACCCCCAACACAAGTCCCTTGCATTTCCATCTTTCCTTCACACGGAAATGAGCGCACAGTCCTGAGTGGGAAGATAATTGAGTGATCAGCTGATCAGATGGGACAACATGATGACTCATGTGTTCCGTCTGTAAGCCTGCCATTGTAGAACTTTACTATACTGTAGATTTAAATCCTCTCCGAAGCATTCCAGTGACTTTTTGGTTCAATGTGCGTGCAAACGCTTCTGTTGTGTGGGAGCAGCCTTATTGCAGTGGGTGGTGGTGGTGAAGGCAGCCCCACACACACACTCTCCACCTTGTGATAAAGTAGGCCTTGTCAACGACTGACATTCTGGGTGTGAAATCCCGTCATACGAGGGAGCGATTGGAAACTAGAAGGGCCACTCTTTGTGTTTGTTCCAATCTGTACACGTTGCTTTCATCTACTGGATAACCATCGCTAAATGACCATTGACTTGTCTTGTTACATGAAGTCTTTGCAGGTCAAAGCTCCTCCTGTGTGCACTGTTGTAACATTTGTGTTTGGTTGACTATCAGTAATCCCAAACCAGGGATACACAGTCTAAACTACTGTGTTAACTTAATAAGTGTGATAGAATAGCGTTCATTGGAGATCACTATAAGATGACTCCAGCTTTGGACCGCTAACACAAAGCCGTAACTTTCTTCTAGAAATGCGTCACTGCTGTTTTTCGATGTTCAGGTGAAAAGATGTGTATGTGTTGTTTGTGAGCTGGTTCCTCATAGAGGGAATATCCAACATGGCATTTGAGTAAATTCATGCTTTGATGTGTGGTGGTTGAAGAAAAAAGTGCACACTAAGCTACTTTCAACCAAATCCCAAATTTTTTTTTTTTTTTTTTTTTTAATAAATCAAAGAAAAGGTATGTGTCAAAGCCATAAAGTTATGTAGGTGTGGAGTTGATGGTTCACAAATACAGGGAAATGCAGGCACGAAATGTACGTTAAAATCTTGTTTCCTTTCTCTGTGTTAAATAAGATGTATGAGAGTAGTCGTATCCGCTGTACGTGTGAACATATGTAATCCCAGCTCGGATATCTTGGGATCAAAATTATATTTTGATGGGGTCCGTATGTCAGGGCAATTTTAAATGGGACGGGTCTTGCTGGATCGAGCAATGTCTCGTTTAGGCCTATAGAGGGAACCAGAGTTTAGTTTTATGGAAATTAAAAATCTGGAGAGACTTTTTTTCTTTCTTTTTAACAAGGAAGATACCCCTGTTCTGCCGATTCCATACGACTGTCAGTAAACTTTTGATGTCTTTCAAGCCTTTAAAAAAAAATAAGTTTATTTGATGTGGGGGGAGGGGAAGGGTATATACGTCTTCCTTTTATCCATGAAGTTAAAGGAGACTACATTACAAACTAAGCAGATAGTTCAAATATTTTTTCAACTACACTCTTAATATTCAAATGACAAAACTTGTGAAGGTAATTTCTGTGGACACTGCGATTATTTGCCTTTCATTGTTTTCCACGTATCTGTGCCGCCTGCTATCTTATCTAGAAGTTAAGTTTGCTAATGCAGTGGAGAGCTATTGTTGTCGGGATCCAGTCAGATACTTGGCGTGTGTTTATCAGACTAAGTTTAAGTCTAAGTTGAAGGCAAGGAGCTGGCTACAGAATACCTTGGCCTAACCCACCTGTCCATTGGACCAGTTTATCACACTTTTGTGTAAAACATTTCACAGCGTTTTACAGTAGTGCTTGTTTTACATATTTTATCTGCTCCAATTTTGGATTACAACGCATCTAGATTAAAGCCTTAGGGAAAGCCAAGATATGAAAGTGAGAATGCATGACTCATATGATGATGAACTTCTCATTGGACGTCGCTTCACTAGACGTGCTAGCCTGCCCTGAAACGCTTGTCATTCGCGTTCAGGGGTTGCTTTCAGGGAGACTCCTCTTCTGATCTACATGTAGCATCTTCTAGTTTGTAGAACATGTAGCTCATGGAAACCTGTCGTTTTAACACGTTCAAGCTATGCAAATCAGGCCTGTACACGCACATGTTGAAACAAGGTGATGTATGTGCTTATTCCATTTTTGTTCACTGCTTATGCTGGTGTCCCTCGTATGTAACGGTGTCATCGACGACTTGCTTTGAATTGGGATTATTTAAGAGTTTACACGTATTGCATCTGAAAGTCTTAATGCGCTTTGTGTCTTGAGTTCATCTATGTTTTGGGCTTTCATTCCTTTTGCCTTGTCGCGATTGTTTTTGATTTTCACCTTGTGTGCCATCGAAAGAAAATGTGAGCAGTCGAATGAATCTGTCTTATTTTCGTACATGGTCAAATGAATAAATAACTGTTAAAAAAAATAACGCCTGTTTGTCTGGTATTCTTTTTCCAATCCTGAAAACAAAGGTGTTCTGTGTATGCAGTTGATTATACAATTGTTATTGAGCACATGTGTGAGGCCATAAAAACGTATTATCAAAACTCCAAGATGTAGAGGCCTATATATATATTTAACAGATACACAACAATCGTAGAAAGCCAAAGGGCTTCAGTTATTCTCTAGAAACGCTCCACTACCTAATTTGACATTTGGCCTTGTTTTGACGAATTGAGAGGGTATGAGGCTGTAAAGTATTCTGTTTGGAGGCACTTAAATCTTCCATGAGGGGGGATCAGCCAGGGCAGCGGTATTCTTAGATGGATGGGATCTTAGCTCTGTTTGTCCCCTCACAATCACCATTTACAGATGGCAGGCTACTGAATACAAAAATAAGTTTGTGTGTTACTTTATATCCATTAATGCCCATTCATTAATGCAGTACAGCATAATTGTGTTAGCCAGCTGTCTCAGTAGCCATATGACTGTTATTCGGGACATCATCAACTCTGCTCCAGTGCTGGGGTTGAAAGCAGCCTCTCCAAACACTGCGCCAATCATTTTCCCCTGGCCCCCGTTTAATTGCCTTTTTTCCCCCTGTGCATGCCGTTGCCATCTTGATTCTACATAACATAACAAAAAAATAACGCTCAACGTTTGGCCCGGTGGTTTTTCCTCTTCTTCTTCTTATATATAGATCAGCGCACGCTCAAGGAATTACGGATGTTGGTGACGTATTAACTACATCACTCGAGAGCGCAAAGTAACCACTCCTCGGCAGTGGACAGGGAGCGCAGCGCTGAGCAGCAGAGAGCGACCGAGCGACCTTGTCTGCTCGGCTTCACAGTTTCGCGGCTGGTTGTGCGTGAAAGCTGCGGAAACGAACAGTGGGTCGCGGTGGTATTGCGGTTGTTCTTCGCGGTGCATGTGCTAACTCACTACGTGTCTTCGGGATGTTTTTCCAACAGATCTTTTAACAGAGGTGGTGCAGAGGCATAGGATACTCGTTCCCATTCCTCTCTTCCGTATGTTGGATTTGTGTGCAAAAGGAGGATCGAGGAACGACGCTCACCCAAAAAGACGCTTGGGAAACATGAGGATTGCATGGAGCGGTCCGAACGCACGTACAGTATTGTTGGACTTTTAAGAGGTTTGTGTTTGTTCTCGAGCAAGGCTTGCGCATCGCCCGGACACATCTTGGTGGAGGATACACACATGCATCATTTATACATGTAACATAGTTTTCTGTATTATGCATATGCACACTATATCGGAGCAGAAGCCGTCCATGGTGCGTGTCATTTAACGATTCCCTCTGTGCACCTAGTGCCAAATCCTAAACTGTGATGGCGAACGTGTATAACCGCGATATCGTGCAAAAGTACATTTTCCATAAACTGTCCAAGCAGGGGTATATGTGGGAATTCGAGGACGCTGCAGCAGTTGAAGAGGAGGAAGAAGAGGAGGAGGAGGAGGAGGAGGAAGAAGTGGGGAATAATAGGTCGATCATCGCTCCTCCACCGACTTTGGTGAAACGATGTCGAGGAGAAGTGGGGGGCGACAACGACGCCAACACCGGGCCGGAGAGCATCCCCCGTCTTTCCAAGCGGATCATGGCCCGGCACGGGGACCCGCGCGCGGCGACCCACCGGGTGCTGCGCGAGGCGGGGGACGAACTCGAGAGACTCTACCAGGCGGACTTCACCGAGATGTCGCACCAGCTGTACCTCACGTCGAGCACAGCGCAGAGGCGCTTCAGGGAGGTGATTGACGAGCTGTTCAGGGACGGTGTGAACTGGGGACGGATCATCGCCTTTTTCGAGTTCGGGGGCACCGTGTGCGTGGAGTGCGCCGGCGGCCAGGAGGAGGAGATGGTGGCGCAAGTGGAGCACATCGCCGAGTGGATGACTGAGTACTTGAACGGCCATCTGAACAGCTGGATCCAGGACAACGGGGGATGGGTAGGTTTTAAATGTTTAACGGTTCAACATTCGTTATTCCCCCCCGTTATTGTCCTAGCAGAGCAGGCACAGAAGTAGGTGATAGCAGAACATGCGAAACCGAACTGCACCGGGATTGGTGGTTGGTTGTTGGGGCAGCCTGTCAAACGCAGCGGACCAATAGGGCGCCCTCTACTCTGTCACACCTCCCTACGTTTTTTTTCCGCAGTAATCCCGCCCCTTTCGTCTATGTCAGAGCCCAGCAGCTGTCTTGCTCGGTGGCTCCTTTATCCATGGAACAATAGCCAAAAATTATCTTGGGGGCGCAGGAAATGTTATACTATTTCTATCCCTGATCCCGATACCCGATTGGCTGAGAACGCTGCTCAATATTCTCAGCCTGACTATTATTATAGCGCTAGGGTAGACACTTGTCAGGCGACCAAAAACCAATAATGTGCTCAGGGCCCCCGGGCACGGCTGGACAGGTCCCCGAAAACGTCAAGTAATCTGACAGTTGGTGCTTACTTACCCAGACACACACACACACACACACACACACACACACACACACACACACACACAATCTCTCTCTTCTCTCTCTCTGTCTCACACACACACACACACACACACACACACACACACACACACACACAATCTTTCTCTTCTCGCTCTCTGTCTCACACACACACACACACACACACACACACACACACACACACACACACACACACACACACAATCTCTCAGACACACCACACACACACACACAATCTCTCAGATACACACACACACACACACACACACACACACACACACACACACACACACACAATCTCTCTTTCTCACACACAAACACACACACACACATACACATACACACAATCTCTCAGATACACACACACAATCACAATCTCTCTTTCTTTCTCACACACACACACACACACACAGAACAGTTCCTCTTTAAGACTTTACATTTTTATGTAAGATTTCCTGCTTTCTCTAATTGGTGTAAGACAAAAGCACTGTGCTTTAAGCCATGGCGGCTATTAAAAGGCAAACTGCCACAAAATGTGCCTCTTAATTGGCAGAAGAGCGCCTTAATGAGAACATAACGTTTACGCTGCTCGATTATTTAGCCAGGAGGAGGTGAGCCGGGGCGTAATCAATGATTAATATCACGTAGTTCAACTCCAAATGGGGAAGGAGCGTTTAACATTCCCCTTGAGTCTGCCCTGGCCCTGGAGGGGGCCAGGTTGTGCCACATATCAAAGGCAGTCAACAGAGTGCCTGTGTGTGTCCGGGGGGGGGGGGGGGGGGGGGGGGGGGGGGTGGGGGTAGAGGGAGAGGGAGAGGGAGAGGGAGGGGAGGGAGGAAGAGACCCCCGGAAAAAGAGAACAGAGCTAATTCTAATTCCGTGGCCTGTGTTTGAATTCGAGCATGCAGCACTATACCCCTTCCTCTGTGTCTGGCTGTAGGGCGGCGACTCACCGGTCTGCAGTGTGTGTGTGTGTGTGTGTGTGTGGGGGGGGGGGGACATGCAGACGGCGGCTGGCGGCTGGCTAGGATGCCGCAGCCTCTGCCCGATGTTCAATGTAGGTCACTTTGGTGGGTGTTTTCCAGCTGGGTGGAGACGGCTGGATCCTTATGCCCCTCGCCATATACATCCCAGCAGAGCCTCTTAATCCAGGGGATTACAGGCAGGGCCGTCCGTCCTATCACAACGGTCCATCGCCTGTCTTTTATTTGGGGGGGTATTGGCGGGTCAATGTATGGTGACTGACCATAGCCTACACATCTTCCTTTGTCTTTTTGTCAACACTACTCTCCGTGGACTACATTGAGGGTTTGATGTATACTGATGCAATATTTGACACAATTTGACTTGCTTTGGGCCTTACACACTCGACTAGTTTATATACACACACGATACACACACTAGTATTTGCTCACACAGAAACACACAGTGTCTCAACGTACGGTATGCGTTGTGTAAGTATGTTGTTTCACTCCGCTGTGACAACAGGGCGGAGGCCGGTTAGTCTAATCGTAGCGTATTGACATGTGACTGCAGAGTGGAAACTGTGCTTTATCCAGGAACCCTGTGTCCCTACAATCTGAGCCCAAAACTGGAGAGCCAGAGCAGTGCTAGACGCTGTTGAGTCTAGGCATTACCAGTAGTATAAATACACCTTTATTTTAACTTACACTTCCTTTGTGGAAATAACACCCCGCCCGTTATGTGTGTAGGCGTGTGTGTGTATATTCATCTGTGTGTGTGTGTGTGTGTGTGTGTATGCATCTGTGTTTGTAGGTGTGCGCATGTGTGTTTGTGCGTCTCTGTATAGGTGTGTGTGTGTTTGTTTATGCATCGTGTAGGTGTGCGTATGTGTTTATGCATCTCGTTGTGTAGGTGTGCGCGCGCGGGTGTGTGTGTTTATACGTCCGTGTGTAGGTGTGCGCGCGTGTGTGTGTGTGTGTGTTTATATGTCTGTGTGTAGGTGTGCGCGCGTGTGTGTGTGTGTTTATACGTCCTGTGTGTAGGTGTGCGCGCGCGTGTGTGTGTGTTTATACGTCTGTGTGTAGGTGTGCGCGTGTATTTATCTCCACGATTTTGAAACGGCTCCCATTTAGCCGGTAATTACCCCGAGCCTCCTTAAACACCACGGCCCACCACGCTCTCATCGCTCCATCCCCGCCTGTACACACGCAACCCTTCTCCACTCCTCTACCACGAAGAGACAACGCTGCACTGAGCCCAGGAGAGACTCAGGGGCCATGGAGGGGGGGGGCAGGACTGTGGCTGAAAGTCAAAGTGTTGCACACGGACGTGTTATGTCTGCTTCCACCACCACGTGCGACTGTGGCACACCTGTGTTTATTTGCAGGATCCTTCGGTAAACACCAGCTGATTGGCCGAAGCGGGAGGTGACACCTGACCTCAGGCGCAATGTTTTTCACAGTGGAGGACCACGAGACATCCTGTGGGAGAGGGGGGGGGGAGAGGGGGGAGAGGGGGGGAGGTCTGCATAACAACAACAAACCAGTGGTCTCACAGCTTTCACAGCATCACCCTCATACAGCATCACTGGGCTTCTTTGAGACATTTGTTATTCTTGGTGGGTTATTTTAGTGAGGCCTTCTATACACGACGATTTGTGTATAATTAAAAAATGGAGGGGGGGAGAGGGGGGGTCGGGGGGTTGGGGACAAAAGCCGAGTCAACACACCTGTGCTCTTGCTTTGATCGGGACCTTGAGGGAAGGCTTCCCTCAGAAGAACTGAGGGCGCCCTGTATCAGGTGGACCGAAGAATGTGGCTCCCTTCTAGGTGGCCCCATAGACACGCCCCTGTTTCAGGACAGGTGTGCTTTCAGGTGTGTGTGTGTGTGTGTGTGTGTGTGTGTCCTTCTGTTTCCTTCTGTGTATGTGTGCACACGTGTGATTTCATATGTCCACGTGTGCGTTTGTGCATAGACGTGTACATGCACGCACACACACATGCACGCACGCACGCAGGCACGCACACGGTACGGACATTGGATAGCTGCGTGGGCCCCCGGGGACCATGCGGGCCCCTCATAAACCCAATGGGGTGTTGGAGTGGGCGGGACCTCCGGGTGTTACTATGCCGCTGTGGGCATCTGTCTGCGCCTGGGCTCCCCCCGTCTACGCGGCGGCGGCGGCGGCGGCTGGGTGGATCTGGGACAGTGCGGAAGTCATTAATCTCCATGTGTGTGACATGCCTGCCACGCATGAAAGGAGCCCGAACAACTGCGGGCTGACAGCGCTCCACCTCAGCCCGTAATAGCCCAATTGAAGAGGAGCCCTCGCACCTCTTTGCAGCCTATTTACTTCTCATTAAAAAAAATAAAACCCATAGGGAATCTGTCGGAGACATTCAGGAACAATACTTGGTAATTCACACAGAGGTGTTTTTTTTTTTTGTTCCCCCTTTCTTCTTCCCGTGCCAGACTAATTAAAGCTTTGGAGCAACGTTACAAATGTTATTAAATATCAAATTGTCCGCCGTGATGCAGCGATGGGAATACGTCCCGGAAAAATGAGCGTCCGTCTTCATAATGTTTAATTCATTCACCTTTATTTTAGCTTCGTGGTGATACTCACTGTGGGCTGGCTATAGCCGTCGACAATTCCCCTAGCTAGCACGTAGCCTAACACGCATGTGTTGGGGAGACGGGAGGGAGCCAATGAGCACGGAGAGAGGAGCACCGCGTGTCGACATGCACACTACATAGAGGCAAACACCGCTCCTTGCTGTGTGGTATCAGTGTAAGCCCTTGTACACAAATAAATAACTTATATCAGGCTTAAAGCCTAAGGTAAACAGCCATCCCCCAGCCCACACGCACACACAGACATACACACAGGCATACAAACAAACATACAAAGGATTACTTATTCTTTGTATGAAAACTTCACAGCAAACTCGGTTGGGAATGCACCTCTCCAAACCGTTAGCTTCAGTGTAGCATTACAGCAGTAGAACATGGACAGGCAGGCCGCCTTAAAAAACGTGTCCGGTTCCAAAACCTCCTGGAATTTGTCTCCTTCCCCACAAGGACATAATGTCCCCGCTTGTGGCCCAATAGTTTGCTAATGGAGAGTGTGAAACATCAGAGGAGCTGAAGCAAGCCAAAACCGCCCCCTCTTGCCCCCTCCCACCGCCCCCAGCTTCCCCTTTACTGTACCCCATCTCCCGGGTGAGGCTGCTGGTCATTCACCATCTGCCACCAGTCCGCCCCTCCCCAGCACACATGTAGTCTCAAAAAGACTTCCTTGTGACCCAGCCAGCCAGCCAACCAGTCAGACAAGCAGACAGGCAGGCAGCCAGCGAGACGGCCAGTCAGCCAGCCAGCCAGGCAGGCAGGCAGGCAGGCAGCCAGCAGGACGGCCAGTCAGCCAGGCAGGGCAGACAGATAGACAGACAGCCAGCCCTCAGCTCTAAGCTCCATCCCCCGACCTGAATACAGTTTTACCACACTCTCAGGAGGTGGGGTGGATGCTGGGGGTGGAGGTGGTGGTGGTGAGGAGAGATGAGCTCCTCTCAGCTACAGATGTCTCTGAGATGCTTAGAGTCCCGTAACACAAAGCACATGGTGGATTTTATACGTTTTGCTTTTCATTAGGAGAGAGAAAGTCCCTTTTTTCAAATCCAGCCATATTTCCACACCACAACAAAAATGTATTATTCATTGTTGGGGCTACAAACCACAGACTTCTTAACCAAACATGCTCACATTTTTAGACAGCCACTGTAACCTTTGTTTTCCTTAGCTCTTTGACAAGAGACGCCTTGCTTTGGTGTGATGTTTACACTTTAGCAAACACACTCATGTCATGCCACTGGAACATCCCACAACATTCGCCTTTGATGTGCTCAGGTGACGTGACATTGACAAAAGACAAAAAAGAAAATACCACCCACCTTAAGAGCTTATTATCAAGATATGGGCCGACCTCATGTTACAATACAACACATCTGTTTACTACGGGCTACAGCTCGTGGCCCATGCTACCTTTGTGAACCTGTAGGGTGTGGACGTGTGTGTTGTGTATGTGTGTGTGTGTGTGTGTGTGTGTGTGTTTAGGCATGTTCCTTTGTGTGTGTGTGTGTGTGCATGTGTGTGTGTGTGTGTGTGTGTGTGTGTGTGTGTGTGGGTGGGCCAACCCTGTCCCATTAGCCTCCCCACGCCCGTCCTGTGTGTGTATTTCTGGGTCTTCCCCTCCTAGGGCCTTGGGAATGACTGCCGGGACAGGAGATAAATTATCAACACAAGCTGGGTGTTTTCTTTCCTGAGTGTCAGACATGGGTGCGGTGCATTTGCATTCCCTTATGGACGTCATTTTCCTTAGAATTGTTTGACTTTTTTACTGCACTCTTTGTTCACAAACCAATGCAGCAGACTGAATGTCTGGTATGGCACATGTGTGGCTTTGTCTGTGTCGGTGTCTGCATGTGCATCTGTATCTAGAAGCCCAGTGATGCTGTATGAGGGTGATGCTGTGAAAGCATCTGAGTGTCTGCGTTGTGCGTTTGCATTGTGTGTCTATGTGTGTGTCTCCATGTGTGTCTGCATGTGTGTGTGTGTGTGTGTGTGTGTGTGTGTGTGCACCACTCTCAATTAGATTCATCTCTCTGTGAGTCTCTTTTTTTTAATGGAAGCAATATCCCATTTGTGACCCTGTAATGGTTTGTGGATTTCATCTGGGTAATTGGGTGCCTTCATTACTTTGAGTTGCTAACGGGGCCGCTCTCGGACCTGTTTTCCACCGCCCGTTAGGTTCCCGTAAACAGATCAACGGTAAATAATACATTGGGCCACATAAACTCAGACGCTAAACGCAGAACAAAACCCCAAGGACTCCCCGTGTATACCTCCAACAAGCACACACACACACACACACACACACACACAGGCACACGCACACACACATGTGCGCACACACACACACGCATGCACGCACACACACACACACACACACACATGCGCACACGCACACTCACACACAAAGACAAAGACAGACGGACAGAGAGACACACGGAAAGCCACACAGACATATACAGTAAATCCATATATATATGATTATGGTTGCATGTCATGCATGCAAGTAACACACGTATCCACACACACTCACACACACACACACACACACACACACACACACACACACACACACACACACATCCAGTAGGGGCAGGCGATTACCACGAGACCTGCCGTTCAGTGTCAGGTAACAGGAGAGATCCTGAAAAATGCAGGGACACGTGAGAGGCGGGCTAAATATAGGAGCACCTCCACTGCCTGTCCCATGGGCTTCCCTAATTGTCATATTATTCAAATCTCCTTATTTTGCTTTCGGTTCATCCCTGTCCCTTATAAAACGGTGGCCTCTGAGTCTATATTGGGGGATATATTAAATTTGATTGAAGGCGGGGGTAAAATTGAGGCTTCCCCACTGCTGTGTGTCGTGGCATTTGTAGTGGATAATAAGGAGTCTACAGAGACACCAGTTGACTTTGCCACAAGGCAAGCCCTTGGAACATCTATGTTATATTAAATAGGGCAAGGTTAAACGGTTTTTACCCCTTTTCAAACAACTCTGGGTATTTCGGGATAAGCCCTCAAAGGCTTTTAAATAGATGCCGCATTTATAACTTATAATTTATCATTTAAAACTGAACTTCTGTCATCAGCATTGTAAATGGCTGCCCCGGCGGTATTAGCCTAAAGCAGGGCTGGGAGGGGGGAGGGGGGGGGGGGGGGGGGCAGGTGCGTCGTCCAGCGTCCAGTGTGGGCTTTAGTTTATGTGCATACAATGTGCACAAGGGCAGGCAAACATTGAAGCGGATGTATTGGTGTGAATCAATTACCTCCTGCCCTCACAATGGCTGACTAGCACACACACACACAGACAGACACACGCCCACGCACACACACACACACAGATGCACACACACGTACGCAGAAACGGATGTGGTGGTGTGAATCAATAATGCTGTGTTGTCACAGGGTGACATGTGAGCTGTGGCAAAGAGCAGATGGCCCCGGGGTGCCTTGCTTCCTATTAGCTATGCCATACGACCGACCACACACACACACACACACACACACACACACACACACACACACACACACACACACACACACACACTACTATGCCCTCTGGGATTTCCCTATGCAACCAGCAGCAGCCCTGGCCATTAACAAACAACATGCCATTATTTGCTAATCCTTGAAATGCTGAGTACATCCTCATCTTGCCCACCCTACCCCATTTCCCCCCTGATCCCAAAAAACAAATCCCCCAAACATGATGGCTAAGATAATAGTAAATAGATTTCTCATGTGTTATTTATGGAGGTGCAAGAGGCTGCAGGTTCTGGTACTCTGTTCTAATCCCACCCCCCGGGGTGACAAGGGGGAGGGGGGGGGTGCGGGGGACTAACAGCCCACCAGAAATCTGATCTGCTCTACCATCAGTGGATGCAGGGTGAGGTCAACCCGTGCCTCAGAGATCTTTTATTTTTTTTCCACCGTTTTCGCCGTATCGATCGAGAACTTTCCCCTCCTGATTCATGATGGCTCTCTCCGCCCTCCTCCCCGCCCCTCGTTCATAGATCCTGGCTGAGCCACTGCAGAGCGGCGCGCTCTTTGGTGAGCCGCCACGGTCCTCCTGATGCAGTTTCAGCCGTGAAATCTCCTTGGCTGGAACCATGTTTTAGCGCATTTCAGCTCGTGCTGACTGTTCGAGTGTGTGTGTGAATGTGTGGATGTCTGTGTGTAGATGTGTGGGGATGTGTGTGTGTGTGTGTGTGTGTGTGTGTGTGTGTGTGTGTGTAATGCGTGTCCCCCCTCCGTCCCCCCCCGTCCCCCAACACCCTCTCACACTACAACCCCCCCGCGCGCTCCGCCCATGTCTGGGAGTCACCTTTGATGGCGGCTGATTGGTTCTGAAGCGAGAAGCAGCCCGAGCTCAGGCACGAGCTCACACAGACTCTACCACTACGGAGCGCGCCTGCTGCTTTTTGGAAGAGAGAAAAGGTCTTTCAACCTCGACTCGGCTTCATGAAACCCTCTGCCACCCGTGACCCCATTTGCGTCCCAGTGAGGGCTTCTTATCTACTGTGTAGTGTCTAGTAGGCTCACGATACAACACGATACAATCCACATACACACATCCACACACTACATACAACCAGGCTTGCAGGGACACACAATCACCGCGGTGAGACCGGCTGACACCGATGACGGAGCCGTGCGGTGGGTTTTATCGGCTGTGAGGCTGAATGCCGGGGCTGTAATTGGTTGTTTGGTTGTCATATTTACTTCCACACAAAGTGACAGACGGTTGATGAAAAACCGGAACCATGGATATTAGTCACAGCAGAGCGGTGAAACATCTCGTGGCTCATTTAGTTTGGATCATTCTGTTTTGCTGTCTTTTTGACACAAGGCTAATGAACGACGCTCTGTGTGTGGCCGAGACTCGGTTGAGTCTTAATGACTAGCTAAAGGAGGATTATTCATGTTCTGTGTCTGTGATGTGTGCCTGTGCGTCCTGTTTTCGGGGGTGCTCTTTTCCGCTTTATAGTGCAATATAATATATGTGAGGGACGTGTCTAGACAGGTTTACATCCATAAATACAGCCACAAGAAGTGAATCCACGCTGTAATTAGACCGTTAAAGTTCCTCATTCATCTGCATGGACGTTTTCCTGGGCGCTGTATGGGTTACAAACACTCAGGTCGAGAAATGAACGTAAAAGTCTGTATATTTTACCTTGGGTGAATCAATGTAGTTGGGAAACAGGCACTTAAGAAGATAATCAATAGAATAGAGAATCAGGGGGAGAAGCTTGATCCTCCCGTCAGCCGCAGGGACCAGAAGAAGGAGCAACGAAGCACGTGGAGAAATGAATGGCGGCAAAGTTGACCCGAGAAGTGGGTCAAACGTCAGCTAGCCTGACCTGACTGTCATCTGATTGTCAGCTGAGAGAGATCAGCTGCATAGAAAGTAGAGGAGCAGCTGAGCGAAAACGGGTGTAATAATACAAGGTTGGAAAGATGTACCCTCAACCATGTCCCAAATGTGCCAAGAGAGGGCTTAATAAATGAGAACAAATATGTCATCGCATCGTCAGCTGGTCTCCAACACGGTGAAGGCCTCAGACGATATTTCTGATGGAATATTATTAACCAATAGCTCTGAGAAGAGAGAGAATAGACCAAAATCATCCTGTAAGCTTGTCCCCGGTTCACATCCCAGTCCTATAATTAACACAATAGAAGATTGAGGAACATTCATCAGGACCGGGCGTTGCTTGTGTCAGCGTACGCACACACACACACACACACGCACACACACACACACACACAGAGACAGACAGAAGGTCACCCATCTGCAATGTGCCACACGTCTTTGAAATAGATCCACAATGAGCCATTATTAAAGTACTCCGGCATGACATGACGTTATGGATAGGTCCAAGGTCATTATGAGTCAAAGGAAGACGTGAATAACCCCAAAAATACATGAAGCACTTCTGGAAAGAATGAACAGTAGGGGACGAGCGTGCCTCAGTTATTCATTCGGCAGTAAAACAGCCCAGGCCCAAACTTTGACCTGTCAATCAAACCCAGCCGGACCCCAAGAAGGTCATAGAGCACCAACACTTCAGAGTTCACCTGGACTCTGCACAGCCACCTCCTAAAAACACCCCCCTTATGCGCTTATTGTATGTTGTACGTCCTGGCACTTAAAAATAGTACTTAGTATTGTGTGGCATCTTATCCTAGCTATCTTGTCGTATAGGGGGAAAGGGTTAACCTAGCGATAAGCACTTGTTTCTAGGAATAGCTCTTCTGTACCGACAGCGAGATATTGTTCATCTTTATTCTGGCAAATGTACTTATTGTGAGTGGCTTTTGATAAACGCGTCTGCTAAATGCTCCTAAATATAAACGTAATCATAGTAGCGACGCTGGATCTGTGTTTTCTGTTTTCATTACATAACGACGATGACCCGCGTCGCTCCACGGTGTTGGTGGTTCGAGGAGGGGGGGAGGGGGGGGGGTAGGGCTATCAGGGGCTGAGAGCAGCTCATGCGAAGGGCTCTCAGCCCCGCCGAGCACAGTGCCGTTGTTTGTCTCGCTACGGCAACCAGCATTCCTGCCATTCCTCCAACCGCCCGCCAGCCCCCGCCCCCACACACCTCCGACCTCAGTCTGAGGGAAAATCAGCTGGTTGTCTCACAGGGGTCAATGAACTCTCCCCACCCGAGCGGAGCCGCTGGGACGCTGCGGTTGGAAGGGGAGAAGAGAACTTTTTTTGCGCATCGAAGACTTTTGAGTTAAGAAGGGTTTTTTTTTTTTACCTTTACGTCAGGGTGTTTGTTTGTTTTTTTGGGTTTTGGTTTGTCTCGAGTCAAAGTGCATGATAGTACAGGTTGAGATAGTACAGTTCACGATCGGACAGTGTGTGTGTGTGTGTGTGTGTGTCCTGAGTTTGCATTACGAAATATGGGTTTTTTGCTTCTTCTTCTTCTTCTTCTGACGGCCCCTTCCCCCATGACCTCATCGCTGAAGAAAAAGAGAAACTTGGTCACACATTCCACACTCTCTCTCTCTATAGAGAGAGAGAGAGAGAGAGAGAGCTGCCTCTCCCCACAAAACATACGCCGGCTCTTTCCTCCGTTGAAGATAAGTGGAGAAGATAAAACCCCCGCAGGCTGACTGTGACGAGATACGGTGAGAGTGGGAGCAAAACAAAATCAGCCCGCCACCCACTTCAAAGCGGGGGGGGGGGGGGGGGCGTTCCTAGAACACATTATTGTTTCAGTTTTTTACTGACATAAGTAGTCACCCGAGATGGCTCACCTTCTCCCTGAACTGCACCGAGACTTTTCTCATTAACATGGGCACACAGAGTCCTATACAGAACCTGAAACCGGGCCTGACACACACACACACGCACACATTCTGTGTGTGTGTTTTCCATTTCAAAGGATGCACATGCACACACACACACACGGATGCACCCATGCAAAAACACACACACACGCAGATACACACACAGAATCGTGTAAACTGCTCAACTGTCTTGTTGCCAAAACTGGCGGGCTTTTATTATAGGCTGCCCGTGCTCCAAGATGTCTGCTGCATGAAAGAGGAGAGTGTATGTGATGTAGTGGCTGTCGAGCTTTGATCCCCCCCCCCAATGCTTTCTTACCCCACTGGTCTGATTCATGTTCTCCTAGTGTGGAATTACAGGCTCCATCGTCGGGACCACTCCATAGAGAAAGGAGGAGGAGTGGATTTTATTTTGATTCAGCTAAAAGTGCACCCGTTTACCATTGAAAAATTGAAAGCGTTGTTGAGTTTGTCGTTTATCGTTGTTGAGTTTGTCGCTTTGAAGTAAAGGTATTCACACAAGGAATACAGATCTCTCCACAAAAAAACGCCAGCTGTTCGTGATCCAGCATTTTACCAAACTATTCGTATGACAACACAGCCGCTGTCTTGCCTGGCCACTGGCCAGGACAGGCCGCCCACAAAGAACCCATAGTCTCAAAGTAGAACATGATGTCATGAAAGCATCTGGCAAAGGAAGTGACCTAATAGCAGCCATGTTTTCACGACGAAGCAGCCAAACAGTGACTACTGTACAGAACTCCTTTCTCTTTGTTTTTTGTCGACTGCCGTCAACCAACGTCGGCGGCAACTCCGAAAAAGGCCAATGCTTTCCAAACTCCCCAGTCCAAAGACCAGTGTATGCACGTGTGTAAAGGAAAACACCTCTAAGTTTGACACAAAAACCCAACGACAAATTGTTTCGGACTGCAGCTCCGTTCAACGGTAAAGACGAAGTGTGACCGGGGACCGCGCTGTCCGCTCCGCTGAGTGCCCCCTCATACAGTAGCTGGTTAGCAGGTCTATTTCGGGAAGCAGGGTGGGGTGTTGGTACTGCTGCGGTCGGTGTTATGGTCTCGAGGGGGGGTCGATGAATGCTACTGCTACTTTTAAAGGCTTGGAACGTGAGTTGCCCTGGTCACAGGAAGTGAACCCCCTCCCCCTCCCAAAGAAAAAGCCCAGAGGCCACCTGGAGGGCTGAAGCGTTTCCCACGGTCCAACAGGAGCGTTATCAAGAGGCACCATCGCGTCTATTCCAGGATCGTCTCCCTCGCCTCCGCTGGCTCCTGTGTGTGGTCTATGGTCCCGCCTCGTCAAAGGGACGGATTTGGAAGCCTGCAACAGACAAACCACCTTCATTGATAGACGGTGCCCTCATGGATTATTCATTTGTGGGGTTGGAGCGTTACTTATTACACAAAACAATGCAGAATGGAACATTTACAGGGGCATTTCCTGAAGGCGGAATGAGCTTATGTGTGTGTGTGTGTGTGTGTGTGTGTGTGTGTGTGTGTGTTTTTGGTTCCCATGGCGATGGCATGTGGATTACTTGTGGCAAAACAGACGTCACTGCAGCAGTCAATACTCAATGCCAGTGCTCTGACGCACCGTCTGTTCGGGAAAAGCAGCTAAAGCCCAAGTTGAATATATTCTTTAACACGCGTACAGACACACAGAGACACACTTCAACACAGACACACACATACACACTGATGCACTGGGAAAAAAAACAGACACCCACCCACCCACACCCCCACTCACCCACACACACACGCACACACACACACACACACACACACACACACACACAAAGGCTCACACACTAACGTGCAAAATCCACTTATCACCAAAGTGTGGCTGATGACTCAGCATCGCTATACCGCCTGCTCGCCAGGGCGGCTTTAAATGGACTGGACCATGTGTGAATGCGTGTGTGCGTGTGTGCATGCGTGTGTGTGTGTGTGTGTGTGTGTGTGCATGCGTGATGCTTGTGTGTGTGTGGGTGAGAGAGGCTTCATTAGATGGGGGGATCCCAGAACGAGGACACGGGGACTGGGCCTGTGTACATTAATAGATGCTTGGCAGGCGTTCTCTGCATGGTCTCTGATGTCACATCTCTCCGCCCCCGCCTCCCGCTCCCCGCCCCCGCTCCCCGCCCCCCCGCCTCCACCTCCTCGCTCTGGAAGACCGGATCCTCAAACAATGCAGGCATCCCCTTTCTGCCATGTTGTGTCTTCTCTGCTTCATGCGGCAACGTTTCCAGTGGAAGTAATCGGGGGGGGGGGGGGGGGGGGGGGGGGTTTGATAGGTTTGGAGGATGTGGGGGTTGGTTACACCGGTTATGATTGATTGTTGTTATGATAGGGAGGATTCTGAATCGACGTGATAAGGGTGAACAGAAATAGCTTTCAAGGTCAAGCACCCGTACGGAAGAAGGCCTATTTTTAACGACTGTGGGAAGAAAAGGTGTGGTCTGTAGTGACTTCTGTGACAGAGGAGGGGAGAGAGACAGTAAGAAAGAGGGAGAGAATGCAAGCGAGAGAGCAAGAGAGAGGGCGTGAGAGAGATTGATAGAAAGTAATAAAGAGAGAGAGAGAGCAAGAGAGAGTGAGAGATGGTCAAAAAAGAGGGAGAGGGAGTGAGAGAGCGCAAGAGAGGGGAGTGTGAGGGAGTGAGAGAATGTAATAAAGAGAGAGAGGACCAAGGGAGAGAGCGGGTGAGAGAATGTAAAAAAGAGAGCACATAAGAGTGAGAGAGAGAGATAGAAAGAGAGAGAGAGAGAGAGAGAGAGAGAGAGAGAGAGAGAGAGAGAGAGAGAGAGAGAGAGAGAGAGAGAGAGAGAGGGTAAGGGAGAATCTAAGAGAGTATGATAGCGAGAGTAAGCGAGTCAGTGAGGGCGGGTCAGAGGAGCAGTGGTGCTCTGGTACAGATGCTATAGATCCGGCTTTGAAGTCTGCTTGCTTCCCTGTGCAGTCCCACTGTGACTGCTTGTTAAAGGTACAGAGCGACGGGAGCTTCACAGAGACACGTACACACAGTGTGTGTCCCCGAGTGGGCCGGGAGACGGAGGCTGAGGAGGTGGAGAGGATGGAGGAGGATGAAGAGGAAGGGAGGGAGATGCTGTCAGCGCTCTCCGATGGTGATTTCAGAGCTCCCCTCCGACTCCCTCCCCTGGGCCGGCAAGGTCACCTTTTTTTTTTAGTGGTGGATCAAAGGTGCTGAATATAATCCCATTCACTCAGCCAAGATGAAAGCCCTGCTTGGCTTACATTGCCATTCAGACAACAGTGACACACACAAAATACTAAATGGCAAAATTGGATAGATTTTTAACCCAAATCTAGTGTATGCGAGATATAGGACAATGGCGATTAATGTATGATGTATTGACTGACTGTGATGAGGGTGTGTGTTTGTGTGCGTGCGTGTGAATGTGTTTGTGTTTAGAATTGTGTGCGTGTGCGCGTGTATGTGTGTGTGTGTGTGTGTGTTTAGACGTGTGTGCATGTATGAGAATGTGCGTGTGTGTGTGTGTGTGTACTTGATTCACAGCCATCAGGCAGCTCGTTCTGCTCGAGTCGGCCCGCGTGCCCTGGGAGAGTGTCCTGTTTTGTCAACACGCCATCTTTCCGCCGAGGCGTATTTAAATAATTAGGGTTCCTCCTGTATTATCTATAACGTTCTTCAATGCGACGCCATGTCTGGCCGTCTGTTCAGAGCTGAGATTATTAAGTCTGAAAAACGGGCAGACGATGACAACAAAGCAAACTCCTTCACCCCCCCCCCCCCCCCCCCCCCCCCCCCCCCCCCCCCCACAACCAAGGTGCCTGCTCAGCCATTCTGCTGATAAATGTTAATTCTATCTGCGAAACGAAACCAAGACTACTCGAATTCAGACATTTTTGCCCGGCGATGGGAGCATATGGAGGGGAATAAAATCACTAGCGGCACGGACATATTGTTGTTCTCAGCAGACAGCGTCCTGGGAGTTTCACTCATGTTTCACATGAGTGTACATATTTCAGATTGTGTCGCGCTAGACTACACTATGAAATCCATAATGATCCCAACACATAATCCCCACTGGGGAAAGTCTGCCATAAGCAACAATCTTAGCTTTTGGATATTAGCTGTAGCTTCTATTGTCTTGTTGTCATAGCTTTTAGCTCCCATTGTCTCCCAGCAAGCTACGGGGCTGTTGTCGTATTTTTGTTATTGTCGTTGTTGTTGTTGGTTTTTCAACATGGACTCAACGTGGAGTAATCCAGTGGAGTGCATCGGTGTTCAAAGCGACTGAACCCGACTGAACTCCGGCTGTGCTGCTGACACCAGGGGGATTCACAGGCTAACCCGCGTCGCCGCAAACGCCACCGTCATCGTTTTCTACGAGCGGAGGGGTCGATGGACGACCCCCCCCCCGAGACACGGGGGCAAATGCGACCTTCAAAGCCCGCTGAAGGGGCTTCTGGAACCTCTGCAGTCCATTGTGTCTGCGAGAGGATGCTAGCTGCGTGCGGAAGGATGTCCCGTGTGTTGCCTCGGATCGATAGCGACAGAGGGAAAGACGGGGGGGGAAAGAAAGACGGACACGTTGATGAAAGCTAGGAAGGAAGAAGGAAAGAAATTAGGAATGAGCAGGGGATGGGGAAGGGTTGCAGATGGGTTGCTTCAGAATCGATGAAGACAGAGGGGAAGGATGGGGAGGAAAAAAAAGGAGGGAGCAAGGAGGAAAGAAAGGAAGAAAGTTATAAATTAGTTATTAGGGAGAAAGGAATGCGTTATGTGGGCAGAGGATTGCAGATGTGTTGCTTGGATGGAAGGAAGAAAGAGTGAATAAAAAAATGAATTCCATTACTATGACGTTATCTATTACTTTTCCCATTCACTTGGAGTGGGTGTATTATACTGGGTTTAATTAAAGTCTGGGCCGCTCTGTGAACCGCAGTCAGCCATCAAACGAGTGGGGCGGTGACTGGTTGTATGTACAGTGCAACGTACAGCACCGCTCTGCGGGAACGATGAGGAGACGAGAGGAGGGAGGGGCCAGCTCCTTGGCGAGAACAACACTGAAGCCACAACACCGACTTTAATTAGTGGTTGAACTTTAACCCACATCCCTTTCTCTCGCTCTCCTTCCTCCCGCTCTCTCCCGCTCCCTGTGTTGTGAATGAAAGGAGCCCTCTTGTTGCCTGTAATTACCCCCGCAGAAATGTCCCTCATCAGAGTTCATCGTCTAATCATTTTTTTTCATGCAGTTTCATGCCAAAGCACCCTCCCTCGGATCGTTAATAGCTCCGAGGTATGAGTCATTATTTCCTGCGTCGAAAAGGCCAAGGATCATCGCCCGGCGGTCAGGGAACGCGCTGAGCGATCGGGCCAATGCTATCGCTCAGCCCTTCAGAGACAAACCGGGTCATTCCCAGTCCAGAGACCGGAATAGTGTACAAAGAGTCACTGGTCTTCCACTGGGGAGGGACGGAGGATAAACACTGCCACTCGGTGTGACCGACAAATCAGAGCCCGGGACTCTCACTCCCGCTGGGGCGAAGAACAAATTCGCGGCTTCCATACTTGGTAACCATGACGAGCTGGGAAAACAAGAGGCCATCACTCAGTGGATGAGCGTGGGATCTTCTCGTCTCTTCTCCTACTACTGATTATCTTCTTTCGTTCTTTATTTGTATACTGTAATACATTTCTCTATCCCCGTGAGGTCCTCCTGTCTGTTCTTCTACTACTTATTGGTCAGTGGCGGCTGCTGGTCTTTCAAAGAGGGGAAGCTCATTTTCATATATATATTTTCATATGATTTACATCTTATAAATTGTAAATTTATGTATATTTAAATTATCCTCTCTGTTCCTGTTTCAAGGAAATGCTCTGTCATACCAACTAGCTGTCTTTTCCAGTGACTTGACCAGTGTCCTCTCAATGGCCAGCAGAGCGCTGCTTAAATGGCCTTGGTTCATTGTGTTATGGGTGTAGGACTTGAGCCGCTTTAAACAGGAGAAGCTCCTTTATACACCTGCAGATGTAGCTAATGCCACTAATGAGAACAGTTTGTAAAGCTGAGGCATTGCACTGTCCAACTCCATGTCTTTAAGGAACACCAAGAAATCACACAGCTTTCCCCTGTCACCCTGCAAGTCGTGATCTGAAAAAACGGAAGCAAGGAATTGTGTGTATAGGTGTATGAAATGTACGATGAAAAATGTCAAGCAATTCGCAAGCAAATATCAAGAAATAGATTACAGTTTTGTCTTTCGATTCGCTTGCGAAAATCCGCGATGGGACTGAGGACTGAAGAGAGCTCCAAGGACGTTTATAGTTCAAAATCGCTGTCAATCAAATGGCAACTCAGTCTTTCGCAGACCCTCCAATCATCACGCAGAACGCCCAGCGTCCAGGCCAGCCCACTCCTCCATTCACCCCCAGAGACCCTGAGCGTCCGTGGGAGGGACATAATCACAGCATTATCAATGACCGTCGACTTTCGATGCACCAAAAGAAGCTGTTCTATGCAGCCCCACTGAAGTGCAGGGCGGAGTGGCCGTCGGGACGATCGGGAGTTTTTCCCGGTCGGCCGGTCGGCCACCGTGGTCCGGTGGACCAGCCCACATATGTCTTACGTCCCAGGGCCGTCTTACGTGTGTAAGACGGCCCTACAACCGCAATCGCAACAGCGATTTCCCCCCGGCTGGGCCAGTCAGAATTCTCCCGGTGGCTTTTAGTGCCCCACTCCGCCCCTGCTGAAGTGGATGGACACTGTGCTTCAACAGGCAAATGCACTGTGACGCTTTTAGGGGAAGCTGAGCTTCCCTTGCAGTCTTAGACAAATCGCCACTGTTCTCGGTATTCTGTCATTCTTAATTTGTATACTGTAAAACATTTCTGTCTGTCCTCTTGCCTTTTCTTCTCCAGTCTTTCGTTTCGTTCTTTGTTTGGGTACTGTAAAGCCTGTCTTTTTCTATGTCTCCAAGGGGTTTATGGTGTGGTGATGTAAGAATGCAGGAATGGGGAGGATTCAGACAACGTGTTACTGGTGGTGTTTTGTATTTTTCTCCTGATATTGGTTTCTAGGCTTTTTTTTACAACTTGACTGCTGGGGCTTATTTACACAAAGTCCTCTTGAATGGCGTAGTGTTCATATTATACCGCAGAGTAAGATACCTTGGCTGGATGGCGGGGAGACCTTCACCTGCGGCAGATGGCAGATGTTCAGGTGAAGGTCAGAGTCGGGGGCTGTGGAGGATTCAAGAAGTATTTTGTCAACACAATGTGATTGCCAAGGTTTTCTTTTTTTTTTTTTTCAAATCTCCCCCATGGATGTCTTTGCCTTCTGCCAGATTCTCTCCTTTTTCTACTTTTTTACTATTCAGCTGCGTGGCAGATGCTTTGATCCAAAGCGAGTTGCAATGAATTCAGTTACACGTCAATAAGGACCAGTAGCTTTCAGTAGCCGGGGGGGGGGGGGGGGGGGGGGTATTAGCTCTGTATTACCACACGGAGCTATTAAAACACAGAGGTCACAAGCCATCCCCATGAATCCAATCAAAACCCTGATCCGTTTCCCAGCATCGGAGCTGAGAGTGAAACGAGAGTGGATGCCGAGAGGGCAAGGGGGGAGAGAAAGTGGACGGAGAAAGAAAGAGAAGGCAAACGAGAGAGGGAGAGAGAGAGAGAGAGAGAGAACGAGAGAGAGAGAGAGAGAGGAGAGACGGTCAGAGTGAAAGTGAGACAGTTGAGTGTTTTCCACACCACTCCGCGTGTTCCCATGCCCAGGTCACGTGCATGCCTGTGGGAAGGCTCCTGAGCACTGGAGCGCACGGTGGAGCAGCACGCCCATGTCTCATGATGACCACCTGACCCTGTTCACACACACACACACACACACACACACACACACACACACGCACACGCACACACCGCCGGCGGCTAACCCTCAAAACACTCACACTCGGTTCCCTTGTACCTTGTTTGTTTACTTCGTCCATCCTTCCAATCAGTTGTCTATAAGAAGTGAAGCCCCATCGGTGGAGAAAACAAGGCGCCTACCATGTGACACCCCTGATGGTAATCTCCACCGACGGGGCGAGGGGCCAGGGGCCCGCCGTACTTTGTGACTCAGGCCCTTTGGCCCTCATTCTGCTAGTGGACACGCAGCCATCACCTGACCTGCGACTGGTTGTTGATGTCGGCTGGGTTTTGGTTTGCCACAGCTCGTGGAAAAGCAAAATAAGGGATGGGAGTTCATATTTTTTTTATCATGAAGAGAACTACTGTGTGTTAATCTCAACGTTGAGGTTTGGCTAAGGTCGCTTGTATCCTAACGTATTAACCCACATACCGTTTCACCAGGAGAGAGGAGGAGCAATCATTGAGGAGCCAATCCGTGGGCTTACTTTAAATTAATTAATTAGCTTATTTTTTTCTTAAATGGGGACTAATTAAAAGAGGAACAGGAGGAAGTGGCTGGTGGTTAAAGCATGTTTTCCCGGTGGGGTTGAGAACACACACCGCCGGGTTGGGGGCTCAGAGAGAGAGAGAGAGGCCCTGTGAGCACAGACAGAGGAAAGTGCTGATCCTCTGTCCCACTCGGGCCCCCTAGCCTCAGGAATTCAGGAAATCAAACACAGAGGCACGGAGACAGGAAATGTTTTCAATTTCCCATGGTTGCTTTAGAAAATGCTATCCTTTTTTTATATGGTCCTGCAGTTGTAGATGAAGGTGTATCCATTTAACTGTGACACTTTGAAAACGATAGATAAAATGGGTATCAACCCACTTTCCACTTCCCTTTATCAAGGTCAAATCGTGCGAGTGGTATCAGTGCAAACAGAATCAAAACACGACACATAATTACCATAGGCAAATTTAACCTTGTGGTAAATTAAGACTTGGAATAGGCGTAATTACCCGGGGCAGTGACACAGTAATGTGACGGCACGAATTAAACCAAACAATCCCCCATTGTTCAAAGATGGCTCAGGTTACCTGCTATAAAAGCGTATCCAGTCACAAAAAGGAGACCGCAAATCTTTTTCGCTTTTGCTGCAGCACTAATGTGATTTAGCCGTGGAAAAAGTGGAGTCGTAGATTTTGATAGGGTGACCCCCTCTGCGACGGCGAGCAACAGCACAGAGGGTTAGTGCGTCAGTGAGTCTTTTTTTCCTCCTCCAAACCGCTACCCTTTTCTGCACCCCCCAAAACTCAGCTCAACTCACATTCCATTCTGATGTGAACAGTTTACCTTAGTAGACTCTGAGTAGACCCAGTCTACTCTAATGTGTGTGCGTTGGTGTGCGTGCAGGTAGAAATGTGTGTGCGTCGGTTTGTGTGTGTGTGTGTGTGTGTGTGTGTGTGTCCCTGTGTGTACGTCTATGTGTGGGTGTCGTTGGAAGGAGGAAGTGTGTGTACGTGTCGGTGTGTGTGTGTGTACGCTAATGTGTGTGTGTTAGGGGGATGGTGGGGGTGCATTCCAAGCGCGACAGCTTCCTGTCCAGCTGTTCCCACTGTCAAGGCCGTTCCGTCTGCATTTCCTCCAAATCAGACGTGTTCACAGACGCACACCGAACACACACACTGAACACACACCGAACACACACACTGAACACACTCCAGACGGCAGTGAGGGAAGAACGCGTCCCCATACTGCCACGTCTCAACTGGCAGTTTGCCAAGAAGCATTACGGTACATCATCTTGATGCATGTTCTATATATATATATATACATATATATATATACTGTATATATATATATGCCCACATGTATCGGAGATGTATATATATGCTAGGGGGATGCAGGTAGTAGTAGTGTATATATATATATATATATATATGTTAAGGTGATGTAGGCAGTAATAGTATATATTTGTATGTTGTGGTGATGGTGTGTAGGTAGTAGTATATATTTGAATGTTGTGGTGATGTGGTGTGTAGGTAGTAGTATATATTTGAATGTTGTGGTGATGGTGTGTAGGTAGTAGTATATATTTGAATGTTGTGGTGATGCGGTGTGTAGGTAGTAGTATATATTTGAATGTTGTGGTGATGGTGTGTAGGTAGTAGTATATATTTGAATGTTGTGGTGATGCGGTGTGTAGGTAGTAGTATATATTTGAATGTTGTGGTGATGCGGTGTGTAGGTAGTAGTATATATTTGAATGTTGTGGTGATGGTGTGTAGGTAGTAGTATATATTTGAATGTTGTGGTGATGCGGTGTGTAGGTAGTAGTATATATTTGAATGTTGTGGTGATGGTGTGTAGGTAGTAGTATATATTTGAATGTTGTGGTGATGCGGTGTGTAGGTAGTAGTATATATTTGAATGTTGTGGTGATGCGGTGTGTAGGTAGTAGTATATATTTGAATGTTGTGGTGATGCGGTGTGTAGGTAGTAGTATATATTTGAATGTTGTGGTGATGAGGTGTGTAGGTAGTAGTATATATTTGAATGTTGTGGTGATGGTGTGTAGGTAGTAGTATATATTTGAATGTTGTGGTGATGCGGTGTGTAGGTAGTAGTATATACGTGAATAGGATCTGCATGCTGCAGGGTCTGCGCATAACATGTGCTGTGGGAGGTGGGCAGGAGGGGGTGCAGCTACACATTTACATTCCCTGGCTTTGTTTCCTTCTAGACATGCACATGCAGTGAGCTCATGCACACAGACACACAGGATTATAATGTACCTCCAGACGCATACAGCACTAATTACACAACACACTAACCATATTAAATATATTGCTCGCAGGGCATTGCTAAATGGACTACATTTATATTATAGAAAATATAATCAGACTCGTTCATCAGAATACTAATTCTGAGATGCCTTGAGAGAGTTGTAGCACTGTAAAATGGTAAATAAATGTAAATATATCATAACCTAGGCTAATAAATAACAGTTTTGCAACGTCTTGCATGAGAAATGCTGTGGCAGATTTAAACACGACAATGTCTCCCCGTGTTGTCGTGCATTAACAATGACCAAAACCCAACCATTACTGCCAAAAACATTTTTATAATCCTACACTTCCTAAATCCTCCAGCATTATGTTGTGTCTCGATGCACAAGCAATATATGTATCCTTTTAGGATGCACTTAAACATATTGCTGGCCGTGAAGACTGGGCATAAACTAGCAAACTGAGCAAACAAACATTGACAGCACAAAAACATTAAATTGTATTTAATGTTCCCTTGTATCCTATTTACCAAGCATGTGCACACGCGCACGCACGCACACACACGCACACACACACACAGTGGTGGTCAACTCACTCAGAGTGGTTGGCTCAAGGTCACCTGCTTTGTGAGCTCAATGTCGCCCTCTAAATGTTACGGTTCACTTCTACTACTTCTACTTCTGCGTCAAACCGCCTGCCTTGGATACACGGTGGGTCTCTGTGCCCACAGAGACATCTAGGGTTCTGCGTCCGTCCGTGTGGGGACGTTTCTGTAACCAATAGACCCACGACAACTATCCCACTATGAACGCAGCATTGCTGTTAATATCCCTGGCTCAACCCGTGTTTCTCTCTCTCTCTCTCTCTCTCTCTCTCTCTCAGGAGGCCTTTGTGGAGCTGTACGACAGACAGAGGGAGTCGGTGTTCAGCTGCGCCTGGCCCTCCATCAAGACCGTGTTCGGCCTGGCCGCGCTCGGCGCCGCCAGCCTCACCATCGGCGCGTACCTCACCCAGAAGTGAAGAGCAAGAAGACGAAGAGTCGTCTCTCTCTCTCTCTCTCTCCGTCTGTCTCGGTTTTCATCGTTCGCTCTTTCCTCTCACCTTGACTTCACTCTCCCCCTCCCCCCTCCCCAGACCTGTGCCGCAGTCTCTGAAACTGGTCTCTCTCTCTCTCTCTCTCTCTCTCTCTCTCTCTCTCTCTCTCTCTCTCTCTCTCTCTCTCTCTCTCTCTCTCTGTCTCTCTCTGTCTCTCTGTCTCTCTCTCTCTCTCTCTCTCCTCTTTCCTTTCAACGCCGCCCGGCCCTCCTCTGAGACGCATCTTCAAGAACCACAAAACCCTGCCTCTCTCTCTCGCTCTCTTCAAAGCTCGGCCCAGGAACTCCCTCCCTTCCGCTGCGTCCCTGCCCCCCCCCGCCCCCCCCTCCCACCTCCTCCTCCTCTTCCTCCTTTCCAAACAAAGCCAAGTGAGAAAGGAGGGAGTAGGAGAAGAGCAAACAACGGACGGTGGGAGTGGGAGGGTCCCATCAGGAGAACACTCAGTGACGACTCCTCGTTTATGTAATCAGAGAAAGTATGGACCCGGGCGGATGTTATGTTTGAACAATCACACACACACACACACACACACACAGACACACACACACACACACACACACACACTTGCACAAAGAAGAAGAAAAAAGTAAACAAAAGGAGTGCACGGTGCGTCTGGGTTTCGCTTTCTGCCTGCCTGCTTTTTCGTACTGGTCGTAGCATGAAGCTTTAGGTGTTAGCGTTAGAGACATAGTGTTGCATGTGGCGGTGGTGGGGGGCGAGTGGGGAGAACTACAACTCACGTTGGGAGGGGGTCAAGGGGTGGGGGGGGTGGAGGAAGGATAACTGCGGTGGATGTTGGGGTGAGGGTCCAGGGACGAGGGGGAGGGAGGGGAGAGGTTGAAGGGCGATGACAATCATCATACACACTCCAGAGAGGAAGCCAGACACAACCAGCCCCCCCGCCCCCCTCCCTTCCCCCATCAGTATCCCAACTTGTTAGGGTGAGGAGCCCCCCCCGTTTGAACTGCGGACTCCTGTTACCAGCCGCCCCCCACCCATCTTAGTCGTCCTTCAAAGCACTTCCTTCCCACACCAGCTGCTCAGAATGTATAATGGAGAAGGAGCAGCCCATGCATGGAGTGTGTGTGTGTGTGTGTGTGTGTTAGTGTTAGTGTGTACGCGTGTGTGTGAGTGTGTGTGTGTGTGTGTGTGTGTGTATATTGTGTGTACGCAGCTTTCACTCCTCAAGTACTGTCTGCAGCGTCGGAAGCGGTGCGGAACAGAGAGCTCCGGGTCACACACACAGACCGAGGCGGACTCAGCTTTCAAACTTTTATAGAAAAAAAAAAGAAAGAGGCTGCTTTGATTATCGATTATTGATGATGACGGTGTGATGGGTTTTATTTCTTTTCTGTAGCGGGGGGCTGGGCAAAGTAGCAAAGAACCTTTGAGATTGAGAGGTTTGAGGTTTGAGCAGAGGAAGGGTGGAGGGGAAGGGTGGAGGGGAAGGGTGGAGGGGAAGGTTTGGGCCAAAGACATTCATACTGGGGAGCTCGGAGCTTCATGATGTGGAGCCGGGTGGAGGCGAACGGGTTCTGACAGGGGGAGAACGCCGTCTTTGAAGAAACCGAGAGACACAGGCAAAACCGAGTAGGACACCGGAGTGGAGATCAGTGAATAATCGCGCTTGGCAGAGCGAGAGGAGACAAGGAGCTGATCAAAGCAGCAGAAATGGAGGAGAGAGGAGAGAGGAGAGGATGGGTTGTGTGTTTGACGGGGCTGCTCACAGAGTCCTCCCTCCTTCCCTCTCCTCTCCTCTGCTCCGCAGTCCACACCCCCTGGTCTAGGAGCAAGAGGCCTTCCTCTGCCCCACGTTGAAGGACTAAGGAAATTCTTCCCATGCGGGACCCAGTGTGGAAGTGGTGGTTAACCCTTATCCGGTGACAAAGAGCTTTCCTCCCACGGAACCCCTTTGTGTGTTTAGTTATTTATTTTTCCGCCCCACTTTTCATTTTCTGTTTGTGTTTATCTCGTCCATCTGTGGTAAGACTCGTTAGCCACAGCGGTGACCGAGTTGTGCTGGGACGATCAACATGTGCGCCCCCCCACTGCCCCCCTCTCCCCCTGTCCCCCCTGTCCCAACCGTGCTCTGCAGACGTTGTTGTCCCGACCCTCATCACCTCCCCCGCCCCCTTTAAGCAAACAAAGACGTACACCACAGCCTCCTCCAGGACTGCTACAAACTGTTCCCACACAGAAGAAGGACAATGGATTGTAAAGAAAAAGAAAAAATAAAAAGAGGAAAAAAAATAACATAAGCATGGATTTCTAGGTCACCAATAACTGTAAGCGTCGAAGCCCGCACACAAAGATCTCATTTGTGCATGGCCCGCCCGCCCCAGGGCCTGGGATGTTGGAACCCGAGATGCCCCCGCTGCCAAGTTGCGATGTCATCAGGCCGGCACAATGCAACATTGATTTGTCATTTCCGGGCAGTTTGTATCGATGCGGGTCTTGTGTTACAGTTATGAATTCAGGAAGGCTTTGATTACAAATCCCAGTTTGTACGACTTTTTCATACTGTCATGGAAAAGCAAATGACTCTATTTCACTCTCTTTCTCATTGAATACTAAACTTCACATTTAGTGGAAATGGTGGTCTTCACGGAAATAATAACCACACTTGTTTAACAATATTTATACATGAGTAGGGTAGAAGATGATACTAAAGCAACAAGAGTTTTGTAGAGGTACAGAAGACTGGTCTTTAACAATTCTTTGTTCAAATCAATATTTTTTTTTCATGGAATCACACTGTAAACTATGTCATTTTCCGGCTGCTATACGATAAAAAAACGTTATAAAAAAGAAGTGAATCTCTGTGTTGTGCAAATATCAGCTTACGACTGCTAAACCCGAATGACTTTCGACTTATTACAGCTTTTGAACTGCCACAGTTAATAGTATAGTGCTAGAAAAATCCTGAAACCAAAGCTAACTCGTATTACTCATTTTTTTTATTACTATTATAACTTGTAGCTTAAAGAGGAAAACATGGTGTATCCTTTTTTCACGTTGGTGAAGAAGCAACCTTTTGCAACCTTTGTCTGATCCTAAGTGTTCTATATCAGCTGACCTTTGTCAAAACATGTTCCAATCATTTGGCTTACAGCACTGTACAGTACAGTACTGTAAAATACAGAGAACGCAAACTTTATACCTGGTCTCTTAACCCCAACGTCACAAAGCGATCCCAACTGATGTGTCATGTTAAAAAGTAACCCAAAGTTTCCTTTGTGAACACAATGGTGTAACAGCAATATATATATAAAAAAGGTAATATTTCCTATTCTCTGTGCATATATGATTGTAGGCACTGCGGTCGCTATACTGTTTAATGTATATACTCTCCTAAACCTGTAGCACTTAACAAGAACGAAAAAGTGAGTTGTGATTCTGTCGTTTACTGCTATATACACAATAAGCTAGCGGGATCATATTGTTCCTAATAAACCTCATTTCTCCAGCAGTCTAACAACGTCTGGGAGTGTATCTTTTGTGTTGTGTTTGTCTGAATTCATATTTTCAATCAACATTTAGAAGGTACAATGCCCTTTGCATCTCCATATAAGCAGAGAGAGAGAGACTCAGAAAAAGAGACAGTATTATTCATCAATGCTCTTTTGGAAGTGTCCTCCAAAGAGTTGTTGATGTTACAAATAGGACCACCCCATGCTTCATACACAACACACCACACACACACACACACACACACACAGACACACACACACACACACACAGACACACGCACACACGCTCTCCCATCCGACTTCAAAGCTGTCCCCAAACATTGCACTTGTGTCAGCCTCCCTTCTTGGCTCAGTGCCGCTAAACACAACCAGTGTAAAAAAAAAAATAATAATAATGTACCCACACGCCCCGAGGCCAGAGGTTCCTTGGCCCCTCCCCCCCCCCCCCCCGCTCTGATCACACTCCTCTTCAAAGGCTGCTGCTCGCCCAGACGCCCCGGCGAATTTGTGAAAAGCATGATGTGGTAAAACTAATGTTGAAAGAGCGAGGGGAGAGAGGTTGGTGTGAGGAAAATTAGGGAATAGAAAGTGAAAGAAAGTGGTTTTGGTGGGGGTTGTGGGGCTATATCCCAAAGGGGTATGATGGAGAGAGGGGGGAGAGAGAGAGGGAGAGGCAGTGGGAAGGGAAGAAGTTCATGTTGAACTGACAAGCACTGCTCCCGCGCTCACCGGGCATTTAAAATGCATGACACGCTCCGAAGAAGGGGAATTTTAAATCACTGGCTAGAAACTCGTTTTTTTTTTTTTTAAATAAGGTCCGGTGTGACTGTGTGTGTGTGTGTGTGTGTGTGTGTGTGTGTGTGTGTGTGTGTGTGTGTGTGTGTGAAGGAAGAAGGAAGCCAAAAATTTGGCAAAGATTTGCTCTGTTTCAGCCACCATACATAGCATGTGAATCTGGAGACAAAGATGTTTTGTTTACCCTTAGGTGTTTGGTGTACAATAACTTAACTTATCATGTAGGCCTTGTCAAGGCATGTAAGCTGTTTGAATCTAACCTATCAATATTTCTTCCCAAAATGTTTGGATCTTTTTCTCCTTCTTTGTAAATTTGGATCCAAATAAAACCATTTAAATGTGTGTGTGTGTGTGTGTGTGTGTGTGTGTGTGTCAGAATGAGTGAGAGAGTGGGACAGTGAGACAGAAGGGAAGATCGACTAAGACGGAGAGACGGATAGAGAGATTTGGGGAAGAGACAGACAAACGGATAAAGATAATTAGTATGTGGTGTGTGTGTCTAGTGCTAGGAAGACAGCAGCTAGCCGTCGCTGTAGTGAACGGGGTCAGAGAGCTGTGCTAAAGCTCTACTCCCGTTGTAGGACTACCAGGTGTAGGAGGAGTCCCCCCGCCACGGCTATCAGGGGAGATTGGGAGATCAAAGAGGATTGTCTGGGGCGAGTCTAGTCTGGGCTTTACCCCTCATTTGGCAGTCCATCAGATCGTCTGTCGTTACCTCAGCCTGGTTTCAAACCCTACCCTACTCAAATACACTTCCAGCACAGCAGCCACTTCCTCAAAAGATTTTAAAAAGTATAATCCATATAGAAATCTATTAAATCAATGTATTACCGAAGCCAATGGGAATATTAATAAGGGAAGACATGGGATGTCTTTTTGGCAGCCTCACATTGCATCTCATTGTAGGTGGGGACCCCCAAGGCTCTGTTGTGTGCTACAGTGGCCCCTTGTGGCGGCTCTCCGTCCCAGCCCACTCCCCCATCTCAAGACAGCTCCCTGGAGGCCACGTCAGGACATCCTGTCGCCGGAGAAACTTCTCTTTTGGTTAGTTCATTGGAGAGAAGGGTGGAATGAGGCATTTCCAAACCAATCACTGCAGCTCACACCTGGGCTGTAAGCTTACAGTGCAAGATAACGAACAAGACGTTTTTAAATGAACGCAGTTAACGGATCTAAAGCAATTACACATGGTAATTGAACAAGTGGCCATCAGTAGTTACAAGGTACAAGTAGCGTCCTGCTTTGGCTGAGCGTTTTAAAAGTGTTTAACAGCTGTGGGTGGAGTCGGGCAGATTTATTCGTCGTAATCGATCAACATGTGAACTCTTGACAGGTCTTTAAATAACGACAGGCTGTAATCACTTGGCTAATGTTCACAAACCGACAGTGTTCCAGGCATCTGACCACCGGCCATGTAGTCAATTAACTTTGAAGATAAATTTACAAAATCTGATTCTGAGGTCACCACATCCCCAGGCCCTGAGTCACATGTTATACAAAACATTACGTTTCATTGTTTAGTGAAGCGCCAAGAACCATTTTTTGCTCAATGCATATTCAAATTAATCAACAGTTGAAGTGTGAAGAACTCGCACGCACACATCAAAACCTTGTTACATTCAGTGGCCATTTATTTCTCTGCAACCAGAAAAATACAAAAAATAAATCAAAAACAGGAGGAAAAGAAAAACCTATTCATAACTGTTGAAGAGTAATTTATCATGCTTGCACATGTACAGTACATATTTATCCAATACAAACTTTTTTAACATATTGCCACAAAATTATTTACAAAAATAACAGTAAAACTGCACTTTCTTCCCACATTCTTTTTTTTTTTTCAATACACATTCAATAAAAATAAAGCTTTCTCTGATATGTCTTCTGAAAACCCCATTATTTACAGTGAACGACAGAGATGAGTACTGTCCGGGCTACGGCGTACGAGAGGCCATCTTGTTTTTGCATGTGATTATAGAGCAACAATCAGGTAACAATGACTCACACACTCAGAAAGGACAGAAAAAGGACAGAAAACAGGCGGTAATCCAGAAAGAATGTCAGATTCTGAGCGGGAGGGGGTGCAGCCCTTCCAACACCTCGAACACAAACAAAAACATCTCACTCGCCTTGTTTGTGATCAAGATCTCTACATTCAGTTCCCGGGGTTTTTACCTTGCCACTAAACTATTTCAAGGTGCATTCTTTGGGTTGATCGCAGTAGATAGTGGCCATGAGGCGAGTTCAGAATACTTTGAGAGGTTGTGGCCGTCACTTCTGTAGTGAGTTATGGGACTACTTGTGTTTATCAGAGTTGTATTATTCGTTGACATCAGAGCTACGAACTTCGTCTTCAGTGCCTGACTTTTATAATGGTATGCAACAATAATAATAATAATCATCTCCTTCCGGAAATGCATTTATGTTGTGTAACAGATAACATTGTGATTGAATTATCTTCGGTTGTCTTGTCAGTGCGAGAGATTGAGTCGACGGAGGAATGCTCTCCATATTGCTTCTAACGGCAGGGCAGATAAAATGGCGGGTGTATTTCTCCACTGAACTCCTTAACGCTGTACATGGGCCTATCGACCTCGACAACACCAAACTGGAGAAAGAAAATCCAGCCATCCGGAGGTCAGCGCCGTGCGGCCACCGCCCTAACGCCCCTGATGGTGAGGAAACGGGACGTGGCACAGCACATCGAAGAGCGATTAGAGCAGAGACACAAGCACACAAACCTCCACATGACCCTGAACCCTGGCAGGCGTGAAGCATTACGTACACGCTTATCCCCGTGACGCCACCCGCCCCTCTCCCCCGCAGCCACAGTGTTTGTTTATCCACCCACGCAACACACACGTGGTGTGTGCGTGTGTGTGTGTGTGTGTGTGTGTGTGTGTGTGTGTGTGTGTGTGTGTGTGTGTGTGTGTGTGTGTGTGTGTGTGTGTGTGTGTGTGTGTGTGTGTGTGTGTGTGTCTGTGTGTGCGTGCACGCTCTCATTGTCCAAATAAAAACACAACCAAACAGAAAGAAGATCACCGAAAACAACGAGGGCTGAACGGGGGGCAGCTGGTCCTCCAGTGCAGGGGCCCTCCAAGCTCTTTGGTTTCCAAGCCTTTATATAGTGCATCAGTCCGGGGCCGATGGGGGAGGCCGCTGGGAGCCCGGCCTTTAGGAGTCCTCTCCTGCTCTTCGGCCAGTTCGATTGAAACTATATAAAATATAAAAAATAAAACTTGCTGCTCTCACCAAAATATCCTGTTCAGGCTCTTCCTCTCTCTCTTCTCTCTCTCGCTCTCTCTCATCTCTCTTCTCACTCTCTCTCTCTACTTCTCATTCGGCAAGCTTATCTTCTGTCTTCTCTCTCTCTCTCGCTCTCTCTCTCTCTCTCTCTCGTCTTCTTAGTCAGCAAGCTTCTCTTCTCTGCAGGCGTCTGGGAGGAGCAGAAGGTGGAGGGATGAGGTGAAAATGTGCAATATCCAGGCAGTAAGTGTTAAGAAGGGCAGCAGACATAAATTATCCTTCCCAATGCATATCTTAGCAGGGATAAAAGGCTAGGGCAGGGCTGGTCTGACTGCAGCCCGATGGACTCACTGTTAGTACCCTGTCCAAGGCGCAGGGAAACTCCACTTTGATGTACAATTCCTAACCATACCAATCCAATATTACACACGGGTGCTGGAAGGTCAGTAGCAATCATAATGACCCAATGCAGACCTTGTAAAACAATCCCCCAAAACACACACACACACACACACAATTAATATTAACTATGTCCTCGCCTCTTAGATGAGTTACACATTAAGTCATCTGAGAATAACGATCAAATAGCTCAGAGTTATGTTACCCAGTAACTCATCTATGAGTATTGATCCCAAAGCAGACGTTTAGGGCTATGCAAGGTGTTAATAAAGCATGGATCTCGTTATCTGCTTCCCCTGATACAACTGTACGCTGAACAACACTCACTAAGGAAGAAGGAGCACTTACTGATGAGCCGCCTCTACACTTTCCACTGCTCACATTTCAGGCGCGTGTTCGTTCGCTGGCTCGCTTGCGTCTCGGACCGACCCCGTAAACATCGGTCGGTGCCAGGACATCCGCCCATTGATTTGATGGTGCGTTACTGCATGTTGTCAATTTATCATTGTGGATTTTATTTTCTAGCTTGTGAAATTACTTTTTTTTTTCCTTTTTCAAAGATTTATTTTTGCATTTTTATGCAATATTATAGCGTGAGACAGAGGAGAATCTATGGGAGATAGAGGGGAGGAAACGCAGCAAAGGACCACGGGCAGGAATCTAACCCGGGTCGCTGCGATCAGCACTTTGGTACTGATGAGCGTTAACTAGCTGTGTAACAACAAATAGACTCAATCCTGGGGGCAGGATGTTGTAGTGGTAGTATGGTTAACTTCCAGCCAAAAATAACTAAATTCCCAGTAAGTAACCAAATCCCTTGCCTCAGGTCTCAGTATACATTTCTAATGTTGTCTAAGATTTTTATTGTCTGGCTTGTGAAATTAGTCGTGTTTTTTTTCCCTTTTTCTAAGATTTATTTTCATTTTTTATTTTATATTATAGCGTGAGATAGACAAGAAGGTATGGGAGATAGAGGGGAGGAAACGCAGCAAAGGACAACGGGCAGGAATCAAACCAGGGTTGCGGCGATCAGGACTAAGACCTTAATAGTACGCCCCTTACTCGTGTTTCTAACGTAGTTGAGTTAGTAGCTTTAGCATCTTCCCTTTACGTACACAGCCTGCTGTAGTAGAAGCACTGCAGCGAGGTAGGCTGTCAGGCCTATCAGCCACCCCCTCTGCACACAGCCCTAACGGGGGACATGCCATCCAACGTCGGCGTCTACGTGCATGCGAGTGTCGTCCTACCTGAGGCTGGGTCACAGGGGTGGGGGGGGGTGGGGGCAGGGAAGAGAGGGAGCTGGAGCCCCCCCCCGGCAGGAGGCAGAAGGGTGGGGCGGTCGGTGGGTGGGTGGGGTGGATGGATGAGGGGTGGATGAGAGGAGAGGGGGGGGGGGACGGGCTTCAGTGCTGCTGAGCGTCTATACCTGCGGGGCTGAGCACCAGGGCCTGCAGGATGTCCGACAGGGAGATGATCCCCTCGATGCTGGAGCACTCGTCCACCACCACCAGACGATGGACCTGGTGGAGGGACACACACACACACACACACACACACACACACACACACACACACACACACACACACACACACACACACACACACACACACACACACACACACACACACACACACACACACACACACACACACACTAGAGTGACACACAGTGGCCAAGAAGGCAGATAATAACAATGCTCCAGGAACATTACTGATGAGCGTTAACTAGCTGTGTAACAACAAATAGACTCGATCCTGGGGGCAGGATGTTGTAGTGGTTAGTATGGTTAACTTCCAGCCAAAAATAACTGAATTCCCAGTAAGTAACCAAATCCCATCCCTCAGGTCTCAATAAACATTTCTAATTTACCGCAAATAATTTGGATCCAGTAATCACATATTGAAAAGCTTTGGAATGCAGAAATGTCCAAATGCCCAGGCTCAAAACATAACAGGCTTTTGCGTATGTGTGAGAGTTGAGAGTGAGTCTCTGCATGGCATCCGACCTTTTTCAAATTACGACCATAAACTAAATTAGAAACCATTTCTGAGTGCTAAAGTGTAATTGAGTGAGTGAGTGAGTGAGTGCCTACCTCAGCCTTCACGATGCGGTCCACGATGGTCTCCAGGGTCTCCAGCTTATGGCACTTCATGACTCCCTCAAAGTACTGCGAGCGGTGCTTCAGCGCCTGGGTCACCGTGATGTCCAGGTTGTTGTACGTCTTCTCCGCCGCCAAGTTCTGCAAACAGGCCAACAGGGGGCGCAGCACTTAGGAGCAAGTTCAGCAACTAGGAGACGGACAATGGCTTTCATTTTAGATTAATCGATTTTTATTCACGTTCAACATTTAGTCTGTAAAGATTCATCATTTGTGGAAGATGTCCATCACAAGTCTTAAATGAAGAGTGGGCTTTTGTCTAATGAGTGACAAAGAAAAAAGGCGATAAAGTTATTTTATAATGTGAAAGAAAAATGCTCAAATATGTATATTTCACAAGCTTTGAGCAGCAACGGTTCAGTAATGGTTAGATTAATACAATGTAAACAACCTTGATTTTCTGTTGGACGACAAATACATCCATCTAGTTGTACGACTAATCACCTCGGCGCTCATTGGTGACACAAACGGCTTGGGGGGGGGGGGTGTGCATTGAAAACAAAATGGTCGAACTTACGATGACGTCAAACTTGGAGTAAATATCCACCACCTTGCCTGTGAGGAGAGAACAACATGAGACGTCATCATCACATGTCACCCAGAGAGAGAGACCACTGCTGCGGTTTCACAGCGGGGCTCCCTACCGCTCTCGTCCACCACGGGCAGCGCCGACACCCTCCTCTCCACGAAGATGTTGAGGGCTTTGATGATGGGCGTGTCCGGTTGGATGAAGGCGATCTGGTTGTACGTGCCGATGCCCAGCTCCCCCAGGGTCTGCTTCATGAACGCTGGCTTTGGCATTTCACACACCTGAGAGAGAGAGAGAGAGAGAGAGAGAGAGAGAGAGAGAGAGAGAGAGAGAGAGAGAGAGAGAGAGAGAGAGAGAGAGAGAGAGAGAGAGAGAGAGAGAGAGAGAGAGAGAGAGACCATTTTCAGAGACTGTTAGAGCATCTTACCACTAGGGGGTGATACATAGATAAAAACAGGGAAACAGATGTCCAGTGTGTGCATTCAAGGCAGATGGAGAAGCATGTGAGGGAGGGCGATGACATGAAGGTGGATGGGCGGCATGGGACTCACAAAGAGCTGGAGGAACTTGAGGATCCTCTTGTGCGTAAGGATGTAAAGTGCATTCCCTGTGACAGGGTCGATGACAGGCAACCGGTGAATTTTGTTTTTGATGAGGGTGTACACTGCGTCAAACAGGCTGCAGATAGAAAACAGCAGACAAACGGGGATTACTGCACAGACACGTGTGTGTGTGTGTGTGTGTGTGTGGAAAGTTCTCTTCCTCAACACAATGTGCCATTACTAATTCATGCTCAAACACTGTACCTTGCATCAGGTGATATATTCACCAGGGGCTTGAATGTCGCTTGTAGGTACACCTCTGTGAGGGAAGGAAAAGGGGTTTCAAAAGAAAGTTCAACGGAACCATGGGAAATGTTATCCCATGTATTCAGCTAAATTTTTCCAACGTTAAACCAAATGACCTCTCCACGTCTCCAGCTTATGTTCCTCCAACTCGTAGATCTGCACCTGAAGACACAAAAGCAGAAGGAGCGAGTAAGCACAGTGAAAGCAGGACCAAGTCGTCCAGGGGTGGGGGGGTCGGGGGGGGAAGCCGCAGGGCAACCTACCATGGGTGATTTGTAGTATCGGTGTAGGATGATGATGAAATCTGTGATCGTCAACATCCCTGCGATCAAAAGGACAGCACATAGAGTTATGACGCACTTATCATCCTGGGATTGCATTGTGAGAGAAATGCGCCAAACGCTGTTCAGTGGTGCACGGAGATTCGTTTTAGGCTTTTATCGTCCCAAGAAGAACAATAGGATGCCAGGTCACCGGCATCATGTCTGCATATTGCATCATGCCTTTAAAAAAAACCGACCGTTTCTAGTCTCTGTGGAAAATGACGTTGTGCTATGGTGCATTGTGCGATCACAAAAAATATACATTTTTCAGTCGTTTTTATGATTTAAGTGTTTATGGTTTCCTTGTTTCTTGAGGTTTCCGTGAAGAGGGCGCGTCCACTAACCAAGCCCTCCTATTTGAGAGGAAATCCCGGCTGCTTACCCACAAAGCTCTGCTTCTCCGTGTCCCACAGAGGCGCTGCACGCACGCCATTGGCCACCAGCGCAAAGAATGCTTTCTTAACCTGTCGTCAAACAGTTGGATATAAACAATAATACAGAGCCATTAGTCATCAGATATATCAATGATGAATGAAGCCATTTCTTAGGTTGAACATTATCCTGAGCTTTCTTTGGAACATTTTGCGCTCATCCTTTTGTAATAAATGTGTGTAAAGAACAAAACTCATCCGCCCACGACTCTGTAAACTCAGAGATTTGTATCATCTGTATTCTGTTTGCTTTGTGGAGAACAACGATGGCAAGCAGATGATGGTCAGGTTTTTTTTTTAATCCTTTCAAATTAAAAACGTTGCCGGGGGCTGCAGTGAAATTGTTCTACAAAGAATCAACTCTCCTTCAGAATATAATGAAATTCTACAATTCAGTAACCAATTTCATTACACGCTACCCACCTACCCGAGCTGAAACGTGAAATCGTGAACAAAGCCAAGTTAACCCGTTCGAAAACCTCCCAGATTTCGCCAGCAGAATGCCTCAGGGGTAATTTGTTTTCCTCTCGTTTAGATTTAATTTGGATATGGGTGGCGTCTGTCGCTACACTTAACAGCCCAGGCCCATCAAGATTACTGTTTAACAGCTTTGGGACCATTTCAAGACAATCCCAACGTCAGCTCACAGACAGAGTTGTTTTTGGTATGTGTGTGTGTGTTTGCTCCACGTTAAAACATTAACTGACTTTGGCATTCTCTCCTTACCCCTCCACCATTGCAACCACTTAATACCAGCGTTTAATGTCCTTACGCGGATTAAAGAAGAAATAATAGGCTTTGTCTTGTCACGTAAACAAAGGCTTTCTGCCATAGTACTGGCCCGTATTGACATCACATCACAGCAGTGGTAATTCTGTGAATAGAAGCTGTGTGTGTGTGTGTGTGTGTGTGTGTGTGTGTGTGTGTGTGTGTGTGTGTGTGTGTGTGTGTGTGTGTGTGTGTGTGTGCACGAGCATATCAAAGTGAGCGTGTACAGTTGCGCAGAAGGAAAGGCAGGACGTACTTGGAGTGCGGTGTCGAATACCACCAACTTGGAGCTGGTGGGCACGATGTCGTAGCACTTGTGGGACTTCATGAAGCGCATGTAGATATCACTCTCTGGTTCAGCAGCAGCTGCCCGGACCGGAGAGAACAACAGACACGTCAGAGCCTGGGAGGCTCAAGGTGCGCTAATGGACGGCTATCACCTAACTATCACCGATCTGAACCACTAAGAGCCACTTACGGTAGTGTTCTGACGAGGCTACCACCAGAGTGCCTTGGGCTAGCCTCTCCTGTTAGCAACTTAGATCACCACAGCAGGCGTCAACCATATCATTGGCTCATTTGTGGCATGTTGGAAGGCACATAAACCAGGCTATATATATATATATATATATATATATATATATATATATTCCATTGTTTCGACAACCATTTCGACCAAGTGTTTATCGCTTCAACAACATTAAGATAGATATCAATTTTATTTAAAAGACAATATAGCCTATCTACTCCTGATGCATTATAAAAATATATTATTTAGCTCAGTTAAAAAAAATTCTACATTCAATACATAATTGAAAAAAACATAGGAAAGAAAGAAGAAGCCTAAGAAGACAATAACATAACATGAGATCATCCTATCTTTATACAGTCTATGGTCCCATCAAGGGAACCCTCAATACGTGACAGAACGAGAGATGAGGACTTCACGCACATGACAGATTCGGCCGACGTGCGTCTCATACATAAAGCGGTGCATTGCAATTGGTTCTTAACCGAATGTGTAAGGGACGTTAAATTAAGTCCCACCCAAAGAAACATTTGTAAACTGCCTAAATCCTACTAGGCAGTTTCCTACTGAAGCAAAGTAGCCTTGTCGTCGCTGTGACTGTTATTCCGAAGCGTAGAATACACACGTGCACTGCTGGCGGTCACACGGGTTAAAAACAACTGACCATTTAAACGTTCAAACCACAACAGGAGACACTCACCGTCATCATCTATGTCAAGTTTCTCCAGCATGCCTTCGAATAACCCGTGCACCTAGGAGGGAGAAGGGGAGACGTGCTCCGGTCAGGAGAGATGCTAAACAGTCACGACGCACACACTCGGCCGGCTCACAACAAACTTTGCGGGTGATATTATGAGCGGGCTGATGACGGGACTCCTCAACAGGGCCCCGAACGATGTTGTTACCGAAGTCGCGTCCGGGAAAGAAATGTTCGCGGTTGGTCAATAGCTGCACAACTGCGCTTGTTTACAGCGCTGCGATCCACGCGGCGCGCAACAGAGGAGCGCGCGAACAGACGCTCGCCGCAAAAGGCATGAACTTTGTTGGCAAATATGTATTATTTATGAACGGCCACACCCCTTTATAAAAGTGGAACATTCCCAATAGGGTTTTTCAATGCAGCGATGGGGGACAATGCAGACATACTGGGCGAACTGAAACTGAAACTGCCACTGTGATCTGCGACTCTTGCTGGTAAATTGAACTGACCTAAAAAATAAAAAAAAAGAGCGAGGTTTATTAAATCGTATGTTGAAACCGATGTCCCGGTATTCCAGCCACAGTCATTCCCATGGGGGGAATGCGGGCACCACCATTACGTTGTGTGGAAACGCCCCTCCGCGCTCGACAATCGGTCCCTCACCATATTAGGAAATCCCCTGTGTTGCCTAGCAGCAAGAAGCAGGAGATACGCGGTTACGTCGTCGCAGCTAATTAGACGCGAGTAACGCAGTGTCTTCAATTTGGAAAAAAGACGGCATCGTCAAAGCCATGAGGGCAATAGTTCGTCGGCAGCTATTTAAAAATGTGTATATTATAAACCTTTGATCTGCCTTTTCAGAAAGAAAAAGGAAAAAATACATAACGCAAAATGCTTAGTCACTTAAGTTAAAGACGAGCAGATAGCCACTGCTTTTTCTTCTGCACACAAAATATTCTACCCCGGTCTTGAATTTGCAAGTATAATTCCAAGGGCGACACTGCGGCAGGGCAGGGCAGCCCTTATACATGTCCTACGTGTTGCCAGGTCTCCCCGGAGCGACCCTGCCATGGTGACACAGCGCTTTCCTTGCCAAAACTACTGCAGCACCATAAATCGCGCCTGGCTGCGGCACAGACAAGAGGCTCCGCGCTCTGCTTTGGTTCAGACAGAAAATACCTCGCTGCCGTGCTATTAAGAGGAAAGGAGTGCATTCAATTCTGTAAAAGAAAAGCGAGTGCAGGCAGACAGATGTAAGATGGACATGCACTCATGATGGATCTACTCCCTCTCTCTCACGTGTCCTTGGGTGTTTAGCAACACACCAGGCTAGAGATGAGTTATTGATTTTTGATTATTTCAGTCATCATTAATCACTCAAAGCTACCAGGGGGTGGGGCAATCACACGACTGACAGGAGGCAACACTCCATCACACAACTTCTCTCCACACAAGGACGTTTTGGCTATAAAAACACACACACACACACACGGACACACACACCCCCCTGGTCATGTGGCATCAAGGATTCATACTGAACAGCCCAAGACAAACCCTTGCTGTATTAACTACTTCCATTAGAGATAAAAGCTCCATGCGCCAGGCGTGGCGCCACACTACATACAGTACAATCCCCTTGACTTTGAGAAAGGTGGAACATTACATTAAGGAAATATAGTAAACATTAACACCAACCAGGGTAGGGCTTAGCAATCGGCTGGAAAAGGCAAAAGCAGCCGCCGTACTTCAATGACACTCATGAGTGGGTTTGACTACAGCATCCGTCCCGTGCCGTATCACATCCCATCACAATGGCAATGCCTTTTTAATTGTCGGTTAAAATAAACACAGAGTAACCGAACAGTACAGTGACCGAACATCAAACGGTCGAGAGATTGCCGTCTCTAGTGAAACATTCATTTCACGTTAGTCATTTTAACCGCCGTTTCTTATCGTCTCTAACCGAACGCCTAAAGGAAACCAAAAAACAAATCTCGCACTACACCAAACGGTCACGGGAACCATGGCTGTCGACTGGTCGCTCGGCCTTCCTCACCTGGGCCTATGAGACGCTTGTGTTCGGTACGGATGTAGCCTACCGACGGTAAATGGTGATGGTATGGACTGCAACGGACTGCATTTATACATCGCGTTCCTAACCAGTGGCCACTCGAAGCGCTTTACAATATTTCCTAGCATTCACCCATTCGTGCACACATTCACACACACCGACGGGCGGCGTCAGCCACGCGGGGCGCCAGCCAGCTCGTCGGGGAGCAGTCAGTGTGAGGTGCCTTGCTCAGAGACACCTCGACACTCAGGACCACGCCAGGAGGAGCCGGGGGGGGGATCGAACCAGTGGCCTTCCGGTCACCAGCCAACCCCGCTCTACCTCCTGAGCCACATGCCGCCGCCGCCCCCCCCTGGTGCAGTCACTCACGTGGTGTGAGGTAGTGTTGGGCGTGGCAGGGCCGGGCGACGGGATGAGGGGGGGTTTGGTGCGCGGGAGGCTCAGCCGCTGGGCCAGGTCGGGCGCCGTGCAGGACAGCGAGCGGGAGCGGGAGCGCAGGCTTTGGCGCTCGGCGGCCGGGGAGCTGGGCTGGGCCGCCTGGGGGAACAGAGGCTGGCTGGAGGCCTGGGCGGGGGTGGGGGTGGATACCTGGATGGGGGTGGAGGGGAGCGACGAGCCACCAGAGCCTGTGGGGAGAGGAGGAGGAGAGGGAGAGGGTCAGTTTCTGTCCCGGGATGGGGTTCGCATCAGGTTTGATTAAAGGGAGGAACATGTCCTAAAAGGGGTTTAACATTGCGGTGTGTGTGTGGACGATGGCTGGTTTACGCAGCCTCACCTGATCGGAGTCACTCTGATTGGACTCTGGGGATCGGTGAGGCTACACACCTGTGGCACATTGTGCAATCAACATGCACACGTTAAACCAGCCATCGTGCATGGCCACATGGATCACCAGCCCATTGTCGACACATTTTTACAAGAAACCGGTTTCCAACATCACCATCCTGTTTTTCTTGTCTAGAGGAGCCCAGAATAAGTCCCCAAGGTGGAGTGTAGTGTGAGCATGGTTACAAACATGTTGGCCTAAGGATCTCCCTGACACATGGCACTGTGAAGGACACCAGATGAACAAGATGATGATGTTAGAATATAAGTAAACTCTGATTACTCCACAACACATTATTAAACTTTTAAATCACAGACAATCTCAGACTAAACATCACAAGGACTCCTTGCTAACCTCATTAAACATAATTCTTCAATTGACTAGAATCCCTACTCTCAAATGTATTTATTTGTAAGACGATGAATGATGTAGACTGAGATGAAGTGTGTGACTGCAGGGGGGGTGAGGACATCGTGTGACGGCGTCTGATTGGTCAGGCTGCTCCGTGTCATCTTATCACTGCGGTGAGGACAGATGGGAAGGCCCATCTGATCAGCGGGGGTACAGGTACCCCTCACTAGGCTGTGTGCAGCCAATAGTCTGCCAATACAACTCTACCGTCTCGACTCGAGATGTCTTCCCTGGACATACGGTCGGTATAATTCAAGAAGGATCATAACGACAAAAACAATGTACATCATTGTATACAGATCTATATATAACAGTTCTGCGATACAAAAAAAAAAATGAAACCACAAATTAAAAATCCATTCAGTTTTCAGAATGAATCCAAAGATAGAAAAGGGAAGCTTGAGACCCCCTTATGTCATTGATTTGATAATCGTTAGATTAACAGAGCATAACGTAATCCTTCAATTTCCCCACCTGCTCCCATTCATTTCCCTCCTGCTCAGAGTTGTCACAGAGCCCACTAGCACTGGGTTCAAGGACCAGCTGCTTGGGAGGCAGCGTCGGGTGGAGAGTCACCTGACGACCGTCACACGCCCCCCGGACCCCCCTCTTACGCAGGGAGACACGGGACTCACACACCCCTGCTGACGCAGTGACCCTGGGGAGGAGTCACGAGTGTGGCGTGTCTCAGACTTGTACTTGTTACTTTTGTCACCCTCTCTAGCACTCGTGAACATAGAGAACAGTGTTTTCTCATTTCTACCAAAGCCAAATTTGGCTTTGACCTTCGCTATAAACGATCACCCTAAACTTCAAATCCAGGGATCCCCCCCACACACTCACAGCGCCTTCACCATGTCCTCAACCTATCCAGTATGGCAGATCCATCAAACATCCCAATAGCTATCATCAACCAGTCAATCAACGGTGCCAGGCTGACCTGGCACCGTCCACCGGGCCTGGCCCTCTCTCCCTTATCTCCTGACATTTAGCTGGCTTGTACCGGCCCCCTCGTTGGCCCGCGTTGCTTCCGCAGGGTCTTATTTTAGCCCCGCTGTTGTGGCACATTCCTCTGCAGCAGCAGATAAGCAACACAAGCCTCTGTGCGAGGCCAAAGTGGTGTGTGGCTGTGACACCACCGGCGTTCCAGGACGTGTGTTCTAGTCGTGTGATGGTGCATATTGATGTGGTGTAGCGCGGGCCAGGTCATGCGCGGGTTCCGATGGAGGGCTGACTTAAAGAGCCGGCCAACTGGCACCCGCTGGGAACGCAGAGGGGGAAATATGATGAACGTGACGCTGGGCGACGTAGTGTCATGTGCATACACAGGGCCGGACAACTGAGTAGTACTAGTCTCTCTCCACAAAGCCTCTCTCCAAACGAGGAAACACATTACATAGAAATATAATTGGAGGAAATGTAAGAGCCTCCGGTTCCAATTAAAATGCATTACATAAATATTCAGAAACACACACACACACACTAATACTACTACTCAGAATACACAATAAATAACATGCAGATATCCGCATCGCATTGGTTAATAACAACGCCAACACTGGAGAGGTGTGTGCGTATGCACGTGCATGTGTGTATATTTGTGTACATGTGTGTGTCTCTCTTAGCCACAGCTGATGTGCAATTTTCCAGTGAAGGAGATTCCCAGAGCAACTAGAATGACTCCAATGAGACTTCCAGGAGCCCTAATAAATGGTAAATGGTCAAAGCGCTTTACAGTGCTTGGAGGAGCCGGGGATCAAACCACCAACCTTGCAGTTACCAGCCAACCCGCTCTACCTCCTGAGCTAATGCCTAATACTGAGACTGCAATCTGCAGCAAGCTGAGTGAGTCCAAACACTAATGGCCAAGTGCATTACAAGCCCAAACTTAAACACTAAACATATACCTACTTTTGCATAATTGCTTCATATTCAAAATATTTTGAATGGGTATGACTCGGTAAAGAGCGATAGTGAAAAGAAGCAAAGGTAGAGGTAAATATGCAAATAAACATACGTGCGTATTGACCCCTCAAGGTTTCAAGAGTATTTTCCTACAAGTAAGACAGTAAGACAGTAAGACAACAACCTCACAGTAGTACACACAGAGTTTGTCCACAACGACAGTAATTCCTGTCCAATGCTGACCACTCCCTTAAAAAGCTATATATACAGTATATATAACCAAGCAAGATGCACAGATACGCCATCATCCACCCATCTCTCCTCTGGACTGATAAGTGAGAGTACGTGTGAACACTTCTCAGCTGCTGGTGAGGCACCAGGTATGCGATTGCTGGGCTTCCCCGCTGGGCTGATGTGTGGACGTGCTCCGATGCTGCAGCACCTCTATACGATGAGAGCCCATGCATTCGCTGCACCAGATATAGACTGGCTGCTGACTGTAACTGGACCTCCTGTTCTGACCTAATCCTAAATGCAACGCAGGCAACCGCCCCCCCCCCCCCCCACCACCCCCACCCCTCGACGCCAACACACTCTATGCAAGGCTGGGAAAAGGGGCGTGGAACGCGGTTATAGATAGAAACCTACTTCTAAGATCCCCGTGGAGAAAAGGGTCTGCTGCAAGCCCAAAGAGACGGGACGAGTTTAAACAATGAACTCACTGCAGAAACCCAGTGTGCATGATAAAAAAACAAAAATAATACATGCATCACACTATGCATATACATATAGAAATACACTAGCAATTCTAGAGGGCTAGGGAGTTGAAATGGCTTAATAAATGGGACCAATGTGTATAAATTGGGTGTATGCTGTGATGAAAACAAGGTGTGGGGGCACTATGCGCAAGTCGCAGACTGTGCTGTGCAAAAAGGAGCGGGCGGGGGGCTTGTCAAGGGTGCATTGAAAAGTCTGGCGGCAGGATGGACCTCTAGAGTCACTCTGTGGGGGAATCAACCCAGATCGAGTCTCATGCTGAGTGTTCTCCTCTGCTCGACCAGAGAGTCACAGAGCGGATGTAACTGCGTTTTCCACTATGGCCAGCAGTTTGGTCACCATCCTCTTCTCTGCAATCATCCTGCTGAGTCGACGCCAGCCCCCCCTGGACAGCTTGATGCTGCTGCCCCAGCACGCAACAACCACAAAGAAGAGGGCAACATGTTCTGCATTGTCCTGCATACATTGACGGACCCGAACCTCCCTTAGGAAATGTAGTCGGCTCCGGCGCCTCTTGTGTACTGCCTGTGTTCCTAGGCCAGTCTGGCTTGCTGCACAGGTTCCTTATATGGTTATGGTTCCATATATGCATGAGAGTTTATCAAGGGATGGTGCAGTGGTGCATTTAAAGTTTTGCTGACGCTTTTATCCAAAGCGACTTACGTCGGTATGTGAATCATTCACACATTCACACACGGACGGCAGAGTCAACCACGCATAGCCGATAGCCAGCTCGTCAGGAGCAGTTAGAATGAGGTGTCTCGCTCAGGGACACCTCGACACGCAGCTAGGAGGAGCCGGGGATCGAACTAGCAACCTTCCGGTTACCAGTCAACCCGCTCTACATCCTGAGCTACTGTCGCAGAGGGCAGTGCAGAGGGCAAGCTCCAGAGATCTGGGTTTCAAACCCGTGATTCCTGCCCTTGCGTGTCATGAGGTTAAGACCTTGAAACCCACGGGCACAGAGACCATGAATACCAGTAGGTGTGAACAATGTGTGCGTGACAGAAAGACTTGAGGGCAATGACCTGCTCCCCCTTCCCAGGAACAAGTCACGGTCTTGTGCCCCCATAGTCAACTAGGATTGGTTCCAGCACACACTCCCCACACCCCGACCTACTCTCACCAAGCAGAAGATGGATGGATAGGAAAGCAAAGCACCTGATTGGAATTGTGCATGCACAGGGTGTTGTTTTGTTTGATGGCAGATAGCTTGTTTCCCTGAATCACGCTCTTTGAGAACCTCTTTTCTGGCACAGCCCCGGCGGAATTTCAAGTTCCGATTTTCCGTTTTCTGTCTCTTAACAATAAAGTTTGCTCTTTTTAAAGTAGAACAGATATTCAGGAGAGACTTGCAGAGAAGACGCCGGCTGGAGAAAGTGCAGAGTCACTCTGTTACATAACAAAGTAAAGCTCACTGCACCACCTTTCTACGGCACAAGCACCACATCAAATACAAATCTATGAGTCAGCACAATATCACTCCTTTGTTGTCCAGAGCCGTCAACTCTGGTTAAACTCACACACAGACGCCCCGGCCAGGACAGCGGTGAGCGCTGAACACAGAGGGGGCTGTGGCTTGTGACATTTGGTGTGCGTGCCCTTTTCCTTTTGATCCTGCATGCTTTAGGAAGAAATCAGACACTGCGCCACCGACCACCGCCTCAATTACTGGTGGAAACACCTCCTCTCGTCTATGAACACAGCCTGTCAACCATTAATAATCATTGCCTCATTAAGTGACACCAACCATTCACTTAGGTTTGATCTGATTGATTGATTTATAGACGGACACGACTGCAGCAGTGATATGAGTGAGTGAGGTAAATAACCATCACTAAACGGCAATATACATTGCCGTATATATGTCAACAGACATTCCACCGGTAGGTGTGCATACCGTACACCGCGAGAGTAACAGAAGCCTACAGCGTCTACCGCCCCACGGCTATGGATACACTGTACATCCCCCACACAGACAGCAGACCTTCCTCACAGAACGTTACATAGCATACAGCGCGAGAGGGGGGGGGGGAATGTAATATCACACTCATGTCTTTGTGTATCATGCATTTACACCTAAAGGACTGCAAAACAGCCTCAGAGCAGCGAGGAGAAGAGAAGAACGGAGGGGGGGGGGTGGGGGGGTGGGGGGGGGTGTGTGTTACCGGGCGGACCGGGCGACTGGGACTGCCCTCTGCTTGCCAGCCCATCCTGCTCCTTGCGCTTCTTGCTCGGCGCAGGCTGCCGAATCTCTTCATGGAGCTCACTGGGGCGGCCGGCGGTCCCTAACCAGACGGGAGCATGGCTGCAGCACGCAGCACGCAGCGGGCGATGTGAAGGCACGGGGAGGTCTTTACGATGAGCGTCACCGGTAGAAACCGGGGGGGGGGGGGGGGGGGGGGGGGGGGGGGGGGGGGGGGGGCTTTATGGTCTTCCGCCCGGTGTGTAGAACATCGCCGCTGAGAGAGATATAGTAGTACGGTACTTGAGTCCTTGTGGATGCAACGCAGGCGATGGAGTTCGGGAGGAACTCTGGGAAAAGTAGTCTTTGTTCACCAAAGAAAGTCGATCAATCCGATTGGAAAAGGAGCGAATACGTGTTCATCTCGGTCCGTGTGCGGTAAATGATCTAAAGACGGATCTAGCTCTGTTCATCTCAGGTGCCCGGCGGGGTCGGGGGGAGGTGTGGGGGGGGGGGGTTCTGTGGCCAGCAAGCGGGGTCCGCGTCGGCCCACCGGTCTCCAGGGAAACACGCGGTCGTGTGGAACATCTGAAGCAAGGCAATAGATCAAATCCCCAGGTCCGTTCAAATAGGGATGAGAAGAAACACAAACACACACACACACACACACACAGACAGACAGACACGCACGCACACACACGCATGCACACACACACACACACACGCAGAGTGGTGCTGTCCCTGGTGTGGCTTGCGCGGTCTGAGGAGCTGTGAGTTGTCAGGTGCAGCTGCGGCGGCAGTCTGTTTAATATGGCTTCTCTTCAGCAGGCGGTAACGGGAGGCCACAGCAGTGGCCACGAGCGACGCTGCACTGCAGCCATTGGCTGGCTGAAAGGGGGGTTCTCCGCCTTCTTTTGAAAAAAAAAAAAAAAAAATACCCAGAATGAAATAATAAATTAAGAATAATGATATCTAAAGCCCAGGCACGTTGATCCACATGAGCTGTTGCTGCACAATCTGGCTCCTACACACCAACACTGGATAGATCAGGAAAGCCCATTGGAGGGAAGTGACTGCCCGCCACTTCGGGAAGCCTGACCTTTAAGCCTGCTGAGAACTGATTGGAGGAGGAGTGGGTCAGAGTGGCTCCGTCAGCCGATCAGAGAGTGGCTTTAGTCGCTAGTGTCACTCTTCCCCTTCCTTAACAGATGGCTCACCCCCCCCCTCACAACACTTCAGATTTAACCTGGCAGATTATGCAACCTCTGAGCCGAGACCCGATAGGTCAGTGGACCTGCAGTGAGGAGTCAACGCGGAGCCACCCAGTAGGCATCCTGAAACAGCCCCACACAAGATCAGGTCAGGTCTAGGGTTAACCCATCCACGTTTAATTCATTTAAGAGCCAAGCTGTTTGATTGGGTGTGCTGTGTTAAGCCAGGCCAACCCATACCACACACACAGCTTTGAAACCAAGAAAATGACTCATCTAGTCGTCTTATTTTGATTACTGAAACATTCCTCCAGGTTTTAGGGTTAGGGTTAGTTCACCGCAATAAACCTCCGATCCTGCTCGAGCAAGTCGTCTTCCCTTTTAAGGACGCTCGCCACCGAAACGCTGGGTCCAGTGTTTACTGAAAACACACCACATGGAAAAGGAGAGAACGGCAGAGAGAGACAGAGACAGAGCGAGTGAGAGAGACAGAGACAGAGAGCAAGAGAGAGGGAGAGAGCGACAGAGACAAAGAGCGAGAGAAAGACATTTCCAGATAAGGCTAAAAAAGGGCAGCAAGTCATTCCCCATCACTGGGAGCCTTAACAACATCTAGAGACGATCCACATTTCTACAAGAGTTAAAACTCAAAAGGAACATTCTCAATATGCACATGATGAAGTGTATCGATGCAAAAATGCATGGAAGCACCGTACACCATTGAGATGTGCATTGACTAATCATTTTACTCTAGAATGAATATTCAAACTGTTGAGGTGCCTTTGGACTGCAAAACCACCTTAAGAATCAGCAGCCATTTGGGGGGAGAGAGAGGGAGAGAAGACCAAGATCATCAGCACACTCTTGTGGCAGGAGAAGGAAGCGCAGAAACACACCCTCCTCTACCAGAGAACATGGAAAGCTATTGGAGCACTACCAGCACCACCACCACCACCACCACTACCAAACAACAACGTCTGTTTTAAAATCTTCTCCATCGTGACTAAATTAACACTAAATGATCCTTTGCTGCAGTAATGTTGCTAGAGACCATAGGGTCTACCGAACTGGGGGACACACTGCTGTACGTTTGATACATTTATGAGTGCCATCGATCGTTCATTCCGTCCAGAGGAAAGCAATTGGCGGGGGGGGGGGGGGGGGCGGGCTGAGTAACCCTGGCACCAGCGGGAGCCATTCCGCACTGCCCGAGCCAACCAGGGGCCCGGGCGTTCGCACGGCACCGCGAGAGGGGAGCGGGGTGTGTGGAAGCCACGGAGTATGAGTCACCGGAGCGGCGTTTGATCCCAGCTTCCTACAACCCCTCAGTGAACGCTCTGTTTCCATGCAAAACATTCTGCCTGTTGTTGTGCAATATCACAACGTGCAGCAACAGGGCGTGCATGGTGCCACTCTGCCCCAGCCCACATCTGCTCTCATCCAAACAGTGTCTCTGCCGCAACACACACACACACACACAAAGAGGGAAGATGTCTCAGTCGAACTGAAAAGGTTACTTTTTAAAACAAAGACACACGTACACAACTATGCATCAGTGGTGGCTTCTCCAGTGAGGAGAGAGAGGAAGATCCTCCTTAACGTTGTTGAGAATAAAAAATGTAGATTGCTCAGACTACTATAATGAATTAATGCCCTTAAATATGACTACTTTAATGCCTTTGTACGTGTAATGTTCATTTCCCTGGGTAAAGGGACATTAGCACCCCCTATCACCTATTGGATATTACTTTGGGGAGGACGTTCCTCCCTCAGCCTCCATTGACTCCCATTCATTTCTCGGGAACTACTGGCGGCCGGTGAGTTACATGGGAGTCAATGGGCGAGAGGAGGAAAGTCCTCCTCTGAGTGGGTGGGACTAGCTAAGGGATCTGAATCGCGTCAACGTCTATTCACGAATAGGCTGGAGCCCTGGCTGCTCTATGAACCAATAAGCAGGAGCCCTGGCTGCGCTATGAACCAATAAGCAGGAGCCTGGCTGTGGAGCAGCCCGGAGGGAGGGTTTATCCCCTCAAGTCTCTACTCTCTAGTAGGGCTGCACAATATATCGAATTTTTATCACGATGACGATATTGGCTTCCCACGATGACACGTAGTGTTCTCGCGATATTTCGAAAAAAAGTAGTGCCAGTTTGGGGGCGGTTCCGTGCCGCTGCCGTATCCAGTGGAATAGCCTACATTCACTATAATGGTTTCTAATGTCTTCGGCGAACGTTTTTATTGCCGTGCCGCTTCCGTGACGGTTCTGGTGGAAATTGCCCTTCACTCTTTATTTCTATCTCGTAATGTCTCCTGCGTCTCTATGTTGCGTATTTCTTCATCTGTCTCTATGCCGCTCTGACAACGTTGCGCCTGGCAACCGATAGCCGTGGATGCCATCATGGCGGACGGGCTCAAACCCCTCCCCTCCCCAAAAATCACGTGACTCCTCATTCTCAATAAAAGCGAGCATGTACAGCGCAACACCGTATGCAGTGGCGGATTTAGGCACGGGCGAAGCGGGCAGATAATACCACCCCCCCCCCTCAACAACTCCACAACCCCATAATCGCGCCCCCCCCCCATGAATAATCGTGGTAAATAATCGTGATATCAATATTGATCAAAATAATCGTGATAATCATTTTGGCAATAATCGTGCAGCCCTACTCTCTACGCTACGAGAACCAACGAACCCGCTCGTATGCCTCGTTTCCACCGAGCGGTACTCTACTGTTCGTTGCGGTACAGTGCAGCTCTGTTGGCTTATATTGGCGTTTCCACCGAGCGGTGCGGTCCGGTTCGCTTATATTGGCGTTTCCACCACCAAAAGTCTGCCGAAATAAACAAGCTGAGTCTACCTATTTTTTGGTACTCCACCGTTGGGTTACCAAGCCGTCTGAACGGGTGGCGAAAACGTGGAGTTACAGTCACCGTTATTCTGAAATCACTTCGCGTTACTTTCCCGTTTGGTATGACCAGGTCACTGATATCTTTGCAACATGGATTGACTTGATCTATAAATGAAGTCCCTCAATCTTATTTGGCTTAACACCATGACCAACATTCTGAAACATCCATTAACATCCACATTTGCCTCAAACAATACAGCTTTACAGCCCATGTTAATAGTTATGAAATTATGTTCTTGTTGTTCTTTTAATTGTTTGTTACTCTGTCTGTTCTGTTTAATATTGTGGAAACGATGTTAGTGAATGATTCAGAGCATGATGCATTTTAAATGGCATCACTTTTGTTCTTGTGTCTTCCTTTTTCTTGAAACAATTGTAGCTGAAAATAAACATAGCCAAATTACAACCAATAGCTTCAGTCATTGAGGGCAAAAATAGGCCCAATGATAGGCCCAGATTTTTTTATTTGATTTTTCAAGAGTAGGCCTGATTTGACTAATTGGCTTTGCATCCTTTCCTTCTGCCCTAGTCCAAGACATGCTGCCCACCAGCTTTCAAAGTACAATGCTGCCACTGGTGGATTTGTATAAATTTTATTCACATAATTATCCCTTCCTGCTATTTTGTAGTTCACCAAAACACCCTGAAACAACTTGATTCTCACATACTTATGCCACCATACGCCACTAACATTGCAAGCAGGCCAATGGCAACCAAGCGCGCAGTCCTTCCTCCCTCACTTTAAAAACCACCAGCCGCCACTGACACATACATGTTGCTACACAAACATGCTGCTACACGTGCACACACACACACACACACACACACACACACACACACACACACACACACACACACACACACACACACACACACACACACACACACACACACACACACACACACACACACAGCTACACATGCACACAGATGCACACACACACACACACTCACAAATGTTGCTAAACATGCACACACACAGATGCACACACAAATGCTGCTACACATGCACACACAGATGTGCACATGTGCACATACACACATAAAAGCTTGTCCAACAGGAAGTACAGTGAGACTTTAACTTTATTCCATTGTTTCCCTTGTTTTAAGAGGAAGTTGCCGGTGTAAGGAAGACAGAGGAAGGGCTCCAGCTGGCTCTATTTGTTATTATCATCATCAGTGTAGTGTTACATTAGTCTCGCCTCCATTACATCAACCCAATGCCATTACAACTGGTGCATTGCATTCTCATCGGTGCATGGCAAGTGGATAAGTGAAGAGGCATCTCCCAGAAACTGAGAGAACCATCTGCTCTCAAAGCAGACACTGCCAAACACACCATATCTGGGAGTAAGCATTGAAGATTTCTGAAATCATGTGCTTGGAGTGTTGTCGACAGGCGTTTCAATAAGCTGTTGATATTGTCATAACCCTGTGACTCAATCTTCATTTTTCAATGCACTTGTAAGTCGCTTTCGGCAAAAGCGTCTTATGTCTAATGCATGCCTTTGTTTATGTTAAAATAAAAAAAGATTGTTGACTTTAATGTCCACATGATGTTCACACAGTAGGATAAAAGATGCACACTCAGTCCGTCTAACACACACTGAGAGACACTCACCTTTCCTGGCCCTGGAGAAGAGCTTGAGGCTGGAGGACGAGGAGCTGGACGAGGAGCGGAACATACCACTGAAGCTCAGCCGGCGGGGGGACTTGGGAGAGGAGCTCAGCTGCTGCTGCTGAGAGGGGTAGGGGAAGATGCTCTTCGGGGAGCCCGGGTTGACCTTGGTCAGGACCGGGGCGGACCCAGGGCAGGAGGGCGGGCTGACGCTGGAGCTCCTCAGGAAGACGCCCTTGGTGGGGCAGGAGGTGCAGACGGGCAGCTCCGCCTGGGGAGAAGCAGGGCGGAGGAGGTGTCAGGAGGCGTCTTGGAACATGGTTCAGCCCTGACCCCAGCGTAGGGCTGGGCTGATCGGTCGCGGGGTCATTTAGGGACTTAAGGTCTAGAGTCAGGACGTACAGATAGACTTTGTAACATGCATGGCCAAGGATATTATTATCTGAAAAGGGGCAGACCGATGTATCAGTTAGCCAATAATATCGGCCGATATTTTGGTTCCAGCGTTCCATTGGTATCAGAGTAAAGTCCACGGATAAAGGAAGGGTAATTCCATTTGATTTATTTGAGTCATTAATTATTGACATTTTTATTTTGTCGATGCATAGGTATAATATACTATGTATACACATTCATGTTATTCATCTTTAATAAAGCAGATATATATGCGTATATAAAATCTATTTATACAGGCAATATATGATAAACATACATACGTATATCAGGAAATTATATCTACTATCGGAATGCTTCACATCGTTAAATCGGTATGATCGAAATGACAAGAATGAGTTTGAAATGTCCTAGAGAAAACTAGTTAATTCTGATCCCATACCGCACGTGACTATACATTTCAATAAAGACCATAGACTGTTTTGAATAGTATTTTGCATTGATACGCATATCGTCATGGACTCTATGGACTGTGCAGAACATGTTTCCATACGGCCCAGCTGCAACGCCCCTTACTCATGGTGTCAGGCTTTCTACTGGATCTGTTTCAGTCAGAGATTTATTGAGAAATTACAGAAATTTAAGCCTGATTTCTTTCTTCTGCTTTCTGTGGTCCCTTGGTGTTGCTTAAGTGACTTCTGCTGAAACCAATGCACTTCATTGTATTGCCTACCATGATGGGGGGAGCATCCTATTGGCTAACTGCTGCAGGGCAAGAACATGTAGTCCAGGATCGCCCTACATTCTTCCCTTCTTCAATAGATTCATAACAAGATGTGCTTTCAAAAGATAAAAAAGTAATCCGGAAGGCATTGTATTATTTTATGTGCAATGATAATGATAAAAGTTAATAACAGCATCAACATAAGAAGAAAGTGAATAATAAATACAAATATATGTGGAATACATGAGGTGGAAACTTCATGGTCCATTCTTGGACCATGGTCCATTCTTGGACCATTCTTGGACCAAGTGTTACATGACGTTAAATTGTGACCTTCTTTTTCCTCGTGCCAACTGCACTGAGGTACCCCCCCCCCCATAAATAAAACTAGAGGTGCCAACAGAAGTTTATTGACTGTGTGACATACTGGACAAGAGTACAGTTATATAATACAATGAACACACACAAATTATATTTACTGAAACACTTAGATTTCTGTTATTTTCAAAGCCATACTTGGAAAGACCTATGAAAGTAGGTCTTTCCAAGTAAACTACAAAAATCAGTTGTGTATATATCTATGGAACGGTGTGGCAAAGGAAAAGCTGGCTCACTGGTAGATCACCGTACCTCTCAAACTTCTAAGAACTCAGAAGCAGGAAGGGTATTTTCATGCGTGTGTGTGAGTGGATCAGGTCACTGTTTGTTTAGAGCTGGGGCCGAACGCCATACATAACCACCAATCCACACACAGGTCTGCAGGGCGGAGCGTGCACACGCCTCTTTCTCTCTCTCTCTCTCTTCCTTTCATTGTGCACGAGCAAGTTTAGGCAGGTTTCAGCCATGAGGGCTAAAAACAAGGAAAACAAACAGACGTGACGGTCTCATAAAGACTCATAATGCATAGTGTAAATAAACTAAAATGTAATTAACAAAGAGGGAGGGATTCAAGGTTATATTATATATTTAAAAAATATATATATATATATATGATATCATATATATATGGTCTGGTCTGGTCTCTAATGGTGTTGAGGGTCCGTCAGACAAAAGTAAAAAGATAGATTTGTCATAAACATTACGCTTCCCACAAACATTACTTGTAAAACGCTTTCAAGGGAGATTATTTGTGGAAAAGGTCACCCAATCTCCGAATGGTCTTGATGATTAGTCAACATCAACGTGTCTCCTGGCGTCAACTTAAAACGTTGCCCAATAATCTTTGAGGCCATCTGAGACATGACAAGTAGGCCGTCCATTACTCTTTGTGGGGGGTTCAGAGTGCAGGGTCAACGTTTCGCAGCACAGACACACAACAGCTCGGCCTGACGTCTGTTGGCTGAGGGAGGGTTTCCCGTAAAGGTTACCCATCCAACACAGTGTTTATGCTCATGGTTATTGCACATTGAACCCAATACGATGTACAAAGCTGCCCCTTACAAACGTTAAGTGTCCTGCTTTTGCAATTCAAATGTAGTGTTTATTTATAGTAGGATCAAACCATTACCAATAAAAGTAAGGGTATCATTATGTCAATGTGCTTGAAAACAAGGAAGAACTTTTCTCTGATGCAATGTTTGTTTGACGTTTTTGTTTTGAAGGGAGACTTACTATTTGGGGGAAGGTACAACCCAGGTTCAGATCAATCTCCCGTTCATCTCGATGATGAGCAAATATCAGCAAGCCTGACGTCACAACCCCAACATGTTGCCCTATGGACTTCCCAGCCATGACATGCAGGTCTATGTAAACTCTTATTGACAGGATAGATTAAAGAATACTGAATACTACTTTTTTTCTCGCCCAAACCTAAACAGGAATAGTTTTATCTGAATACATTGACTTTACCTTTAAGTCTGATCGGTGCAGCATGATTGGGTCTCTCTGGAAGTCTGATATGAATCATAGGCTGCTGCAGTAACATAATTGAACATGCATCACATGGGGGGCGGAGAGAAGCAGCCCAGTGTTGTGAGAAGCAGCATACCGACCTCATGCCATCCGTGGATTTGTTGTCATGTTAAGCAGGCCTATACTGAACACGCCCTCGAATAACACATGTCTGCGATACGACTTCAACGTAGGGTTGCATAACATTCGGCAGCCCACACAATAATAAGCTTAAAAAAATAAAACCTAGGAAGTGTAATAGCATACACAAGCTCAGTTGTAAAAAAAACATTATAATAGAAGACTAATTCTTTCTTTAATTTCTCCCAAATGTCCCGTTTACCTACGCATTCAAATGTACACATAGACAAAGACAAACGGTTGGATTAACTTTAAAGGGTAGAACTGCAGACAATGACAACCCTGGGTGTTGACAAACATGACTTTAAGTTACGACGTCACGTTTGCGGCTGAACGGGAAGATGCTGCAAGAAGAAAAGGCCTACTTGTCCCGTTTTGTCTAATTGAAAACATCAGCACATGTGCTGCTGACCGAGGCACACGTGGAGGAGTGTGGACACTACAGTGTTGGCATGTTGGAAAAACACGCCAACTAACAATAACATGTACTTAACTTAGTAGAGGGGACTTACTGGCATGTCAATCCGCAGACTTCTCCTTTTCTTCGGGATCTTTTTAGAGCCGTCTCTATCGGACTCCATCACCGTGCTGCCCATCTTGTTGATATTCCTGCACTGCGAAAGATATCGCTTTCAAACTCCAAGGGCAGGGCGATCGCTTTTAATACGAGTGTTTAAATGCAAAATGTGCAACCGATCCACCTATCTCGCGTTGTGTCTGTGCAAAAATGCTGCCTCACAACTATGAAGCTGCCTCTTTTAACCAGGAAGTAGGCATGGCCGTGACCGAGGCAGACACCCACCACGACCCGACCTGTTGTAGAATAACACGCGCCTTCAGGAATGCTGCACGGCCGCGCGTCTGCAGCCGTATCATATACAAAGTATCACTGCTATTTTCTTTTTTTAGCCTGTGCCATTCCTGCTCGGACGTTGAGTTGGCGATCTGGGCGAACAACTGCGCGGTTATGTCACATCCACACATGCTCTGTTTACCTAGGATGTGCGTTTAGACGTGTTATTATTAAAAGGTGTATTTAAGGATAATGCATCCGGACATTGGAATAGGGTAATGCAAAGCGTGGTGAACGCCACTATATCCGAGAACAATATGCATTGTTTACATGAGAAAAAGAGTGAGGGCGCTTGGCCTGCAGGGGTCTCTGTTGAGTTCAGGAGTAAGGTACATCTATATACACACGTCTTCTTAAAATAGTAGAGCTTTCATTTCCGTTAAAAGACATCGACACGGACCATATCACGTTTCGAATAACTTACATTGGTAATATGACATAATAGGATGTAAAATAGTTTTATTTTTGTAAATGTTTCTAAATTCCACAAACTCCAAACCTCATATTACTCTGTACACTTCAAAAGGCATTTTTCAAAAAGAAAAAAAATTCAGACTACTTTACAGGACCAAGAAAAATGTAGCACAGACAGGCAGGATGATGTAATATACAAGAGAAGAAAAATATCCAGGGAACAATTTTGTTACAACCATTCATTGAGAAAATATATACAATTGAGTCTTGAGAAAGTTAAAAAAATACATGCCATATACATTACAAGTTCTAAGACTGTCTCCAAAATTTTACAGTCGACTTGAAATTGTGCACGCAAAAACTTCCATATCTAAGCAACAGGTGACTTGTGAAGTATAAGAAGCATTTCTGATTAAGGGGAATGCCATCTCTGAAAAAGGTAGCACCACCTTCCCTTCCAAATAGCATCTCCCCCGCTGGGTTTATTCACTGTTCAACATTAAACTGTTAAAATCTTGTCTAATTCGCGACATTAGACGGTTCACCTCATTCTTCTCCCCCAATGTAAAAAGAAACTAAATCAGGTGAAAAACACAATTGTGTTCCTATGCCTACTGTATTCGTGTTAAAAAGTTAAAAGTTGTTTTTGGGTAGTTAAAACCTAATTCACAGTTTTTTTTCTTTCTTAAATCAAACCTGATTAACAGCAAACAGATCAGAAGGATCTCTTACTAAATCGAAGAGTTCACTTGATTCTGTAATCCATAATTCATTACCACATTATTCAACAAAAATATTTCTTTTCGAGTGGTCAAAGTACGTGTAAGTCACAAAACACTACGCTACAATACCTTACTTTTAATACAACAAAAATACTTTGTGAATTGTGGTTATTTTACAAATTCTGTACAGAATATTCATAATATATACTCTCAAACTGAAATCAAAATGTCCATCTTAAATAAATTTCAACAACAAACAAAAACAATTTAAAAACACCCAAACATCGAGAAGGTTAAGGTAGTATTTGGTCGGTTATTCCTATAGTTTTCTTTATGTACATTTCTTTTTTTTTCTTTTTCTTTTTACAAAAGTAACAGCATGTCTTCAATCTTCAAAACAATAAGCGGTCTAGCCTTCTTTAACTCATCTCATGAATAAAATTCATTCACTCTAATAAATACAAAACGTCCTCTCTCTAAATCCACACAGATCACGACAGAAACCTAGGATAAAACTGACTCATGGAATCAAGTATCTTCAAAGTTCTTTGTGTGTTGTTGTTGTTTTTCGTTCGTGTTTTAAAGTTTTTTTTTGTTGTTTTGTGTGTGGTTTTTTGTCTTTTTAGTGCAAGTTAATATTCCCTTCGTGGTATTCGTTGCTGTACATTCCTCATTCAGTGATGTCTACATTTAGTCAGGGTATACATTAACAGTATGAAACAAAAAAGGGCCCGCCCTTATAGTGAGAAGCAATAAGGCCGCACCCCCGCACAGTGCTCTCATTGGCTGGTGGATTTCGCGCCTTATGTATACCAAAACAAAACACATGGATACAGAGACAGATAGAGGACCTCCGACACCACAGTGCCTCTCATATCTATGTATAGATATACATAAAGATATACATATAGATGTATATATCTACATATAGACATGGCACTAGTCGCATCTTGCTACTGCCTCGTGTTTCTCATTCCTAGCAAGCCTCCTTTCCCCATTCGCCGACCGGGACGTCACTCCTGAAACAAAGCCTCGGGCCTTTCTGCTCACTCTGAGATGAAACCAAAAGAAAAATACTAAAAAGTCGTACTAATGCCGTTAGTGAGATAGTGAGATGGTGAGATGCTATTTTCTTAGTGAGGGTTTTTAGGACATACGCGGACGTCAAGTGCGGGGCAAAAAGGAACGCGCCCTACGACGCCGTCGCCGCCTTTGTAACACATCTCCTAACTTCAGTTGATCCACTTCCTGCACTCGCTGGTGCCACAGAGGCAAGCGATCTTGGGCTGGCCCTCGGCAGCGTCAAACTGGTAGTCAAAGCACAGCTGGAGGACAGGGGGAGGGGGAGAGACAGGGGGAGGGGATGGGGGAGGAAGAGAGGAGAGACAGGGGAAAGGGATGGGGGAGGAAGAGAGGAGAGACAGGGGGAAGGGATGGGGGAGGAGAGACAGGGGGAGGGGATGGGGAGGAGGAGAGACAGGGGAGGGGATGGGGAGGAGGAGAGACAGGGGGAAGGGATGGGGGAGGAAGAGAGGAGAGACAGGGGGAAGGGATGGGGGAGGAGGAGAGACAGGGGGAAAGGATGGGGGAGGAGGAGAGACAGGGAGAAGGGATGGGGAGGAGGAGAGACAGGGGGAAGGGATGGGGAGGAGGAGAGACAGGGGGAAGGGATGGGGGAGGAGGAGAGACAGGGGGAGCAGGAGAGACAGGACAAGGGGATGGGGGAGGAGGAGAGGAGAGACAGGATAAAGTGATTCAGTAGAAAAGGAGAGAGAGAGGACAAGGTGAGGGATGGAGAAGAGAAAAGAGAATTTGAGATCTTCAAGGTCATTTGATACTAACTCTTACAACTAGGTACTCGCTAGGACGCTACAATGATTCCCAAAACTAAAAAAAACACGTTTATTCCATTATATTCATAATGTACGCACCTCCTCCCCTTTCTCAATCCTCCGGTTACAGCTGATGATGATTTTGTAGCCTCGTTCGAAGGTCACCACCTCTGCCACGCAGTTCGGAGCGCAGGAGTGGTTGATGTATCTTCAGTGGGCGGAGAACAGACGCAGGGTGAAAACGACGCACAGTGTCATTGGAGACAGACGACGGTACGAAGGGAACGATAGAGGGCATCACGATGGGAGCAGGTTCACAATAGAGAGAGAGAGTACAGTACCTGGCCAGACCTCCACTGCGGGTGGCGTCCACCACGTGCTCGCTGTCGATGCGGAACATGAACACTCCTCGATTCTGGAAGGAGTCAAGACCAGAGATTTAGTTCTGTTACAGTCGAACGTCAGCACGTCGACACTTTTAGTGCAGTGCGTGTTTTAGTGACACGAGTCACCACTAGATGGTGCGTTGTGCTACACTGCTGCAAGGGTCTGTGGTCAACCCTTGACTGCTTTTGATAAACACATAAAAGGTAACCTGTACCGTTCATATGCTAGTCATTTACAAGTATAATTAAACTCTCATTGAACATTATTTACAACTTGAGGCAATGGTTTATCCTATGAAATAGCCAATCACAACAGTTTTTTACCCCTTCAGGGGGTTTTTAACGCTTTTTACCCCTTCAGTCAACACACGGCAAATGTCTCATTGGATGTTTTCCTGCTTCAACAGAAGCCAAAGTGTATCACGTAAATCTCATATGTAGGCTCTGAGTAAAGCAACTGGACACATCATTAGCCTCATAAAAAGGTTGGAGTATGTTCTCGAGTTTATTGCCGGGCATAAACCACTCGTACTCATGCACTCATACAACACTGGTACTATGTGGCCGTGGGAACACATTAACGGCATGTTTGTCTATCGTCACTGGCGATAAATAAAAACTTTGGGAAGCAGCGCTGTATCGCAGGCCGGGCCGCCATCCTCAAGCCCCAAATTCAAAATGTAAGACTAAAGTGAAATCTTTTTCAAGCCTCTCCTCTGGATTGGTGGGGAGGGGGTTGAAAAGCAGAAAGAACAAAAAGAGGCCGATTCCACCAGGGCAAGAAAGACCTTTTTTTTTTACTGCTGTATTATACTTGACGTGCCGAGGTATTGGTGTTTCTGAGAGGGAGGGGGGCTTGTTGAATGAAGGGGAACAGAGAGCAATGGTGCTGATGGTGGAGGAGGAGGAGGGACGGGAAATTTTACAGCCATCGGGAGCTGAATCGAGAGCAGACTGACTCTGAAACACCAGACGGTCAGGTTCTGGAGAAGAGTCAGAAGACGCTACCATTAAGGTTATACAGCTGGCATTCCCAGGGCAGGGGGCCACAGTGTAATGTGCTGGAAGAGGCAGCGGGGCCAATGGGGCCAAAGACGAAATGAATTCCCCCCCCCCAGTAGCTTCCTCTGTCTGTTTGATGCTGAATTGTGGATGTTCAAATGCAGAAGCTGCTAGAAACAAAGGCCAACATTCTGATCCGACAGATGCCAAACTGCAGGCACTTAAGATATACAAGAGGTATTCTTGGTACAGGTATCAATAACCTGGAGGCCCTCTGGTCTGCTGATGAAGTACATACTATTCATAGATGCCATGCCTAGACAAAAGTTCAGAGACGTATTGCGGTTTCTGCACTGTGATGACAAGAATACACGTACAGAGCGTGCAGAGACAAACCAATTTACCTTGATGTCTGAGCTATTTCAACTATTTATACAATGGCCAAGGGGAGGCCATGGGGAGGATATCAAAGTAGATGAACGACTGTCCCCTGCAAAGGTTGGAATTCAATTCTGGAAGGTGTCCGATGGGGGTTCCAAATACATGCAGAAGGTATTCCTTATTTAGGAAACTATGTAAACAGGCCGTCTGGATAATGGCCTGCTGACAATGTTGTCATTAAACTGACTTCTCAAGAAAATGTCAAAGTGTCACAACTGATCATTTCTTTACATCAATCACACTGGTGGATGTAACCTTTTGGCTCACAGCACTATCTTGGTCAGAGCGATGCATAAAGAGCGCAGGGAGATTCTCCAAGTGCACACTGGCACTGAAACTACAACGCTTTTTACCCCTTGAAAGGCCACACTGACAATTTATCAGGCAAAGGCAAATAAAAGTGTCTCTACTCAGTACAGTGCACTGAACAGACACAGTGTAAAGCACAACTGTAATCATTGTTGCCCATAGTAATAAGCTTTGCAAATTTAGTGAATTCAACTAAAGCAAACCCTAGTTAGCTTCAAAGATCCTACTCTGTTCTCAGATATAGTCAATTATCCAGTGCTATGGTAACCCTGCACCTTTGCGACGCCTGCTGGACAAAAACTGAACCGCGGCCTTGCGGTTCCAGCAAAGACCATGTTTACAGTGTACAAAGGTGTGAAATTGCTTGTAACTTTGTTTTCAGATATACTTAATGAATTTCAACTCCGTCGGATAAACAATATAAATTAAGGACAAGTCACGAAAAGGCAATGCTGAATCCTACACCCACTGAGAGGTCCACTTCACTTTAAAGTCACCAGCAGCCAAAACACCCACTAGAGTCAAACAAACGACACACTGGAAGCAAGCTCTTTCCCATACAAATCCCACCCGGTTTTTCAGATTAACAGAGAGGAGCCGTGCACCACCCCCAGCCAGCGTACCTGCGACCGGTAGATCTTCTCCTTGCTGATGGCCACCTCGTTGCGGAGGACGGTCCCGTTGTACTCGATCATCATGGTCTGCTTCTCGATGTCCCTGGCGGCAAACAGCCCCAGGCCCTGTGGGAGACAGACAAGGCAACGTGTTGAGTGCTTCACCATCTCTACAGGGACAGACGGCCTGTTTACATAGTTTCCTAAATAAGGAATACCTTCTGCATGTATTTGGAACCCCCCCCCTCACCTGGACGCGGGAGCGGCCGAGGTAGACGTTGGCCCTCCACTCGTTCTTCATCCAGCGGTACTGGGAAGAGCGCGGGTGCACTACCGGAGGCTTGCTGTGGGGGGCGCCACCTTCTCCCTGGGCCACGTTCTGGTTGGAGCGGGCGCTGCTGGTGGGCACTGCCTGTGGCTGGGGCCTGAAGCAGAGCAGTAGGAGAACGTTCTATACATGGGGGGCGGGGTGGGTTGTAACACTTTCTTAATCTCGCATGCGTTGCTCATCAAAACACATTGTACAATAGTCATTCCTAAATGTAACCATCAAAGACTCACGTTGACAACCAACCCCTTCCTGGGTTTGTTGTCCCTATAGTTATCAAAGTAGTTTCAGTTTAAAAAGAAAATACACCTTTTTAGTTTTTTATGCTAGAAAAACAATTCCACATGAATAGCTGTGACAACAAACACCAGAGCCAGTGAGACAACCATCCTGGCTGACCTCTTGACCAAAGGGTTTCTGCTAGCCCACACATTCAGCCACTGAAAGCTAGACAGTAACGAAAAACCCTCTTGTTTTCTGATTATGAAATGTCTCATGGCCTAAACGCATTTACATAAACACCTCAGACATAAAAATGTACTCAATTTGAAAAATTCTCCTCACCCAAAGGTTTTTGGTGTCTTTTGTGACACAGAATAGCCAGATAGAAACAAGCATGACATCACTCCCAATGTTCGACATCCACATGTTGAAACAGCACCCTCTAGTTTGACTGTAACAAGCAATGTGACAACCAACCCTTGTCTCCCTACACATTAAACATTATCATCGTCACTGTCACGGTTGGATCCAACATAACCAAGTATGATTAACTTTAACTTGGAGTGGTGGCCACCTTGGGTACTGCAGTCCCGCTCTGATTCCTTTGGACACCTTTACCATACTACCCATTACTATGCTATACCGGCTAATCCTAAACTATGCTCTACTACACAATGCTATACTACACAACACGCCAACCCCTCGAACACCTAGATCTACTGGCTGGGTCATTTGCTGTCCATGATTAGAATTGGTGACTCCTGAATGTCCATTATGTATTTTTTACATTGGATTCATTAAAGTGAATCTAGTACTGCGTTTCCACTTACCTCCTCTAGGGGGCCTTAGTAGGACTCTGTGATCCCCTGCTTATAAAACCAAATACTGCTGCTAAGCATTGCTTTGCTGCAAAGCAAAGCAAAGCATGCCACTGCCCTTCAGCACAAACAAAATGGCATGACGGCTGCTAGAAACACCATGGTCACTTAAGACAGCAGGACACCGCATTGTGGAGAAGCCTGGGCCCTGGTTACCTGATGACCAGGGTGGTGATGGGCTTGCTGGCTCGGGGCTGGGCCCGGGCGCTGCCAGCGGGGTTGAACTTGAGTGGCAGCTCCATCAGAGGGTTACGGCCATAGCGGAACGAGTACCTCTCACAGACCTCCACTCCAGGCAGCTGCAACAGAGAATTACATAATAATAATAACAATATATGAGGATTGTTCTCTACGAGAGTGTGTACTTAATGTGTCACAACCACAATTCCACGGACGCCTGATGAGAGTGAGTCGAGCCACGAACCGATTCAGCGATTTTGGTGACAGCGGAGATGGTGAGCCCAAACAGGTCCTCTCCTTTCAGGTAGACGGGGAAGAGTTTGAGGGTGTCCGACTCGGTTCTGCGCTCGGCGACAGGGCCCAGGACCTTATCCCAAACCCCTGGTGGGACAGAGGCGAGGAGGATGTGATTAGTAATTAGTAATTGTGTTGTCACCTGCTGCCGCAGGACTCTTTCACACTGGGACCGGGTTCACCCGGGGACGCCCGGTCGTTTGTCATGATTGCCGGATATGATCTTGTGGAATTTGACAGGAAACCGTGAAGGTAACATCCTTTTTACCATAATTTGGCATTTTGTGAACCGTTATTAACAAGCTGTATGATTAATCCGGCGCCATAGAAATGACAGCGCAATGCATTACTTTGCACGTCGCTATCTGTTTACAGTAAAGATCTATTGGGGCTGTGGTGATTTGTGTGTTGACACAATTGTTTTGACAGCATTTTCGACGGCAACAATGCTTCAGCAAACATTAATACGACGGCACATCAACGGAGGCTGTCTTTTAAGCATCTCTCTAGAGAGAAACAAGGGAGACGGAATCCAGCCTTAAAGGGAAAAGGGGGTCGGGGGGGCTGAGCCTGTACCTTTGGGGCTGGCGTCGGTCAGGACCAGGTCTTCGTGGCCCTGCTCCACCACGCGGATGGAGAACTCGGGCAGCTCCTCGCGCTCCTCCACGGAGCACACGTAGCGGCAGCGCCGGTTGCCGTGGCGCATGCTCCAGTAGATGCGGCAGGCCTCGTAGCCCACGGGGAAGATGGCGGTGGGCGAGTGGAAGGCGGCCATCTGCGGCGGCGTCAGCTGGCCCATGGCGTGCAGCACCAGGCTGCCCACGCGGAAGGTGTAGCCCAGCTCGGGCCGCCGCACCGCCGAGGCGATCTGCCGCGCCTCGTCCCGCTGCACGTACACGCGGCGGAACACGGCGAAGCAGCGCAGCTCGTGCTCCGCGGCGTGCCCGCCGGCGGCGCCCCGCGGCCGGTGGGCGTGGCACAGCATGGTCTTGTCCTTGTAGAAGGTGCAGTGGGCCTGCAGCGCGCACGTGAAGTGGTACACGTTGGTGCAGCGCAACCGGTGGCAGCCGCTGGTGGCGCCCGTGCGCTGGCAGAAGGCGCAGCGCACCGCCTGGCCCCGGCGCAGCGCCAGCTCCACGTTGATGAGGGCGCCCGCCTGCGTCTCGTACACCTCACTCGACCACAGCGCACAGTTCAGGTGCACCCAGGCGTCGGCGTCCAGGTTGAGCAGGCGCCCCGGCCCGTCCGTCACGCCGTCGCCCAGCTGGTGGCAGAAGCAGCAGCGCCGGGCGTCCCGCAGGGCGCCGGGCGGCCGCAGCGACGCGCCCAGCCTCTTCAGCAGCTCGTCGATCTTGTCCTCGTCGGGCAGCGCCGAGCCCCGGGGCACCAGCACCTGCAGGGTCCACTTCCTCCAGCGCAGGCCCTTCTGCCGCTTGCCCTGGTGCCAGCCGCCCTCGTGGTGGTGGTGGGCCCGTGGCCGCGCCTTCAGCTTCACCGTCACCTTGATGGCGTCCGACTTGGCCTCCGTCTTGGGCGTGAGTCCGGCGGCGGGGAAGGGGATGGGCGGCGGCGGGGGGCTGGAGGGAGGGGACTGCTTGGGCTGCAGCTGGGCCAGGCAGTGGACGTCCAGCGTGGACATGTTGTTGCTGTACTGGTGCTGGGTCTTGGACAGGCTCTCCTTCTCCTCGGTGTCCGGGAGGAGCTCTACCGTGTCCTGGGGGGGGGGGGGGGACAGACGCACGCCACCGTGTCAGGGACGGGACAAAGAGGAAAATACTGGTGTAGAAAATGGAATGTTTTGACACGGTATAAATAATAGACTGATACACATTGGCCTGCAAAACACACGACACTTCATAAAAGCGTAATTCTTTGTGACTCAAGGCTTTCTGGATGGAACATACCTTAGTTTCAGGGGTTGACCTTGGCTGGGAGGATGAGGAGAAGAGGAGGAAGCAGCTGTGACTACAGAAGACCAAGTTTCCTTCAGACTTCATCTCCCCATCAGACTCCTGATGAAACAGAAATATTAACAAAAGAGTCACCCTCTGGAGGTTAGAGTAGAATGTTCTACTAAAAAGGTAAGGAATGAGAAGTGTCTGAGGCAAAAGGGCGTGGGAGTACAAAGATGTAGACTAAAATGTTAAGCCCTCTGCGACACTTAAATTGTACGCCCAAAAGAGAAGCTAGTATGACTTTAGACATCTACATCCTCTAGAATACAGGCACGGCATGAGAATATGGACCTAATATGGACAATAATGCAATCTGTACCCGTTTGTGGTTAGGGAGGTCTTTGATGGACTTCTGAACTCCGTTTCCCAGCACCACCACCTTGCAGTGGCAGCACCACTTGGGTTTGGATCCAGGGCTGCCGGGGATCTTCTGATCGGCTCCTCTGGCTGCCGCTGAGCCTGAGACACAACAATACATCGACGTGAGCAAGCGCACAACCAGGAGATTTACATGTTGTTGTTTTTTTAACAGAACTCGTGCAGGTGCGTCCAAGGGCTCGTTTGTGGCAGCTAAATATACGTTTGTTAAACACTGCTGCTCAATGAAAATAAGTGGCTAAGCAGCCTACAGATAATTACATCTCAATGGTATATACATCATAAAATAAGACGAGACATGATTCATTAAACTGCAATTCCTCTGGGTAATCGCATCCCGGTGGCAACAGCCCCATAATTAGTATTGAATCCATCCAGAGGCCAGCGGGGCACGGCATCAACAACACCATTCATAAACTAGCATCACACTAGATAATCACACCCCTGGCTGTCACGTCCCATTTCTGTGCTCACCCCACACAGCCACCCATCCACAGTCATTATGATCAGTATTTTTAGCCTAACGAGATCACGTCCGTTCCGACATGTCACGGTCCGACACCGACGCTCAGGTGACGCCGCGGCTGCCATCGAGCCGATGATCGTTACTGCGTTTCATTAGCCGAGACAATCAATAAGGACGCCTGTCCGCGCCACCGCCTCACGCCCCCGGACGGGATAACGACGCGTGGGACGACGAACGATCGTCTGTAAACACCGCTCAGAGTGAGCGCTAATCGCATCTGGGGATGCGTAAAGGGCGGAACAATTACGGGGTCTTCAGTGTCTTCACGGGGGTGGGCGTGCGGTGGCTTTGTGCATCTTCCGCTCAGGTTTTGATCGGAATTGAATTTGCCTCGTTCTCAACGATTGTGAGGCGGTCCCTTTGGCGGAGCGGTCAGTACGGGGAATGTGAAGGGGCGTCACGCCAGGCGCGGAACCAACAGAGGCAGCGGCCTCTCAAGATGGCGCGTTCACTGCGGTGTGACAGCAACTGTAGACCCTTTTCACAGTAGGGGTGGGAATCGCTTGCCACCTCAAGATTAGATTCAGAGGTTCACGATTTGATTCTAAAACGATTATTGATGCAACAATCTTTTTTATGTACATTTCCATGCAGGATTTTCAAAAATATATATATACATCTGACTTTGCTACTCAGAGTTTGCTAATCACTTCCTACTTGTGTGATTATCATTAAAGACAATCAACATATGAATTACCTTATCTAATATTTTATATTAGATAAAGTCAGAGTCAGAGAACCTGCAGGCAGAAAGGAGTTGTCGGTAGCGCTCTGCAGCAGGCGAACAAATTGAATAAAAAAAATATATATTTGTTTCAGATTATTCATTTTTCTGCATCGAGATGGAATCGTTCTAGAGAATCACGATGCAACAAAGAATCGATTCTTTTCCCCACCCCTATTTCACAGCGGCGTCAACTTGTAGAAAAAAAACGGAGGTGTCGCTCATAGCCCTAATTATGGGTCTGCTCCTCGTCTGGTATAGGAGTAGTACACTTGTCTTCACTAGTTTATTCTACTATTCACACCCCGGTACATTCATATAATGAATAACCCCTAATTAGTGTTAGGAGTGACACCTGTGTTTATCCCACGATGACACCTCTGTGAAAACGCTCCATTAGGAGCTCATGCGACATGACGTCCCAGAGTGTATCTCACCCGGGCCGTGGTGCTGGAAGCGCTGCTGCGGGTTCTGCTGCAGCGTGCCCTGCGCCGTCCCGTTGGGCCTCATCATCATCATCTGGCCCAGGGGCCGCTGGTGGACGGCGGCGGCGTCCATGCGCGCCTGGAAGGCCATGGGGGGCGGCCGGGTGTCCAGGCCGCCGTGGGGGCCCACGCGCAGGCCGCTGAGCATGGCCAGGGGCCCGCGCTCCGGGGTGCTGCTGACCTGGTAGCTGCTGGGGATCTTGACGCACAGCAGGTCCGAGATGGCCGCCACGACGCCCGTGATGTTCTGGGATAGTCGCGCACGCAAATGCATAACACGTCAGTTGCATTTCCACTTTAGAGGAAGTCCTTTTTTTTTGAAACACATTTCTTTGTATTTTTCATTTATTGAGTCTGAGGTTTGAAAACCAAACTTTTTAAAAAACGGAACTGAGAAAAGGAAAGTGTGGTGAAGCAACTGCAATCGAAAACTGGAGGGGCCTCACCTCTGCAGCTGCCGGCCGCAGAGTGATGGCCACCGACACCAGGCCCTGTTTGGAGTCGTTCCCCATGGCCCCATAGGGGGCGCCAAAGAACACTCCGGAAGGCTCCGTCTTGATGTCTCTCAGCTTGATCTCCGTGCCTGCGGCCGGATGAAGTAGCGTTATTGAGTACGCAACCGTACGTTCGGCCATGGTTCTATACCTTCCATCCCAGTGTCATTGTTTATTATTTGTTGATTATTGTTGTTGTGTACCTTTCCCGTGGGGCGGGGGGAGCATGGAGAGGATGGGGGACAGGCAGGGCGAGCGGGGCTCCTCCTTAACGCGGGTCAGGTCAGGGTAGCGGCTGATCTCGGCGCCGGCTACACTCTCTGGTGACGACGACGGCACAAAGCTGTCCGGTGTATCTCTGTCCTTGCCTGGCTCCTGCCCCCTGCTGCTGTGGAAAACAACGAAGAAGAAGAAGGAACATGAGACGCCATTAGAGCTCTGATGCAGCTCTCGCTGTCTGTGCGTGTGCGTGTGTGTGTGTGTACATGTGTGTGTACGTGTGTGTGTGTGTGTGTGTGTGTGTGTGTGTGTGTGTGTGTGTGTGTGTGTGTGTGTGTGTGTGTGTGTGTGTGTGTGTGTGTGTGTGTGTGTGTGTGTGTGTGTACACATGCAAATGAGTGTACGTGTGGACATGATACACGTGTGTATGTCTCGATTCTCGTCAAGCTTTCTCTCATCACACCTGCATCACATCTCCGTTCTGCGGAAGTGCTTTCCATCCCAGAACTTGGACCATGCTAATTGCAATTACAACTGCTGTCTGTAACCCTTTGAAATAAAAAATTGCCTACATTTGCACATTCTTTCTAATCTTTGGCTTCACTGTGAGAAGCATATTAGGTTATGTGTGACCAATATCTGAAACGAAATGCACAACGCCATATTCTATTAGTTGAAGTGAATCTAGAATAGAATAGAATAAGGATAAACGCGGTAATGTAATGTTCCAGTGGGTCCGCCCGGGTCAGGGGGGGGGGTTACCTGAGCTCCTCCTGGTTGTTGTGAGGGGGGGTGGGCAGGGAGGCGGGGACGTCCACGGTCTTGGGGCCTTGAGCGATGGCCCGAGCAAGCAGGTCCTCCTCCGCTCTGAACTGGACGTGGAGGGGCTTGGGGACCAGGCCTTTAGACACTGGGTGGAAAAGGCACACAGATAATTGTTAGCGTTTCGCTTTTTTTTTTAAGAACTAAAAACCACCTCACTTATGCTGTAAAATATTGCATCTCCAACAATCATCTAATAAAGCATTTTTATATTTTGGGCCAAAAACTGTTTTAATTTAATTTATTTGGACAGTGCACATTCATTTACATTTCTGTAAATGTGCCAGTGTTAGCCAGCAGGCTAATTTTCAACTGTAGTCCTTTGGCAAGAAGATTAAGCTAGGCACATGATGGCTAAAACGTAAAAACACATTAAAGAATACACACAGCAACAGATAAGAACAGTATAACATGATGCCAATAGACTCCATTAAAACATAACCATACAACCATTCATATAAACCACCATGGGTGAGACTGGAGAGCTACAACAATACATAGAAACAGACAAACATGCACTCAGCCTAAATACCATCAAGGTGTTACCATCAAGTGTGTTTACATTTTTGATTGCTTAAAAGCCAGTCCTTAAGACGGTGCATGAATTTAAGGTTGGAGGTGCAATTTCTAATCTCCACTGGCAATTGGTTCCATAATTTAGAGGATCTCACAGAGAAACATAATTGACCAAAGGAGCTGGACCTAAAAGGAACTACACAGTCCCCTCTTAGAGCAGCCCATGTGGTTCTGCTGTTTGAATTTTTCTGCTGTACGTTCTGTTGTTATGCAGTGACTTCCATGGAGGGTTAGTATTATGGATCTAATGCATACCCATGGCAGCGGCCTTGCTGGCCAGCTCCTCTGTTGTGGCGAAGCCATTGATCATCTTCTGGCGGTTGACTGGAGGCGGAGTCGGAGGGAGGGAAGCCGGGGGCGTGGGCGGGTTGCTCAGGTTGCTCTGCTGTAGATATCATATTAATAACAATGTTAACCTGTCTCTGCTATAGATATCATATTAATAACAATGTTAACCTGTCTCTGCTATAGACATATTAATAACAATGTTAACCTGTCTCTGCTATATATATCATATCAATAACAATGTTAACCTGTCTCTGCTATAAAAATCATATTAATAACAATGTTAACCTGTCTCTGCTATAGACATATTAATAACAATGTTAACCTGTCTCTGCTATAGACATATTAATAACAATGTTAACCTGTCTCTGCTATAGATATCATATTAATAACAATGTTAACCTGTCTCTGCTATAGATATCATATTAATAACAATGTTAACCTGTCTCTGCTATAGACATATTAATAACAATGTTAACCTGTCTCTGCTATAGAAATCATATCAATAACAATGTTAACCTGTCTCTGCTATAGACATATTAATAACAATGTTAACCTGTCTCTGCTATAGAAATCATATCAATAACAATGTTAACCTGTCTCTGCTATAGAAATCATATCAATAACAATGTTAACCTGTCTCTGCTATAGAAATCATATTAATAACAATGTTAACCTGTCTCTGCTATATAAATCATATTAATAACAATGTTAACCTGTCTCTGCTATAGACATATTAATAACAATGTTAACCTGTCTCTGCTATAGAAATCATATTAATAACAATGTTAACCTGTCTCTGCTATATAAATCATATTAATAACAATGTTAACCTGTCTCTGCTATAGACATTAATAACACAATGTTAACCTGTCTCTGCTATAGACATATTAATAACAATGTTAACCTGTCTCTGCTATAGACATATTAATAACAATGTTAACCTGTCTCTGCTATAGACATTAATAACACAATGTTAACCTGTCTCTGCTATAGACATATTAATAGCACAATGTTAACCTGTCTCTACTATAGATATATCAATAACTATGTTAATCTGTCTTCTATAGATACCATATTAATAACACAATGTTAACCTGTCTCTGCTATAGATACCATATTAATAACACAATGTTAACCTGTCTCTACTATAGATATATCAATAACTATGTTAATCTGTCTTCTATAGATACCATATTAATAACACAATGTTAACCTGTCTCTGCTATAGAAACCATATTAATAACACAATGTTAACCTGTCTCTGCTATAGATTCTGGGGTTACAGAGAAATACCTTGACCATCATATGCAAGCTGCTTCAGCAATATGAATGAAAGAAGCAGTACCAAAATAATCCAGGTGTTCTCGCCAGCGGTTGCCCCTTGAAGCAGACTGCCAATTACACGTGTTGTTGCCTTCACTTGCTAGTTAAGCCACAGACTAATACACGTGTGCAGCTCATAATCAAGGTCAACGTTTTCAGCTGAACTCCCAAGGCCTCACCGACGCTCACCCCCCCCCGCTGCTCTTTGACTGACGCCACCTCAGCGGAGACCCTCCCCTTTCTCTGGGGTCACCGCGGGACGCCTGTCACCCCGTAGGGACGCAAGCCCTCTTTACCTTGTAGGCCAGCTGGGAGTAGTAGTCGGACACGCCGTCCAGCGAGGCGCTGCCGAAGGCCCCCGAGAGCAGGCTCTCCCCGTTCAGCTGGCTGCTGCCGTAGGGGGCAAAGTGGGCCAGGTTGACCCCAATCAGGGGCTCCATCAGGGGCAGCATGGACAGCTGCTGCAACGCGAGATGGAGACATTAGCACCGGGGTCGTATGAGCGAGACGCTCTCCTTCAAGGGAAGTCGCGCCTGCTCCATTAGCTGCACAATCAGTTGAAAAGCGCCTTTATGTCGGGCGTGGGTGAGACGGTGAAGGTGCGGTGGTGTGATGTGATAGAAGAGCGCGATAAAGCCATACATCCGATGCCGTGTCAAGCTCAATACGAACAAACAACAATAACAACACATCGCAGGAACCCCTGAAGAGTGACTTGCAAAAGAGCATGATGGCGTGATGCTTTTCTTCCCATTATTTTGCCACATGCTGTTTTGAGACGTTTTGCTCTAATGGCATGAGCTATGAGCCAAGTCTTGTTCCATTGAAGATATACCGTCTCTGAGAAAGTATGTGCATACGACCCAAGCATGTGGTCCACCAACATGAAAACACTTTATTTACCAGGAAGCATACGGTAAGTTGTGAACCCAGATAAGCTGTGCTGACCGCCCTGTTCTTTTGGTATTTGGGAAATAGGCTGCACAAATGTTTGCAGTGACATGCCTTTTCTGCAAATCGCTCTTAAAATTGCTCCATTTCCAATTCTCCTTCCTTTTTTTTTAAACAAGTGGTTCAAAATGTGTGTACACAAATTGCACCAAATAGATTTGCAGTTATCCAATCTCCTTACACTCAAGACGAAAGCCCTTAATGTCTTTGTCTCCAATTCTACAGTATTTACAGCGGAATTATTGACTGAAGCCTGTTGGTTAGACAAAGCCGGTACATTTCCATTCAACAATTACCTCCGACGTAATGTAGGGGATTTACATGTAAGAAGTCTGTTTTCAAGATGCCCTTCTTTTTTTTATTTTGCTTGGTTTCACATTGCTGGATGTTTTCTGGAGCGGAACAAAAACAGCCAGGAAACATCTACAAGCTTTTGTGTGCTTTTGATTAAAATCAGGTCGTTTGTGGGACACGCAAATCAATTATGATGTTTTGTGTTCAACTGTACTTAATGAAATTCAGCAATTGCTTCTCTATTTAGAAGAAATAAATAAAATCATTTGATAAGCACTGCACAGGGGAGGAGGACGGGGGTCCTACTTAATAGTAATTCTCCTTCACTTCCCCTACTAGAACTAATACCTTGCTTTACGACTTTCATAATGACAGCACCATGCTTGTTACGTGGTGATGCCTGGCAGACACTGGAAACACGCTGGTCATGTTAATTAATATCGAGGCCTACTGAAGGAAATACACAAATAATCGTATCTTGTTTGCGTACCACTACAGCTAGTTCTGTACTAGCTACCAAAACTGGACCTTCCGTCATTTGACTTCCTGTAAACCTTCAGTTTACATTGTTTCATTACAAACACTAACCTCCGTAGTCTTGAACTGTATACTTTAAAATGCACTTTTAATAATATACAATCACAATATCATAAATAACATTAAAAATAGAACACAAACGATATAACACTACTACAATGTGAATATAATTCATTTCTCCATTGAATAATATTCTATACCAAATTGTTATCCACAAAGGTCTGCATTTTCCATTACCCCCAACCCCCCCCAAATAAAACAACAACAAAGGAAACCCTCACTCTTAGTGCTGCCCCCTGTCTATCTGAGCTGCTGCCGGTGATGATGTCATGTGGCTGGAGGCGTGGTTCACCTGTTTGATCTGTGTCATGACGCTGTCGGTGCCAGAGTGTGCCAGCTGCCGGTCCTCCCCCTCCTTCTTCCTCTTCTTGTAGCGCGACGCCGGCAGCTTCTCCCCGCTCTTCGGCGTCCTCTTCTTCTTCTCCTTCTTCTTCTCCTGTTCCGTGTGCAGGGGCCCGGGGAGGTCGGGGAGGCCATCGGAGTACGCCTGGGGTAATGAAGGGGACGCAGGGTTATTGTTGTTTTTACAGAAGAGCAAAAAACACAGGCCGATGATTAGGGCTGTCAACATTGCTCAAAAATGACGTTTGAATATTCGCTCTAAAAAAAACACATATTCAAACTATTCAAATATCTATATTTGCGCATTATGTCAATGACGCGCATTACGTCAATAACCGGACATAACTAACTAACCGACAAGACATAACTACTTGTATAGGTAGTTTATTTAAGTTTAAACATATTTACAACATATTACCTACAGAAAAAAAAATAATAATTAAAACTGCGCGCAGTGATGAACGGGACCTCGCGCCGGCTTGCAGCCGCCACTACGAGGTCCCGTTCATCACTGCGCGCAGTTTTAAAAAAAAATCGCGCCGGCTTGCGGCCGCGTCACGTGCCGTCGTAACATGTGTGCTGGCAAGATGTGCACATGTTAGGACCGCACGTGACGCAGCCGCAAGCCGGCACGAGGTCCCGTTCATCACTGCGCTCAGTTTTAAAAAAGCGCAGTTTTAAAAAAAATTCGCAAATTTATGTAATCTGTAGAAGCAGAGGTGCCCTGTGGTGTCCTACTGATTGTTTTGACATTAACATGTAAGACCACATTTAACTGAATTACATGTTGTAACAACTTTAACTAACATTATTAACCCTACATCAATGATCCGATAAATTCCCTAGGAGGAGTTAGTTCAAATACAAGGCGACGGAATTCAAAAATGGCCAACTTTGACGGCACGCCACGGCCACGCCCTTCAATGTACAGTCACAAATAGCACGGTGTTGGTTCAGCACCATTTTTTGACTGTACTAACCAATTGTGAAGCAGATGCGATAAATTCCCTAGGAGGAGTTTGTTCAAATACAATGCGAAAAAGTGAAATTCCATTCAAAATGGCCAACTTTGACATCACGCCACGGACACGCCCTTCAACGTACAGTCCCAAATAGCACGGCGTTTATTCAGCACCATTTCATGACTGTACTGACCAATTTGGAAGCAGATTCGATAAATTCCCTAGGAGGAGTTAGTTCAAATACAAGGCGACGGAATTCAAAAATGGCCAACTTTGACGGCACGCCAAGGACACGCCCTTCAACGTACAGTCACAAATAGCACGGCGTTGGTTCGGCACCATTTATTGACTGTACTGACCAATTTTGAAGCAGATCCGATAAATTCCCTAGGAGGAGTTCATTCAAATACAAGGCAAAAAAGTGAAAAAAATTCAAAATGGCCGCCAAAAGTGAAAATTAGAAATGCAAATAGCCGACTTCCTGTGGAGTTTGGGGCATGGGTCCAAGAGGCTTTTCTGTAGGTATGGGCACATTGTACGTGAATACTGAGTTTCATACATATTGGTGAAATGTGACGTAGGGGCTGCATTTTAAAGTTCCTGTAGGGGGCGCTACAAAAAATAGAAACACGAATTTTGGTATGTGAGCTATCGGCATCAGTTTACACGTGTCCTGTGAATTTCATATTCATAACTATTACGGTGTCCGCAGAGTGATTTTGAGCCTCTGGCGGCCATGTTGTTTTTTAAATCGACTTAATTTTAATTGAGCAGTTAGAACTTTGGGACCTAACGGCCATTGAGTTGGTCGTGCTCAAATCAAACATTGCGTCTATGAACTGTGGCTATTTTAGTAACAGGCCACGCCCATTTCGAAGCCACGCCCCATTTGAAAAAATGTTGAATTAATCTTGTTCAGAATTTGATTCTGAACAACTTTAGTAGAGAGGTCCAACACCATAGGAGTACAATTAATGTAGATATGTGTAATTTACTATTTTTGGGGTGAAAAACACACCGCTTTTTGAACTCAATGGCTCATGGGTACTTTGAAATTTATCCTACAGACTAATCCTTATGTCAGATTGAAGATAATGGGCCATAGATGATATGTGCCAAAGGATTTATGTCAAAGTCGAAAAACCTGGGATCCTTGGGGAATTTACTGTTTTTAACTAAATTCAAAATGGCGGGAAATCTGGCTACCGGAAGTGCTAAGTTAGTATCTGCAAATTTGTTCATTATGAGGATTTGCATATGTGTGCAAAGTTTCATGAGTTTAGGTCCAACCGGTGACGAGTTATGCTTGTGCAAACGTTGAAATTTTGGCATAGTTGGTATAGCGCCACCTAGGGGCGAATGTGAATTTGAGGGCTAGAATATCAAATTTTTCACCAGTCCCACAAAATGCACCAAGAAAAATTGAGTTTTAGAATATGTTCAGGGGGGGAAAAATGCAGTCGAAGATGAGGGAAAATAAGAAGAAGAATAATAATAATCATGAGGGTTTCAATAGGGTCCTTGCCAAGTTTGGCTCGGTCCCTAATGAACTAATGGCCAAGACCGCAGACCTCACTCTCGCTCACTCACTCGCTCTCTTTTTTTCTCTCTCTCCCCCTCACTCTCTCTGCTGAGTGCTGATCAAGAGTTTTGTGCAAGCAACTTAAGGTCCCAACTCTTGTCCCAAATATGGCAGGCTTCATTCAGTGATTCAGTGATTCAGCTGAATCCACGCTGCGACTGCCGCGGGTGTGTGTTTTTCCACATTCAAATATTAATTTTCACCTTCAAATGTCTGTTTTTAAAAACTATTCAAATATATATTCAAATTTAGAATATTTGTTGACAGCCCTACCGATGATTGACAAGTGTGATTAAAAAAACGGTTCAGAGAGGCAGCGGATGACTCATCCACGAACCAGCAGAGCTATGAGTCAGGGATTCAACCGGTTGACATGCCTACCCCCCCTCCCCCCCGCCGCCACAGCCCCTATATGAGTCACTGAGTGTTTTCGACTCCCTTGGCTGGCTTCAACCCTATAGCTCACTCTGCTCTCTCTCTCTCACTCTCTCTCTTTGCCTCTGAAGAAAATACCAAACCAGAGGACAAACTCACCCCGTTGCTGTCTATGGAGCTCTGCCTGAGCAGCAGCGCCTTGCAGTCTGTGGGCTCCTCCTCCTCGGAGCGCAGGCTCTCCTCCGAGCGCTGGTGGGGGAGGCCCGGCGGGGGCGTGTTCTTGTTCTTCAGGAGGTGCTTGAGCAGCTCGTTGCCCGCCTCGCCCTTGTTGTTGGCGGGGCTCAGTGCGGCGGCAAAGGGCGACACCCCGCCTTTGTTCCCCTCCTCCTTCACTGAGCCCATCCCGGAGCCCGGCTGGCCGTGGCACTCGCTGGCCTCCATCTGCTCCAGCTTGATGTTGCTGAGGATCCTCTCCTGCTCCTGGGCCTGAGCCCGGGCCGCCTCGGCGTGGAGAGCCTGCAGGCCCGCAGCGCCCCCGGACAGCTGCCTCTCCAGCTCAGAGTGGCTGGGGGTGGCGGAGCCCATCAAGGGCGACCTGGAGAGGTCCTGATCCCCAAACGGGTGGGTGCTCCTGGTTGGCGTGGAGGAGGTGTCCGAGACGCAGGGGGTGAGCGGGGCCGTGAGGTCCGAGTGCGGCGTGGAGGGCGTCTTGACCGAGTCTGCGTCCTCGTCCTTCTTCTTCTTGCGGTTCCTCTTCTTCTTGCCCTTTTCGTCGGGGATGATGTTGGAGTAGAGCTGGATTAAAGACTGGCCCGAGCCGGGGTAGTTGGACGGCAGGGGCGTGGACATGTCCCCGCCGAACGGAGGACCTTCACCTGGCATCTGGGGCATCATCCCGGGGCCGCTGAAGCGGCGGGGTCGGGGCGGACCCTGGTGGAAGTTCCCCCCCTGTAGGGCCATGTTATCGGGCCCGAAGCCAGGACCCATGTGATCCTGTGGCATCAATCCATTAGCCATCATAGCCCTCCTATCGCCCTGCATGAACCCTCCCGGCGGGGATCCCATGCCAGGCTGCATTGGCTGCTGCTGGGGGAACATGGGGCCCAGCTGCTGCTGGTGTGGGGGCCTCTGAGCCTGCATGAAGTCCTGCGGAAGCTCCGCGTTGAAGAAGGGCATCTGCGAGAGCGGCACCATGTTGCCCTCTGGTCCCATCATGCCTTGCTGTTCCATCTCGATGCGTTGTTTCAGGGCTCTCTGCCGCTCCACCTCTTGCATGAGCTGCACCCGCTGCCGCTCCTGCTGCTCCCTCAGCCGCTCTCTCCTCTCCCGCTCCTGGAAGCCCTCACTGAACGGATTGTTGTCGTCAAACTTGAGCCCGCTGGAAGGTGCTGGCTTCAGCCCGCCTGGCGGTGCCTGTGGTGATGGTGGGGGTTGGGGATCCACAGGCATCTGCTGGGGCATCTGCTGGGGCATCTGCTGGGGCATTTGCTGGGGCATTTGCTGGGGCATCTGCTGGGGCATCTGCTGGGGCATTTGCTGGGGCATCTGCTGGGGCATCTGCTGGGGCATCTGCTGGGGCATCTGCTGGGGCATTTGCTGGGGCATCTGCTGGGGCATCTGCTGGGGCATCTGCTGGGGCATCTGCTGGGGCATCTGCTGGGGCCGCTGTGGCATGTTGACCATCGGCATGGGATGAGGCTGTCCTTGATTGCCCATGGGCACCTGGGGAGGCATCATGGGTGGCATACCGGGCCCGGCCATGGGCATGGGGGCTCCGGGGTGCCAGCCGGGAGGCGGTCCACCGGGCATGCGTGTAGGGGCGTTGGGCAGGCCCGGGTGAAGCTGCATGGGCATCATGGTGTTCATGGTGGGCGGGGCCATGGGGGGCCCACCGGGCACCATGCCGGCCGGGCCCTGCATGGGCCCTGGTATGCCCGGCCCCATCGTCGGCCCCATGGTGGGGGGCATGTTGTTCTGCTGCTGTTTGACCCGGTACTCCTCGATCAGCTCAGCGTGCTCCTTCTGCTGCTTACGGATCTGAAATCAGACATGATGGCAGTGGTCAGTCAGACGATGTGACGACAAGACATGATAAATAAAACACAATGATATATCATGTAAGAAATAAAAACGACACAAACATAGGAAAATGGGTAATTAACATTATAAAAGAAAAAAAAAATCTATTCATTGTATTGTTAACTTTTTCTTATCAAATGACATTAAAAGGGGATGGAAGGACCTGCTCCAGTTGTTTCTGCACCACCCCTTGTTGCTCTGTGACATGTTTCAGCTGCTCAGCATCCTCCTCAGGAAAGTCCCGGCCTGCCTTCTTCGCAGTCCTCTGCTTGGCTGACAGCGCCTTCTTGGACTTACGGTGGGCTCCTATCTTCTCCTCCAGGAACTTCTGCTGCATCTGGAGCAGCTGCTGGGTCTCTTGCAGCCACTCCTCGTACTGGGCCCTCTGAGCCGTGTCTGGGGGGGGAGGAGAGAAGGGAGAGGAGGGAGAGAAGGGAGAGAAGGGGAAGGAGGCTGTTGGTAAGCAAGAGTCCTCGGGGGAGTTTGAAGACCTCACAGGCTGTGAAAAGTTTGGTGCGATAATGAGGGAGAACTTACTGACGAAGCCCGGTCCAAAGTTTGGAGGGTTAGGCCTGGCTACTTGGGTCAGTTTTCCATCCTGCAACAGAACAGAGAAAGAAGAGGTTATTTAATTGAAGACTTTAGGGTCGCAAGAGACGGGATCGGGTTTGTTTTGGTTTGACCGCAGACAGCACGCAAGCAAAACGGGCAGAACTCATCGCGATCATGTTAAATGTTGCTGCAGCGATGCATATATTCCGTTGTATCCACAACATCCGCATCGATCGATGAAAGATTGGAGCATGAGTTACAGACAAATAGAAGAAACGACGAACAAGAAAGGCGTCTCGAACGACTGCGTTACCGGAGGAAGAGAGCGTCTTTTTTGGCTTAATTTCACATCTAACAAACACTGGGACAATTGTAGTTGATTTCTGTGTTTAACTGAGAAAACAGGGAGTGGAAGGATGGGACCCTATAATGTTGAGCAAACTTGTCAATAATAATTGTTAGGAGAGTAGCGCATGTGTGTGCGCGAGAATGGCAGTGTGTGTGTGTGAGTGGACGAGTGAGGAGAGCGAGCGGTAGCGTGTGTCAGTTTAGTGAAGTAATGAACGAGTCCGGTTGTGTCTGTGCAAACATGTAGGCCCTACTGTAAAGTTAGTGAAACTAAGAATAAAGTACACAGCCTGTCAATAATCGGTGGCCGCTTCATTCCGACCATATTCAAACCTATAAGCAGACCCACTGCCGGTCAAAGTGAATGGTGTTACTCCCGAGAGAATCGACGGAGCGGAACATCGCTTCTGTGCTCCTCGACTATGGTCTGGGAGCCGACAGCAGGAAAGGTGTAAAATAATAATAAAAATATTTTTTAAACCATTCAGCGAACAAAAGGCAATAGGCTAATTATCGATTAGGGTGCGGGTGCCACTCAATGACATGCAAACGTAGACTGAAGCGTCATCAACACGCCCACTCAACTGGTGTGAAATGCCGACATCCTACTGCTCATTCACATATAAGGTAATTAGCATTTCCTCCACAGAACATACTACCTCGGGGGTAGTATTTTTTGAGGAGGTCCAACATCAGGATATGTCATTCACATATACGGCACCTCCGTAGAATAGACGGAGAACAGACGGATGCACGTCCATGTGTGAAAGCAGTGATTGAGTTGTGTTTTAAGTACCTGTCCGACCACCTGTGGTGGGATGGGGGCGGCTTCAGGACAGTGTGGTACCGCACCAGGAGGAAACCTTTGACAGAAGACATTGCATATAACGTCCAACAAGTGAGCTTGCAAGTATGGGAAACAGGGACATTTAAGTACAGCACCTGTGCAGATTTGAATGATGCGATTCGAGTTGCTGTGGTTTAAAATAAGCATTTACTTAGCCTTCCCTGAACGCATTAAAACAGCTTTTCCCTAAGCGCTCCTCAAACAATTACTTTGAGATGGAATTTTTTTATACATTTAATGCACTTTAAATTAATAGCCTTAGCCATTCTGCAGTTATATTTTTTGCTGAAATCTTATCTGAAATGATCAAGTCATCATAGTCATCTTCTTTGCCATCATTAAGGCATAACTGAAATTAAGAAGATGTCTTACCTGTTCATGACGATTGGGCTCATTCCCATGTTGTTCTGCACCATGACTTTGTTGATGCCTTTCAGGGCCACCATTTTAGCCTTCATGATGGGGTCTGTGATGGCATCAAAATCAGCAAAAACATCGACTGTTGAGCCTAGAAAAGACAAAAACGTATTTAAATAGAGCATACCCTACCCCCTTGAAAAAGTGCATTATCATTATTGGAAGAAACTGCGGTGGATTATAATTGTACCAATGTTGGGGAAGAAGGAGTCACTGGAGCGCTGTCGTATCATGGCCTGCATCTGCCTCTGCTGCTGTTGCTCCTGCCTCTCCTGGTCCAGAAGGTCCTGCAGGAGGAGGGGCTGCTCTTCCAGCAGCAGGGGTCTCGACTGCTGGCCCGACTGCTGGGCCAGGGCCTGGTTCAGCATGGCCTGCTGAGCCTGGCTCAGGGTGCTCTGCTCCAGCCCCGTACCCATGCCCGTCTGAGGGTCGGTTCCAAACCCGGCCATGGAGGCTTCGGCCGCGGTGGCGTCCGATAGTGCTTGGCCCATGGCGAGGCCGGAGCCATGCTGATGGGCGTCGGTGACTTGGTTGGGCTGGGACATGAGGTTGCCTCCTTGGTTGACAGAGTCGGCCATGGTGTTCAATGACTGCTCCGTGGGCTGCTGCTTTATTAGCAGACTGGACAACACCGGGGTGGAGTCGGACAGCACTCCCTGCTGGTTGGGAGCCATTACCTCACCGTTGGTTTGCTGGTCAGTGGTCTCCGCGGACTTCTGCCCGTCCTTCCCCTCCGTTTTGATTTCATGAGCGACGGCCAAAGAGGTGGAGCCCAGATTTCCTTCCGCTTCCTGTTTCACGTCAGATTGCTTCTGCTCCGAGGAGGACTCGGATTTTGTGGTGACTGATGTTGAAGTCGACGAGGTCTCTGCACCGCTGCTGCTGCTGTTGTTGTTGTTGTTCTTCGTCGTCGTCTCAGAAGAAGACCTCTGGACTTCGGCGCTGTCCATGTTATCCTCCATGGGGTCACTGAGATCCAGCTCCTCGTTGAACATGTCCTTTTTGATGTCATCAAGATCCGGGTCCGTGTAGGCGATGATGTCAAATTTGCCAGAGCTGAACAAGTCCTCGAGGTGGAGGTCGTTGGTCTCCAAGTCTAGGTCTTTGCCGTCTTCCGGATCCAAGTTTAGGTTCTCCAGATCTGCATCCACCAGGTCTTTCACCTCCACGTCCTCAAAGTCCTTAACGGCTGATTCCTCCGAGTCTAGTTTCTCTTCCACAGCGTCACTGGGAGTAACACTCTCGCTGTTACCAGGAGGGGGCGCGACCATCATCATTGCTGCTGCCATATTGTGGGAGTCATTCGAAGCCGGCTGGCTCATTGACCTCATCAATGTGGACTGCCTGGGCATGTTGTTCCCTTGCATGTGTTGCTGGTGGTTCAGATTCTCCATGCTGGAGGACAGCTGGACGTGACCGCCCTGAGCGCCCATGGGATCCATCATCCTGGGACCCTGGTTGGAGGGGAACCTGAACTCTGGGGCCCCAGGGAAGCCGGGGGGCCGCTGCACCTGCATGCTTTGGTCCATGTTGCCCCCTGGCATGGCGCCAGGGGCAAAGGGTGGCATGCGGAGCCGGTTCTCTGCAGCTCTGTGCCGCAGCTCAATGAAAGGCTGGCCCATTATGTTGTGCTGCTGCACCGGCATCCCACGGGGAGGAAAGTGCTGGGGCATGCCCATAGGACCTCCCATGGACTTGGCCATGTCCCCCGACACAGGCCTTCTCATCTGAGGTGGGATGTCCTGCATTTGATGGGGACCTCTGGGGAAGAATTCCTGACCTCCGTGTGAACCAGGCCCACCTTGTGGAAATGCAAACCTGAAAGAACAACATTGCCGCCAAAGTTAGGGTCAAACTGTATGTATCATTCCCTCATGTTTAGAGGTTATCAGGAATCAAAAGACTCTTGCAAACTAGCTGTTCTATCTGGGGAACTTGACTGAAGTCAATAACTTCAATTATACATCTAGAAATAACAACATCGAGTAATTTGACTAATCTCAGCACCAACCTTGGTCCTTGGTGTCTCATATTAGGATCCCCGGGATGCATGCCCCTGGGAATCTGCCCCTCATTGGGGAAAGGGCCACGGTGATCTCCTGGGAAAGGACCTGAGTATCTCATTGGTCCTCTCATTGGTCCCTGTCCTGGATAGGGTGGAGGGGGTCTGTTGAACATCTCGCCCGGCTGCCCAAGACCCTCCTGTGGCCACGGTCGCGGTGCTCCAGGGGGCATGCTGCCGGTCGTGTCATGAGGGCCCCGCTCTTGTCGAATTATACTCCTCTGTTGCTGTTGTTTGAGCAGCAGTTCTCGAATACGCTGCCGCTGTAAATATAACCAAACAAACATTTATTTGTAAATATTTTCCAAGACTGGCAGGTCACTTTGCAAAATGAGATTGTGTATACAATGCAAAAGGTTAATAACCAAATACCTGTCTGAGCCGTTCCTCACTGTCAGCCAGAGGAACACTCTGAACCTCAGAGCCTGGCATCTGCAGATGGGGATGAATATGGCCCGAGTCTTGTGCTCCGGGTCCACCGTTTCCAGCAATAGCCTGATCCTTCATTTCCATTCTCTCTGGCATTGGTCTAGGAGTCATTGGGCCCTGTTCAAATGGGTCATGGACAGGGGTCTGATTGGGTCTTTGTGACGGCGACTGAGTAAAGCAGTCTTCTTGAAGGCTGGGATGTTTCGGTGTTTGGGAGCCCGGATGTTGGAAAGACTCCTGCATCCTGCCTTGAGGTGGCGAGAAGGGGTCCTGGTGGTTTCCCATTGGCCCCTGCCGCGGTCTGTTCATCCCATCGGGACCCATGATGGAGCGTGGGGTCCCGGGCGGTTGGGGGTAGATGTCGTTCATCATAGTCCTTTGCACCCCAGGTTGGGGAAACATTTCGCCTCCCCCTGGTCTTTGCTGTCCGGGGTTGGTAGAATACATGTCCATGGTCAATCTCTGGCTACCGGGGGATTTTGGGAACCTCTCTCCCATGGTGGGTCGCGGGGTGCTCGGTGCCTGGGCATAAGGGTCCATGGCGTGAGAAGGAGACATCTTCTGCGAGGGGTGAGACTGATGGACGTATTGGTTCATCCCGGCCGAGCGGGAGGGGACCGGAGAGTACGGGTCAGAGGACGGGCTGGCCATGGTGCTCGACTGGCCGTAGTTGTCGTGCGGGCGTGGCGTGCCAGGCGGCCGTGCAAACGCCTCAAAGAACGGGCGAGACTGGCCATTTCCATCCATGCTGGGTCGAGGTGTGCCCGGTGGTTGCGAGTAAGGGTCCACGGCTGATTTGCTCGGACCGGGCGACTGAGCAAAGGGATCGTACGTGTAGTGGTCAGGCCGAGGCGTCGAAGGTGCGTGGGCATAAGGATTTCGAGACATGTGTGCCATTGGTCCGGGCTGCACAAAGGGATGGCCCTGAAGGTGGTGCTGGCCCATTCTAGGGGGGCTGGTGAAGGATTGATCCCCTCCAGATGGTCTGGGGGTGTGCGGAGGCTGAGCATAGGGATCGTTCTGCTGACTTTGAGCGAATCTGTCCGAGGGGTGTAGGCCTGGTCGGTTAAAGGGGTCCTGAGGCTGAGGGGGTGGCATGGGGGCTTTGAACAGCCCGACTGATCCGGACTCATTGCTGCCGGGCATGGGTGCTAGCAGAGGCCGCGAGTAAGGGTCAGACAGGATCATTCTGTTTTGGGCCATGCGCTGATAGGCCTCGTTCCGGATCATGGGCCTGGAGTAAGGATCTCTACCTGGAGAGCCCATGGGCGGTCTCCCCTGCGCCATCTGGCTGGGCCTTGGAGGACCCATGGGCTTCAGGAAAGGGTCCATATCCCCGGCAGGCCTGGGGGTATCAGGAGGCTTGGCATAGGGGTCATTGTTCATAGACGTAGGCGAGCCAAAGGACTCATGAGCAGGGGAGGGTCTCCCTCGGTCCTGCTGCTCCATCAGAGAGGTCGGCGACTTCCCAGACTCCATGGGGATTCTGCGACAAGCGTTCGTCCCCAGGTTGGGTGGCCTGGGCGTGCCCACCATCTTGGCATACGGGTCCCAGGGGGAGGAGGGTCTGGAGCCGGAGGAGCCCGGCGAGAACACCTGCGGTGACTGGGGCTGCGAGGACGGCCCTGATGGAGGCGGTGGAGGGGGCCGCAGGAAAACATCCTCGGGGGTCCCCCCGGTTGGGGTCCCTGGAAGCTGGGGCCGAGCAAATCCGTCTTTCGAATTGAGCGGCTGCATGGGGGACATGCTGCCATTGCTGGGCTGAGAGGCAGGGCTCTGGTTGCCGCTGTTGTTGCCGTCTCCCTCGGACTGGCTGCCTGACTGCTGCTGCTGCTGCTGCTGGAGCTGTTCGTTCTTCACTTGTTCCAGTTTCTGGGTGGCTTCGATCTTGGCTTGCTGTTTGCTCTTCTGCCTCATTTGCTGGCACAGAGACAGAGCAAGAAGGGTGATTAGATTTCAGTTAGGTTTTGGCGTGGAAAATGAAATAACAAAACGGATAGAGTGGATAAGACTATGTGTTTGTTAGTGCAGTCGTTTAGATGGGCTTTTCTTAAAGGAAAATTCCACTCTGGGTTGTTCCACTCCCCTATTAGTACAACAGATGCTAACCTACATAACACAAAGAACCAGACCCGCTCTCTACATGTTGGGAAGTTGATCAATACAGCCCTAATCTACTGCACTCGTCCTGCTCTGCCATTGACAACCAATGGGCGTCCACTGCACTAGCTATCTAACAAGCTAACCCATCCATTCTCGCTCATCCTGTAGAGGTATCCATCGTAAGGATGTACTCCTCTACCTTCATTTGCCTAGATTCGCTCCTGCCACTCTTTCACCAGTCCTTTGACTTTGATGGCCAGCCACAAAGTGAGACTCAAAAGCAGTTGTGCCTCCATCTATTAAACCAAGTTTAACGTTGCTTTGCGGTGGAATTTCCCTTTCAGCCCACCCCCCTCCCCATAGTTGGCGTTACATAAAATGGTGGACCTGTCGCTGAGTTCCCTGACTTCACTGCATACACTCTTACCTGTCTAAACTTCCACTCTTGCTCATGCTCTGACTCTTTGGGTTTCAAAGGGTCTTTAAAGAGCAGTTCTGTGTCTAGTGGTAAGTTGGGGTCAAACACCTCGGGGGGCTGCGGCTGTGGCGGGTGCCTCTTCACCGTCTCATTGGACATCTGCACCTTGTTGATGCGCAGCGCTGCTCGGTTGTCTCTCGCCTTTTGCTGCGGGGCAGAAATGAACATCCATGACAAACGATTTAAAAAAACACACGTAAAAGATGTGTCGCAATAGATGAAAACAATGTCAATTCTGCCCTCGCAGCAGAAATGAAATGATGTCAACTTTTAATCAAGCCTTCGTATTTTTTTTTTTTTAATTGTGCCTGATAAAATTACTTCTTGGGAACTTAATTACAGAGACCAAAGGCACTCCGAGCTTAGTTCATGTGTGAATGCCCTGAATTTAAATTGGCAATGGGGAGAATGAAAGGGTGCGACGCAGGTCACTGTCACCTGAATACAAATAGAGCAGGGAGGGTAGGTCACCAGTCAGAGCTTGACGTTTCCAAAGTGCTTCAGGCTTCAGCAACACAGGTGAATACAGTATCCATTATGAGAATCATCTTACCACATAGGGAGCCCTGTCCTGCGAACTAGCTTTCCTCCACAGTTTTGCTATTTGCTTGACTCTTGTCGACCAGTCTGTTGAAAGAGAAAGTAGTCGTCATGTCAACTCTAAAGGTCTTGTCAAAATAAGTTCAAAATCAAATTGAGAAAGACGTACACAGCACAAAATACATGGACCAATCCAGATAGAGGCAGGCACAACAGACAAGACCAAGTAAATCTTTTGGCAACAAACATGTGACAACTTTTATCTTCTGCAAGACTTACCTGGGAATTCTTCCTTGAGATTGGGGAAATTGACATTGGTATAGAGAACGGGTGCCACTGTGGCCAGCTCCCCAAGGGTCTCCTCCTTCTCCCACTTCAGTGTGCTCCTTTGGGCATTGGACATGGCTTCAGACTCCCCCTCGTGAAGGGATCCGGGTGGAGTGGGGCCCTGGTTCTGGACTGGAGAGCCCCATGGACCCGCCTCTCGAGGCATCTGATTGAACTTTCTATCTCTGGAACACCGTGGAGAAGACACGTTTTCATGAATCACATGTGTTTGTTTGTATTTTTCTTTTCTTTTTATCGACAGGACAATCAAATCGAATGATAATCAAATCATTATCATCATCACGATCATCTGAAGGATTTTACATCAAGGTCTAAAGATGTACAAGAACTGAGCTCCATCACGTTGAACTAAGAAAGAGGACGACTACCAAATACAACACAATGATATCAAAGGAAGGAGCAGGAGGAAAGGGGGGCTGCGTTACCTTGGATTGTCAGTGAAAGGCATACGGTGGAGGGGGGAGAAGTTGTCGGGAATGCAGGGGCCTCCTGGATTTGTAGGAAACCTTTGGCTTGGTCCCATCATACCATTCATCATGGGCATTCGTACAAACATGTGATTCCCTGCAGGGTGCAACAAAACAACCATTCATAACACAATACAACTAATGAGAGAGAGATCCTCGAAGTGCATACTGGTGGACAACTGGTTTGGACGGTGCTTCCATCAGTGATGGTGCTGATCTGAAACGTACCTGCGTTGGGGTGAGGTGCACTGGGGCCTGGCGTGGCAGGGAGGGGCCCATGGCCCTGGGGGTGAGGCATCTGTGGTGTTGGTTGGCTGCTGGTGGGGCTGAGGACTGCAGTGAAGAGGTCCTCTACATCCTTCCCCTCCAGCTCTGTCGTCAGGGGCGTAACATTTGAGTCAGTTTGGATTGGACCGGACGTCCGATAATGGCATCAGTGGACGAAACCAATGCAGTGGTGGGTCCTCAACAGTCACTTTATTTTATTTTATTTTTTTACAGCTTGCCATATCAGAAGTCTAGAAATCATGCACATTTATAAATTCGAGTAATGGCTGAATTTCACTAGTGAAAAACTAAGCTTGCTAAAAAGTGGCAATTTGTAAGAAAATGTAATTACATACCTGGAATTTTGTACAGTTTGCTGAGAATAGACTCTGAAAGATAAAAAATGAGAGGGCAGGCGAAAACATTGTCAATATTCAGTCATCACAGGACAACAGTCTCTGGTCTCATATAACCTGTTCCTAGAGTCACTCATATGTGGCCTGGGTGACACAATCAGAACCAAAAAGCTGAACGCATGTGTGAACATCTCAGAAGAATTAAGAGCCAGTTAGAGTTTCAGTTTAAGGAGGAGGTTTGGACGCATGTGACAACATTGTCAGATTAGTGGGAACATGTCCCTTTTCTCCCATCGCCATGGAAACACTCGACAAGTTACAGGAGTGTGCAACATCTGGGGGCAGGACGCCGCTTAATCCGGGGTGTGGCTAAGGCACTTGTGGAGGATGCGGAGGCATCTGTATTGGGGGCGTGAATACACCGCAACTGACCATCCATCTTGTCCAGCTCCGGACTCAGGATGCCGTCCAGGGGCTCGTCTTGGAGGGCCCGGGGCGTCCTGCGGCCAGAGTGGATGTGGGGCGCCACCGGGCTGCTGTTTGACAGGGGCCTGATGTCCAGACCAGCTGTGGACGCAAAATAATCCCACATACACACAAACACACGCCAACATTAACAACATGCCGAACCAGGGCTGGGGGAATAAAGAATTAAAATCAGGTCAAGTGAGAACATTTTTTGTGTCTAAACAGCCTGTGGAGAGTAATCATAAGAGCAGCCTGAAATCACAGCTCCTTGGGGGGTTCCTGTCTCACACGATATGAGCGCTCTGGGCACCGTTAAGACACAAACAGGTCATATCATTCCAGCAGCTAAACAAATTCGAAACGTTTGCGTGGAGCCCACCATTATGCTTAGCCAATTATGTTGTCCCCACTTAACAGGATCCCTCACTTTTATTTCAGAACACGGGACAGAGATATGCAATCTTCAGCAGTTTCTTCCTAAATCATTGATTTAGATAATAAGACTCGGGAGCCGATGGCTTGGTGACTGCATTGCGCACAGATTACATAATGATGTGCAACGAAGCTTGGCAAAAAAGAGCCGGCTACCCTTAAAAATGACTGTCTTGGCATTCTATTCTTCTCCCCGTTTCCTACTCTCACATATTCAACACTTCTTGACTGACACGACTTGGAGTCGGCAGGAATTGGCATTTTCTTTTAAGAAAATCTTAACATCTGCCCAGAGTGCATGGCATTCAAACTGTACAAAAGTACTGGTAACAAAGAGCGGACGACGAGCGTTGACCGTCAGTTGAAATAAAGATTTTTTTTTTCTTCTTTTTTTTTTTATTTCTTAGCATGGGTAAACAAAGACCTTCCCAAAAGCATGACAAAAAACTGAGGCCTTTTTTCGTTTTCTCAAATAGCTTGCCTCGGCGTTGAATGAAATGTCTCCCTGCGTCCCTGATTTTTAAGCACTCAGTTTGGCAAGCCCTTAATCGATAAGTTTGTAAAACTATTTGAAGGTTTCTCTTCAAACAAAAATTATAAAAACTAAAAACAGGAATTTACAGTGACACAGCAGAACCATTCAAGTGCATACGGTGCGCAGTGAGTGTTAGGTGACGCAAAGAGCAGCTGGAACTAAGTGTTAAAACAGAGCCTCAAACCGATGAATAATTGTGTAGACAAGAGGGTAAGAGTGAGGAGTGTATTGATGCTGGTGACACACAAACAAGCAGGAAATCTCAGATGCACAGCAACAGAGGAAAAGAGAAAGGGACGAAAACAAGGGATGAGAGACCAGGGCACCCTTACCAAAAGGAGGAGGGGAGCCTTCCACCTGGAAGGGGCAAAAATCAAGACCTACAAGGACCCAAAACCAGATACAAAATAATGAATGAAAACATAGTGGGGACGGAAAAGAAAACCGAATACATTTTACACAATGCGAAAAACCAAAGAAAATCATAGCCATAAAGTAAGATGAAAAAAATCATTGTCGAAAAAAGGAAATGCGATTTCTGGAAATACAATGAGAGATTTAAGAAATCTTGCCTTCTGAGGAGAAATACCAAAGAGAAAGACCAAAAAATGCTAAAACTCTCATTGTAAGAAATATAAAGATGAACCCAGCGTGGGAGGGGCAGAGACCATGAAGCCCCCTATCGCCCCACCACAACCACCGCCTGAGAGATCACGTGACGCACCCGAGTCAATGCTTGGCTTCCCCAGCATCCCCAAGATGTCTGCGTCGGTGCTCAACACCTCACACAGATCAACTAACGGTTCCTCACAGGTCTCTGTACACACGGAGAACGAGAAAACAAACAAACGAAAACAAAAAGACAAATCGCTGTCAGAAATCATAGCGTGACGATGAGGGAAATGAACATGAGGCTCGGATTTGGCTCCACTCGAGGCACTCGGGATGTACGCGTGTACGTACGTGCTCCTGTTGGCCTGGAGGCCAGGGGTACTGCCGAGGCACTCAGCAGGGGGTCGGACGAGGGGTCCAGGAAGCTGCTGCTGCTGCTGCTGCTGCCCCCGCGGGGGGGCTTGCCGTCAGCCTGGCCCTGCCCCTCCTCCAGCAGGCCTGATGGGCCCACGGTCTGCTGCTGCCGGCTCTGCTTGCTCTTGTCCAGCAGGTCCTTGCCAAAGAAGGCCTCCTGAGCAACAACAACAGCAACAAATTGTCAAAACAACGTAGTGGCCGTTGCATTGGCAGTTAAATAAATAAACAAATCCATAAATAGACCAATCACCGTCCTCCCCAGAGGCCTGTGCCCTGGGGGTACGATGTCACTGTGTCAGGTGGATGGAGACGCAGCATCAGACCCAGGAGAGTGTTTACAAGTGCCACAACGGAAAGACACCCACAAACGGTCTATCCTCCCTAACTGACAAGACTGCAGCTCCTCCTCCCCCGCAGCGTCTAGACATTAAAAGCCTGAGACGGGTCAGCTTTTGAATAATTTATTCCATGTTCAATTTGTTTTATTCGTTTAAAAAGTAACCCTTTAGGTTTGAGACATCTCCTCTTCTGCTGTGTGTGTGTGTGTGTGTGTGTGTGTGTGTGTGTGTGTGTGTGTGTGTGTGTGTGTGTGTGTGTGTGTGTGTGTGTGAGAGAGTGAGAGCGAGAGCGAGAAACAGCATTGACAGCTGCCCGTGGCTCTTAACGAATGGCACGTATCCGTGTTTCGGCCAACGCGAGGTGACACGGAGAAGGCTGGAGACGGAGAGCCGGGAGACGGAGAGCCGGGAGACTGCTCTGGTTAGGCTTTCATATGTCACCTCACCAGGCGGACAGGAGCCATTTGGAGGAGGGGATCAGAGGCAAGTATCACAGACACACACACTTAACCAACACACACACTTTAACAAGGACAACACACACACACACACACACACAAACACCTGAAGAAGGAAGATGTCTGAGGTCGAACTGCTACAGATGCACACACACAAGTACACACATATGTATATACAACACACACACACACACACACACACACACACACACACACACACACACACACACACACACACACACACACACACACACACACACACACACACACACACACACACACACGTAGAATTCAGTATTTTCTCAGCACTCAATGGTTGTGCGTGAGATGTTTTGCTGAGCCCGAATATTCTGATATTTGTATGTATTAGGTATATTAGGTAGGCATTCCAATCTTAACTCACTATTCAAATGCTTCAGTTATGTTTTTTTATACAGAAAATGCAAATCCATTTGCATTGCGGGGGCATCCGTGGCCTACTGGTTAAGGAGTTGGACGTGTAACTGGAGGGTGGCCGGTTCGAATCCTGACCGATAGGCAAAAATATGGATGGGGGAAGTAGCTGTGCAGCACTCTCCTACGTCCTCATCCACGGATGAGGTGCCCTTGAGCAAGGCACCTGAAACCCCCACTTGCTCCCCGGGCGCTGCACTGCGGCGGTGTGTTCACCGGCTCCCGGATGGGTCAAAAGCAGAGAAAGAATTTCCCCCAAAAAGGGACAATAAAGGATAACTTAACTTAATTTCTTGTTCAATGCCTATGCCTATCTGCGAACCGCAGGAGAGAGTTGGGTTACATTTCATTTAAATAAACTATGTAAGGGATCTCTTGAACTGAGATGTCGCTCAGACCAAAACCCTTTCCCAAAAACCAAGTCAACGCTTCAGTTGAGGTATCAGTAGTCATCATTAGCTACACCACTTTTGTCCGACAGACAAAGACGTAAAATGAACTGGTTGTAATAATAATAATAAAATGTATTTAATGTTCTAGGACCTCAGGATTTGGTGTTCCATGGTGGTGCTCCCATTACCCATAGAAATAAGAGGTTGCGGTAAGGAGGGGGGAGGGGTAATGGTTTTAGAAGTGTTTAAATAATGAACGTATTTAGCAGACAAGACACCAAAAAGCTCTCCCTACTAATAATAACAGGCTGGTAATTTATTTAACATGAATAGAACAGGTTGCAATGTTTTTTGTGATTTCTCTTCGGGTCCCCCAGAACACTAGTCCTAACGTGCAATTTCATCAAACTTCCATTTTCTCTGCGATAACTGAAAGTAGGACTAGTCTCATACTATGGAAGTCATCCCTCTTCAGAATCTATACATATATATTTTTTTAATTTCTTAAAAGAAACACTCACGGAATCGTAGTCGCAGTACACTAATGGTATCGTCCTGAAGAGGACGCTACACAGTATTTTCCTATATCAATTTACATAAACGATGTTCCGTTACGTTCGGCCCTGTTAGTTTAAAAAACAAAGGCGGGAACAACCCGACCCGTAGAACCCATACCCCAAGTTGTATGCTTAACCACGTCTTTGACTTAGAAATAAACGAAATGGTAGTATTAAATCGTAATAATTAAAGAACCGCAACAAATGTCGTATCGGCACTCACAAATCCTTGGAATATCGTATCATAAAGTGCTAAATGGCTGGCTAGGGATGAGATACTGCCGACTACTGTCCCTAAATATATAATATCCATACATAAAGCTAGATCTCTCCAAGAAGTGAATCATTTAATGCTCCCATTATAAAACAGTGGAAGTCATCATGTGCATTCTCTGTAGTGCTTTTCATCATGAGGATGTGAGGTGTCAGACCTGCAGGTACGCGGGGAAGGCCTCCTCCAGCTTGGTCTTCTTCTTCCGGTATCGCTTCTTGATCTTCTCCGGGACCTCTGGCCCGGGAGGGGTCTCGTCCACAGGCGTGTCCGGCAGGGCCTCCGTCCAGCCCGCTGCATGGACAAACATACACAGTAAAGACAGATATAGATCAAATCGCTAACACTAAAACCATGGGTAGCTAGGGATGTGATACTCTTCCCCTCACAACAACTTGTTAACACTTCAACCCAAATTGATAACATGTTCTCAATCAATACACATTAGTGTTTTTTGATTACACAGACCGATTATAATTTGTTTTCCTCATGCCAGATACTGTTCAGCCAACACTGAAAGGGCTGCAGCAGCAGTAGGCGTCACTCACCCTCATCCTTCACCGGCTGGAGCTCCGACACCGAGCCAGAGGAATCCTTCCGGCACAGCGATCGCTTGGTCTTGCCCGGGCCCTGTCCCGGCCGGCTCCTCTGACGCACCATGAAGCCCCCGATGCCTGGAGGATAGACGGACAGAACACACGGCTCAGAAACAAAACAGGAATACATTCAGCAAAGGAACATGTTTTAAATGAATTTGGTGCAAATTAAATGCCACCACAATACGAGATTAATTTAAATACTTCATTGCATTAAATCCAACTATTTTTCTAACATCTCTACATCTATCATACGGCTTTATATTATGCTGGCCCTTTCAGTAGTTTAATTAAAGAGACCCTGTGTGATGAGAGTTACTTTTTAATAGAGTGCTGACCGCTGCTTTCACTGTGAAAGCATCTCTATGAAATCCCCCCTTAAGAAACACTAGAGACGCACCCTAGGGAGAGAGAGAGAGGGAGTGAAAGGGAGAGCGAAAAAAAGCGTGAAAGAAAGAGTCGAGGGAGTGTAAGTAAGTAAGTAAGAGGGGGCGGGGATGTGAAAAAAAGAGTGAGTCAGGGAGAGAGCAAGAGAGAGAGAGAGAGAGAGAGAGAGAGAGAGAAGGGGGAGGGCGCAAGAGAGTGAGGGTGAGAGTGAGTGAGAGTGAGCGAGAGAGAGGAGAGACTTGAATAGAGAGACGGAGCGCGAGCGAGGGGGCCGGGAGATGGCTGCAATTGGCTGCGGCCGCAGCGCCGGGCACGTACTGCACCATTTTACGCTTCAGAGGAGCTGTCTCCTTCAATCAGGTGCCCCTACCCGGCCGGTACGGCTTCCTCTTCCTCTTCTTGCTGCTCTCCGCCCCCTTGGAGTCCTCCTCCATCGGCTCGCGCTCCAGGCTGGAGTCAGACTTGGCCTCGCAGTCGAGGAGCTCCGCCTCTGTGGAGGGGAAAACCGGGAGGGGGGGGGGAGAAGGGGGTGTCATTGATGATGAGTGACAGCTCTGGGGTCAGGGGGCGCGACCACCAATAGCATTAGCGACACGCCAAACGGGGTCAATTGAATTTCAACCATTTCCCCCTCGGCCGCGAGACATTAAGCCTGAATCCAATGAGGTTTTTCCAGTTTCATTTGTGCTCGTCTTCTAATGACTTCGCTTAGCGAGAAGGCTCTTTGGGCTATTTAACTTTGCCATTAGGTCTGAAAACCCTCCAAGAAAAATACAATCCTTATCAAAAAAAAAAAGAGCCCTGCAAATTCGAGCAGGGGTGATAAAATATCCTTGCACCCTTTTCGACCGAAAAAAATCCATGCTCCCTTTTATTTTCGTATCCTCCTGCCAGGAGTGTTCCTCTACCTCGGGTGTCCTCCATGTCCTCGTCGCGGGAGAGCTCCGACAGGGGGTCCACGGGGGTCTGCAGCACCGCCACGCTGTTCTGGTTGATGATCTTCAGCTTGAGTTTGGGCTTGGGCTTCCTGCGGCGGGACGCGGCGGCCGACAGGCTCTGCAGCTGGCAGAGCCCCGACTCCGTCAGACACACGCCGTCCTGGGTGTAGGTCCTCGCCAGGTCTGCCCGGCAGGAAGTACAGACGACCATCATCATCATCATCATCATCATCATCATCCTCAGCGTCGTCATCATAATCGACATGCAAATGATACTACTGTGATATGATACTATGATGATATGCCCTCAAAACCTGAGCAAGGAACAGGAAAGATGGCACCTAATGGCTTTTGTTTTGCTAATTCAAAGTAAAAGTTGCTTATTGATACACAATCCCCCAGAGGTAAAAGGTTTGGAATCAATATTGGATAGCTGTGCTAAAATGGTTCCTTCCCACTCTTGTGGGCGACATCGCTACGGCAAATCAGTACGATAAAAATCGGTCGCTGTAGGTATTTATGCGGCTGGCATTAGTGGTCTTACCCAGTTCTTTTGCCTTTGTCACAATCTGCGTCATCACTGCCGGCTCAATGCAGTCTCTGGCCTTGGCTGCCACTGCTGCAGCAGAGGAAACACAAAAGGCATTAAAACACCAAGATGGCAGAATATGAAAAAAAACATAAAAACATGACGCAACAATAATCGTTGGTATATTCAGAGACCTTGGTCAACCCTTCATCATTCATCACGCGCACACACAGACACATACATGCACGAGCACACACACAGCACGCACACACACACACACACACACAGAATCAATGCTGCACTCTCAAGATACCCTTTGTGGTCTTGAAAGCTCGGCACATTGTGCAGTCAAAACTGCTATCGGCGGCTTTCTCCACATCCTCCTCCGAGTGGAGACCCTGACAAGAGGCATGGAGCCATCTGTGGAGGAAGCAGAAGCCTTGGTTTAAATATGCCCAGGGGAGGTGGACGTGCGGACGTGTGGACGTGAGTTTTGTCTGTGTGCCGTGTTTTGTGTGGAAGTGTATGTGCATGCAGGTGTGTGTGCATATGTGTGTGTGCATGTGTGTGCATGTGTGTGAGTGTGTGTGTGCATGTGTGTGAGTGTGTGTGTGCATGTGTGTGCATGTGTGTGCATGTGTGTGCATGTGTTTTGGGTGGAAGTGAATGTGCATGCTTTTTATGTGTGTGCGTGCATGTGTGCGCATGGGCGTGTGCTTCTTTTTGCAAAAAGTGTGGGGACTGGTGAAGCGTCAAGCGGGGGGGGGGGGGGTGTGTGGGGGGGGGTTGGGGGTGTGGTGTGGGGGGTGGGGGGCCGCACCTGTCGCACTGGCGGCACTGTACTATGATGGCTCCCTCGCTGTAGTCCAGCAGGCAGATGGGGCACGCGGTCAGGCTGGCGCATGGGGCACACCGCGTGTAATTATTCTGCCATTCACAGCGCAGGCCGGGAGACGTGGCTCCACATTGGGTGCACGACACGCACCTGAGAGGGAGAGGGAGAGGGGGGTCAGACACAGGAAGACCAGGGGCACGTCTGGGGCGCGCCAGGATCAAGTGGGGAGGTGCTGACAGCACTGAGGCTCCTCTTAACAAGTTGTTTTCTTCTTTTTGTTTTTTTACTTGATTCAGGTTGTTGTTTTTTTTACGTGTGGTGCGTTAGGGGTTGTATAAAGTGGTTCAAAGCAGTGATTATAGATCTAAGGTGGATGATTTTCACCCTCTGTGTGGGAAAGCCTACGTCTGCCGCCATGTACAAGCACACACCCCACACGTGTCATTAATTCATAACAAAAAATGAAAATAATAAATAATTTTTAACTTTCAGATAAATAAGGTGATCCCATGGTGAGGAATAGCTGTTTGAAAATCGGTTGAGAAATGGCAATGGCTTGAATACGAGGTCTGATATTTTTCTTCAAAAGTCTCGGCCTAAATCCCATCAAAGTATTCCCGCCGTCTAGGCAGGCTCTTTTGAGAATCAATCTGCCGAAATATCCAAGGAGGAGGGGTGGATGAGGGGGTCAAAGAGCGAGCCAGAAAACACTCAGTACTTTAAGGAGCTTGAACTAACTGTAGATTACAAAATGTTATAATGCACATGATACAGCATGAGCATAAAAAAAAACAGCAACGAATGGAAAAAAACAAAAATTGGAGTATATAAACACACACAGAGCTACAGCCAGAGGAAAGCCACTGTGTTAGGACGGCCGTGGAAATTATGTTAATGAATTTCCCATTTCCTAGACACGCAGACAACGTGAACCGCCAGTGGCGTGTTCTCCGGGCATGGCTCACCACTTGCACTTCCAGCTGTCCTTGGGCACGTTCTGCAGCGGGGGGTCGAGGCAGTACGTGTGGTAGCTGATGTCGCAGTCGTCACAGAGCAGCAGGCGGCCGGGGTCCGTCGCCTGGCCGCACGCCTCGCACACGCTGCACTCCAGACACCGCCAGCCTTTGCTCAGCACCACCTTGGTGATCTGCGGGAGTCCACAAAAGCCCACGATGAGGACGAGGCCTGCCTAAAGGGGGGACTGGCAGCGGGCCACGGGTTGCGCGTCCTGGGAGGGAGCCGGCTTTACCTTGATGCCAACGCAGAAGGGATGGTAACACTGGCCGCACTGCGCACAGGCCAGCAGGCGACCCTCCGCGCCCAGCCCGAAACTCCCACACACCACGCACATGTCCTGAAATAGGAGCAGAGATGAAACGCTGCCGGGGAGACTGGGGAATGGGGAGAGCTGCAGAGATGCAACCTCTTGTAAGCCACATTGTGCCGATACAAAAGGCCAGCCTCTACGATTGTATGTGTTTTCTTTCTCCTTCTAACGCGCTCAGGTGACGTGGACATGCTGCTGGGAAATCCAGCAACATACCCACAATGCCAGCAGCCCTACTGGGGCTGGAATTGTATATCCGCGTAAGCGTTGATGGTTGTTTAAAGCCTCAAAACCACAAGATGAGGTTATATAAATGAACTAATTAAATTGACTGGGTGTTGACAGCACTGGGCATGACTATAATGACCTCCAAAATATGCTCTTCTCTTGCCTATCCCTGACTGATACAAGGAAATAAAGACAAATTTTATAGAGCAGCGCCTTCCAAAGAAAGAAAAAAAAAAAGGGACAAACCTGTTTTAATGTGAAACTGTCATTGCTAGAGAAAATGACGACGGTGTTATGCATGGCGTTCTCTTCTTCCTCCTTGACAGGGTACTGCGACTCCATCGCCGTGAGCTGAACGTTGAGGAGAATGTAGAGGTTACGGTAGTGCACCTTAACCTCTACAGATTAAGGTGCAGCAAGGGGGTTGCCCATCCAAAGTCAAAACAACTAAATCATCGAGAGAGACAACAGACAACTGGTTTGGCAGATTATAAAAAAAAAATAAAACAATGCTGGATAAAATTGTTGGCCAATTATTAATCAAAACAAATACAAAAACAAAAATAACCCGAGCCGCCTTTTTCATAAGGATGATGTAATCACAGGTCAACACCTCTCCCCGGCTGGCGGACGGGCCAACACAGTACAGCATGGCAAGAAGTGGGGTTAGTGGTGGGGTGGAGGCGTGTAGGAGGACGCTGTGAAACAGTTAGTGACACATACCCCGGGGTGGATGGAGGGACTAGCGCCGCTCTTGCCCCTGGCCCTACCGCGCCCCCCTCTACCCGACAGCCCCGCCCCCCTGGGCCTCCTCCTGCCTGGGAAGCCAGAGCCGCGGCCCTGCAGAGGTGAGACAAAGCAAACGTTACGCCACCGACTGCACCGCAGGCACCGGCTCGGAGGCACGCTGTGGAGACACACACACACACACACACACACACACACACACACACACACACACACACACACACACACACACACACACACACACACACACACACACACACACACACACACACACACACACACACACACACGCTTGTGAGCAGGCGCACACAAACGCACAAAAAACAGGCACAGCTGCAATATTAACCATGCGTGTGCAAACACATCCACACACAGCCACAGAAACACACACAAACACAATGCTTCAATGCTTGTTGGAACAAATGAAGGCCGCTTCATTTAGTACAAAAAATTAAATTCTACAGAGTGAAAGCTTTTTAGCAGGCCACAGCTCTATAGAGCTGCGACGCCTCTATCTCTCTCCGGAGCGAGATAAGACTCAAACAGCCCAGGAGGGAAAAAAACACAACACGTCTCAACTCCAGAGAGGTAATGTCACTCTTCCTGCTGGGCTCTCTGTCTGTGTGTGTCTGTGTGTGTGTGTGTGTGTGTGTGTGTGCGTGTGCGTGTGCGACAACTCTCAGGGAAAGCCAAGCATCCCTTGACGAGTCATTTGCATTCAGCCTTAAAGTGCTCAGCGAAAAAAATAATGCATTAGAGCAAAAACCAAAAGGGAGAAAAGCCTAAACCAAGTCGACGACGTCATTGGGGGTTGGGGGGGGGGGGGGGGGGTCAGTCTGCAGTGAACTTCTCCTGCTAATGAGGTGAGGAGCATGCAGCCGCCCCGCAGAGACTGGGACTAAACCGATCCCATCCACCGCCCTCCTGACATCCCCAGCCACCTGGGTGGTGACTGACATTCCTTGAAGGTACCTCCCCGGAAAAGGGGGAAAATAAAATAAATGCATGGCTTTCTGGAGCTGTCGGCGGAAGGCCTTGGAGTGCTTGCGCTCATCATTTCAGTTCCTACCTTGGCATCAGCAGGTTTTCCCCCCGGCAAGAGGCCCCTGCCTACTCGTGACTGTTTAAACCGAGCTCCCTCCCACCAATATCCCTTTTCACCACACACATTTGGCATTAATTCAATGACCACGCCTCCCTCTCCTCCTATGCCCTCCCCTCTCTCTCCGTCTCTGATGCTTTCACAGAACATGACATCATTGACATCAATTAACCCCCCTGACTCCACATCGATGACCGCGCGACCGCAGATCGCCATGGCAACAGATTGTTGCACACATCTCTGCCCCGAGTGCCTCCGTTTTTGCCCGCCGCGCGTCAACCTTCTACCCACTTGTCACCAGCATCCTCACCCAGGCGAGCGCTGACACCTACACTTATGTTGCGTAAACACACGGAGCACAGCCACAACAAACAGCACTGGTAACGAACAGACAGGCCAACATGGGAACTGTGCACGTACGCACGCGCACACACCTACCTACCTACCCTCACACACATAAACACACGTTAGTGGGGTGGATTAGTCAGTTACTGGTATACTCTGTGGGATGCAGCGTCCCAAAAAAAAAAATCTTCCACCAGAAGGACAGAAGTTGTAAAATTGCGGAGACTTTCAAACTGCCGTAGCCTCCTCCCGCCCATCAGTGATGCCCCTCTCCTCCCCGATGATGGCTGGGTTATGCGTCGGTGAGAGATGGCGATAGTAGTGTTGAAGTGTACCATGCAAATCATAACAGGGGTGCGCACACCACACAGGCCTAGGGCATCAACAGTGCGGCCGAGCCAGCCGAGCCGCCCTGGTTATTTACCACTCTGATGCTCCAGCCGGGGCTGCCTGGAGGCAGCCTGGTCTTTGGGAAGTCCCACCCCTCAGGCTGGTCTGGTGACCAGGGCGAGGGAGAGCTCACACTGCTATGGGGGCTCCATGCACCCTAAGGTAAGGATCGGTAGATGGGGGGAAGGAGGGTGACAGAGTAAGGCAGAGGAAGAGAGCGAGAGAGAGGAAGAGAGAAAGGGAAGAAAAGGGCGACAAAATGCAGCAACTTAAAAACAAAGCCGGCGAAGGAACCGAAACACACACACACACACACACACACACACACACACACACACACACACACACACACACACACACACACACACACACACACACACACACACACACACACACACACACACACACACACACACACACACAAACAAATGTTAGAGGGATGCGGTGAGTAGGGATGGGTCCCGAAACTGGGTCTGAACGTCTCCCGGGACCTCGTTGGAATAGTGAGTGTACGGTTTGACATTTTTCGGTATCGCTATCGATGCTGGATCTCTCGTCGTGGCGCGGGGGCGTGGTGTACACACAGAACGACACTTATCACGCTTGAGAGAACGACTTTCTAAAGTGTGCCTACATTTTACCCGGCTCGATGAAGATCCCAATTCCCGCTGCCACGAGTGGAATTCCCTTTGCTAGCAAGGGATGTAATACTGGCAACCCAGCAAAACGCATTGAGTACTAATCACAATATATATATGTGCTGCTTGCAAGTCTCTCCCGATCCCAACAATCGGTATAGGATAGGTTATATGAAATGATGATAATGAACAAGCGAATACATTTATGCTAGCCAGTGTGCCTAGTCAGTTTAGCTACGAATAACATCTGATGATAAACATCATTTATCATCCCCACGACGGGGTGATTTGAAGGGGTTTATCTAGCACAATATGTCCCCCCCCACCCCAACTCTGATTATGGGTGCCCACTCCGCCCAACTAATGCATGTGACTATTAAATAACACAATTTTAACAAATCCCTGGTTATTTACGTCCGTGGCTTGAGCGCATATGAATCGCAGTGGGCACATACGGCCCGGGGCAACGGTTCACTGTTTGAAGGAGGAATATCCTTCAAGGTTTGTTGTGCATACCTTTATTCCTTTGAAAGAATGTTTGTTCAGGTCATATCAATTCATTTTAAATGTCACTACTGTTGCAGCTAAATAAATAACACAAAATCTGTTTGTATTCAGTTTTAGTAACACTTAAAATAAGAGCACAGATAAATTACTGAACCGACAAGCAGCATCAATAAGAGTAGTAGTATCTATCAAATCCTATCGATACCTAGTGAGAACCCTTCAGGACCTAGCCCGCGACATTAAATGGGGATCAGTATACAGAAGGGGGTTAACTGTTTTTATTGCAGACAATCCGGTAGCTTAACCATGCACGTGGTCGGCAGAACACAGGCAAAACGGCGCGAGAGGAGTTATTGTTAGTCACAGAACGATGCTCAGTGCACCGTAATACAGCAGAGCAGAGAGGCAATGCAAACCTCTCGCCATGGCAACAAGGGAGGGAGGGGGGGAGGGATGACGTCAGCGTTACGTGATTCCAACAGACACATTTTGGAACTATTTGGGCTGAAAACAGAGAAGCTCGAACACACGTCCCCGGGCCTAGTCTAACAAATTAAGTATCGTCTTGTAATGTTTGTTTAACAGCGGATATATATCTAGGGAATGAGGGGGAAGAGAACTAATTTAGTCTTAACTCAGCAGAGTCATTCATAATATATATATAATAGCCACGGGTGTGATGCAAATAGCGGTTCGTAATCGTTCGAGGTGGCCTGCTCACCGTGCTTTACTGACAAAGCGTGCTAACAATCCGTTTTGGGGCCGGAATTATTTTATTCCAATGTGTTTTCTTACATAAACACACCATTTTTTATCAGGCCAGTAGAGCTTGTGAAAAAAAGAAGTCCATGATAATGGGAAGAGCTCTGTGAGAGCCGCTGCTCGCACTAGATGAAGCCATAACGTGTGATGTATGTATATTCAATGGGGACGTGGAGCAGAGAAGTACAATGATTGATGAGACGGCGCATGCGACTGAGCCGGGCTGTGCAGAAGATTTGAGGCAAGCAAGGTTCTTTTTTAGCTGTTTTTTTTTTTTTTCATACAAAAGAAGTGCAAATTCCTACGGGTGGAGGGGTGTGTGGGGGGGGGGGGAAGAAAAATCATATTTCCACTGGGCTCTGTGTGAATGCCGTTACCTGCTAGCCAAGTGGAATGCAGTGGCACACTAGGGTTAGGGGGAGGAAGGTTGACGGGGGGGCGGGGGGGAAATCAGTCAGCGCTTCAATCAAGGCACTGCACTAATGCAGTCCACTGCAAGCTGCAGCACGACTGCATTGCCCTGAGAACCCCCGCCAGCAGTTTCAAAACAACCTGTACCGAGAGAACCTCACCAACCTCCAAGCAGCCTAATCGCCTTGGAAACCAGCCAGAGCCCACTAATTTATGGTTCTCACCATAAAATACATATTTATATTAGCCTGTGGTCTCAGGGGATTTAACACAGAGACCGTAAATAAACCAGCAGCACGACCAGGGACCTAACACCAAGCATCTACCCTGCCTACCTCTGGGCCCTCCCAAGGACCTAACCCCCGGCCTCCACCCCCAAGTCCTGCGTACTTCCTATGGGCCTCCCATCTCCCATTGCCCCACAACCCAGAGTCCATCCTGCCTTCTCCCCTCTGCGCTTCCCAGGAACCAGACCCCAAGATGTTCCCCCACATTGCCTACCTGCTTCACTCTGGGTCTCCCGGGCGAGAACTTTCTCTTGGTGATTGCTGGCTTCCCCATGCCGATCTTGGGGGTGAACGGTATGAGGGTTGTTGTGGCGGTGGTGGGTTGAACGCTGCTATGGTCCCCCAGGGGAGGGAGGCCCTGGGTCTGCGGAGGCTCTCTGGGCGAGGTCCCCGAAGCCAGGGGAGAGGAGAGGGCAGGAGACGAGCCCATCTCGCCCAGCGGCTCCAGGGCTTTCTCTTCCGAAGACGGCCCCATGTTGGGGATGCTCTCCGGGGTGGTGTCCATCTCCTCCTCCTCCACCGCGCTCGAGCCCGGCGATCCGGAGGTCCCCACCGAGCTCTTGCGAGAACAGCTCTCTCGGTGAGGGTCCGTCTGAGTCCTGTCCGGAGCCGTGCCCCCCCGGGTCTCCTCCCCGACCGAAGGCTGCGACGGGGACACCTCCATGGGTTCGTCCGAGGCGTCCGGAGACCCGGGGGGACTTTGTTCTTTGGTGGGTGAGGTGATGGCCTTGTTATCCTTTGTGCTGGGTTGTACGGCGCCCTTCTCGGGGGAGCGTTCTGAGTTTGCTGGCTTGGTGGTGGTGGTGGGTGATGAGCTCTCCTGTGCAGGCGCCTCCTGGATGGGCAGCTGGGCCGGGAGAGAGTGGGGTTTTGGGCTTGTGGACCGCGGCGATGCAGGGCTGTCCGTGGACGAGGGTTCTGTCATGGGGGTCGCCGCTGCTGGATGTATTACTGGTGGGGATGAAACAAAATTCCAAATATGTTTATTGACGATCAAAATGTTGTCACAATTAAGATACATATTTCATTACATGGGGGGGGGGGGGTACTGTTTTTAGTGGAACAAACGTGAAGAGCTTACAGTGGAGCGAAACAACTGATTACTATGTAGCATGCTAATAAACTGTAAATAAATTAAAAGAAATACAGAAATAGCTTAATGGGACTACTGTACCCAACCATGCGCTCAATGAGCTCTACGTTTTTTGAATATAGAGAGGATATTTAATTGGGGCCTTGCAGCTGTTAAAATTGGAAGCAAATACGATGCACTGGGTTTGACAAAACACATTTGATAAACAACATTCCTGGTGGAGTGTGTTACAATTCAAGCTTAGGCCGTAAGGATCCTAAAACTGAATAGACAAAAATAAGAAATAAGGGTTAGATAACCCTGAACCTAAATATAAAAATAAATAAAAGGCGACATTTAATCTGAAAAGGGTTCTGATCAATTGCTTTGCTTGAAGCATGCATGTGTGAAGTATGCAGTAAGTAATGGGCTTTCAAAATAAAATGGTAAAATAACAAAAAGGCACATTGCATACTTATCCAAAGACATAATTTTTCTTGTGACATTTTTAAAGCCCCTGCTGCAGTTCAAAATTCCCTGCTGTAATACAAAAATTCAACAGTCTCTGCCAAGCATTCTGACCAACAACAGATTTGAACGATAATTTCCAAGCTCTGGTTAAAACGCCACTTGGCAATAGGGTCTGATTAGAGACTGCCATGCTCAAAAAAAGATTTATCTCTTTACTGCCCCGATCAATGAAATAAATTTACATGCAAAAGTTTACATTTAGCCCAACAACAAAACACCTTTTTTTTGTTGCATACATACATACGGGGTAAACCGGTTCACACACAACATGGAGAGCTTCGCTTACAGGAGCACATGGACACAAACAAAACAGTAGTACCTGCTTTATAACACAAAATAGTAAATTCAACAAAACTCCCAAAAGGAATGCATAGATCAGCAGCATATGGTAAAATTAAGTCACACAGCAGTGCCTTAAAAAGAAACAAACACTTAATAATAATTAGTCTCTCAACATGAACTCAAAGCGTGACGGGGCTTTTTGTCTCTGTATCTGCTGTAATTAAATAAGCAGTGAGGTTCTCTGTAGCTCTGATTGAAGTTCTCTGTAGCTCTGATTGAAGTTCTCTGTAGCTCTAGACATCCAGCTCCCTGCATTTAGGGCTAGAGGCTTTTCTGACATGTCAGGGGGGGGGGGGTGACCTTGAATGTTTAACGATTCACATCTTCGTCAGGAAGTCGTATGGTAATGTCAACTGAAAGCAACCCAGTTGAGTAACGTTGATAAATCTATATAAATCTATATACCGGTATGAATGAAACATTTTGCAAATATTTTATAGCAATGTCCCTTTTTTGATAGCAATGAAGGGACAATTTTATAGCAATGTCCCTTGATGTGTCTGATAGTAAGTTTGTTAAAATCTCCTTAATTATTTTTGCACTATCCATCATTTATTTTCAAGTCTGTGAGCCTGTGATTGGTGCGACAATATTACAGCATCATGTTGACATTATTATCTTATCTTCATCATTCTTTATGATGATCTTATTCTTATCATTAATATCACATCCCAAATCATATTGTTAATGTCGATAGGATTTCTTATGGAGCACGCAGCAATGTTTTGGTAAGCAAGCATATGGAGAACAGAGATAAAGGGTTTTTAAACCAGGTTTAAAAAAAAATGCACGCTTTGAAAATAACCTCTGTTTTGCAGTAAACGTGTCTTAAAAGTTTGGCAGCATTTCAAAACCATCAACGAATATCCCAAAAGATGTGTCAACAGCAGCCCTCATATCATACCACTCACGCCGGTGAAAAGGATTCTCTACTTCTGGGCTTGGTAGTGCATATTTGTTGTTGTTTGTTGCTAAATTGAACAGTGTTGCGAATGATTCTTCTAAGCAGATACATGTATTTTACTTTTTTCTTTTTTTTTCCTACAGTCTCTTGCATCGATTGCAGGTTTTGTATTTAAAATTTCCAATGCCACTCTTAGGAGCGCTGTGACAAAAAAAAGCCATCCCTGTTGCTACAGACATGTGTGGGGGCGGCGTTGGAGACTCACCTGTCTGGACCTCCGTGGGGTTTTCCTGGACGGGCGACTCGGGGGCCTGCGGCCCGGTGACACTGGCACCTGCTGCAGCATCTGGGAGGAGAGGAGGAGGAAGAGTCAACATGGGGAAGGGAACGTAATAGTGATGTAATACTAAAGTAAGATATATGGTATGGCTGGCCGAGGATACAGGAGACACCGATGTTCAGCGTTTACAATGAAATGGAAGAAAAGATCTTATTACTCATACGATACAAATATAATTCTAGAATATATTTGCATTAGATGTGCTTTGCACAGCTAATCTCCCACTAACCAAAACTAAATTCAAATTGCTTTACAAGTGACCAAGAAAGCCAAAAAATTCCATAGAATTGAGTTTGTTCATAATTTCTAGCCCTCAAAGCATGTGTGCCAAAGGTCTGTTCATAAAGAAGGCTCAATGCCTAATCAGAGTATTTCCTGCCCTGAAAAGGCTTAGGCCATGAAAAGCTTTTTCCAACATGCCTCAGCTTTCTAGGAGAAATATCATTCACAAGATAAAATCATTTATTGTTGAATTCGGTCATCCCACCAGCAGGTACCGCTAGACTGACAGTAAGTTATATATGACGAGGAAAAAGGGATTATCCGACAAAAATTATTGTATCGCATAAACATTTATGTAAGCCTCCAACTATTTTTATCTGGATCAAAGTCTGGCTGATCAAAGTCATAGTGTAGAAAAACGAATACAGGCAGTTGTGAACTTTGTACGTGATTATAAGTTTAAGTTGTATTGTTTCCCACTATCATACACATCCAATAGCCTTAAATTTACCAGTATTTTATCTTAGGCAGCAATTAAATTCATAAACGGAGAACAGTAATCAGGATTTGGCGGTGAAACACTTGGAGGATTGGAATGCCATTTTAGTCAATATTAAATAAATATGGATATGAAATAAATAAATGAGGCAATAAAAATGCAAATAAATATATAAATACACATTTATTTTTCACGCTTTTCAAAAGGACTATGGCTACTTATTTCAGGGTAGTATTTCATCATTCCACATTTATTTCAGGGAACTTTAATTTTAAAATGTCACATTTATTTAATTAATACCAAATCTATTTCATAATGCTATAATTCCATCTGGTATATTGAAATGAGTGGGCGTGGTTATCTCAACAGCAATGACTCACAGGACATACAGCAGCACTGAATATACGAGGAGCCTTGAAATGCCTGGCAGATGGAAGGACATTACTTGCACAGGGCCTATGAAAATAACATGGGACAAACTGTTGTACGGACAGAATGGGCGACATCGAGGACTCAGAGAAACCCTGGTATTCTAAGCAGCAACATGGTTTATCAGCAGATAATATTCTGCTTGGTGTTGAAGTTTTTTAAATAATCAGGCGGATAGAATTTTTGAAGATATGGACATGGATGAGCAAATCTTCAATTATCTGAGCCTGACTTTACACAGGTCATAAAATAGCATTAATTGTCAAACCAATACAAAAAATTACGCCCTAGTAACGAGTAAACTTAAAAACAAATTATTGAAATAAGTAAAATTAAAAAAAAGTGGTACTTAATATATACGCACTTAATGTATGCACATATTGTATGTTGTATGTCCTGACACTTAGAAATAGTACTTAGCATTGTGTAGCATCTTATCCTAGCTATCTTGTTGTATAAGGGGAAGGGGTTTACCGAGCAACTTGTTTCTATGAACATCCTTACTGTACCGACAGCAAGTTAGGAAAGTTAGGAAACCAATAATAGATACTCCCGCCTAAAGAGTATTTAAGTATCTTAGTTTGTGAGTCATGAGGTCTGGATTTGTGGATCAAGGACATCATGATTGATCATAAATATAAAATACTAATGAACTTTCCTGAATATCAATATAAATGTAATATAAATGTACAGCGATGCAGATCGTGTTGATGGATGACAGTAAAGCCGGATCAACCACAGTAGTGGTCTCGCAAACCCTATCAATGTCATTGGTCGGGTGTAAGATGGTTTGCTTATGCTATTTTAGCCAACCTACTCAGAAACAACCAACCTGCTCAGAAACAGACTAGTATTCAATATAATTGATGCAAAGCCAACCATAGAGCAGCTCCTGGATAGTGGTCACCAAAGAGTGACACAAAATAATGAACTACACTTGGTGTTAATCTCACTCTGTTCTCCCTCTTCCTCCTCTCAACATGTGGTGATTTAATCAAACCCACTGCAAAGCCACGGTGCTCCGCTGGTATGAATAGCACTAGTCATTCCTGGCTACACACACAGTACAGATAGCCCAGTCTTAACGAGCCTTCCACCATTTCAAGCCACAAGTTCCCATGTCACCCTGATCCTAACGCGAGCATGCACCTGCTAAGCATCGTTGCCAGGGAATGGGGGGTAACCATGGCAACCGGCATCCCAGGGTCTTGCATACTTTGGGGGTGGGGGGGCCGGGGGATGGGAGAGAGGGGAGGGGAGACGGCTTCAAGGGGGTGTGGGGGGGCCGCGACTGGAGCGGCATCGCAGGTGCACATCCGGCACCGATGCCAGAAAGTCAATAAGGCGATTGGTCTTTCGAAACCACCACCTCCAGCCATTGACCGAGGGGAGCACACACGTGCCCCGCTCATTCACATAGACCCCCCTCCGCCGGCTCCAGCTTCCTATATGGGCCCCTGAATGGGGCCGATGGTAAAGATAAACACAGGGCTCCAGTTAACGCGGCTAAGGACAAGTGTCAGGTCTAATTTGCTCGCCCGGGACGGATCTCACAGCGTCTTGCCGGTTGAGTCATGTTAAGCCCGCTGTTGGGATCCGTGAATGGGGGAGGAGGATCCTGGCAGGTGACGATGGCTCTGGTTAATGACTGTAATTACATTATGCAGGCGGGCGGTCAGTGTCAGCAAGCGCCGCACTGGCAGAGCCAAGGCAACAATATCAGGTCTGTTACAAGTCAGGGAACAAGAAGCAGCGCTTATAAATAACCAATTGGACGGACCGGACTAATGAAACGATGGCCAAATGAAGACGTTAAAATGGGCTTGCTTTGCTGATATTGGTGAGGATTGTGTTCAAAATCAAACACTGATGAAACAGAAGGCGTTTCTTTCTCAGGTGATGGGAGGCACGGTGTGTGTGCGCTTTGTGTCAAGATTTTAACAATGCAAAATAAGGGTTGTGTTGCAAAGAAAGACACATTTGGGAAAATCCAAACACAAATAATGAATGTGCTGTTAATTTAACCCTCCACCCCCCACCCCCCCTCCTCCCCCTGCCGTGCATGCCCCCGCTGCGCCGGTGGGTTGCCTTAGCGATGCAGCCCACCCTGTCAAGACACTGAGTGATGTGAGGGGTGGAAAAACAACAACCGTTATTTACAACCCCAGCGGAGACAGCATAGCCTTGTGTCTGTTAATATCCAAGACCGGTTCAGGGCCACGGTAAAAGGAAAACAACAACCTAGTCAACACACACACACACACACACACACACACACACACACACACACACACACACACACACACACACACACACACACACACACACACACACACACACACACACACACACACACACACACACACACACACACGGCAGATCCTGGAAGGCCTCGCAGACGCCAACGGAAGGTGAGCCGAGCTCACAGTTGATCCAGCAATGCTGCCGCACGGGAAGATCTGATGTCGCCTCACCGAGCACCGACTGCTCTAGTTAGCCGACGGGAATGCGCCGTCTAGACGCAAGGAGCGGATGGCATGAGCTACGCTACACCCCCCCCCCCCCCCCCCCCCCCCCGCGTCCCCAAGCCAAACATATCATTCCCCTTCCACACAGTGCTGTGACCAGCCAAACAGCCGGAGAACTGAGTCACTGCTGAGCTTCTGGGGAAAAAATATAGAATAAAGTACTGTGTTCACATCGAGGTGGGTAACCTGCAGCGCAAGTAGGTCACGGTGTCCGTGGAAACCGGCATTGTAAAGGGATGTGCCGGTGCAGAGCGGAGCCGTAGCGGCGCATACGTTTGTGTTGAGCCATTTGGGATTGTTGACTGAACAATTACAGCATTGCCTTTGTACTACCAATCAAGGCATCCTCCGAGGTTGTGCTGACAAAACAACGACAACATTCACAGTCGGTATACAGAAGGAATGCCTTTAGTGCAAATTAAGATGTCAGAATATTTGTTTAATTTGGATGCATGCAGCTAGTGGTGTCTCAGCTGTAGCGTAAAACTAGCAACATTATCCGAAGCAAATGTACAGTTGCAGTGCAAACTACTGGACTGATAAACAGATGGGCTTTTCCGGCATGGTATGCAGTCCGGCACACATACACACATACTTTTTTTTTTACAATGGTGCAAAAGAGAATGAAGAGGTAGGACTGCCAACCTCTGCATGAGGAAATGCATAGAGAATAAGAAATTTTCTTTGGCGGTACTGCATGGACTAGTGTAACTTCTCCACAACAATCCACAAAAGTAAAGTAAGAAAAGTGTTCACGCAGGTTAAACAGAGGACATCAATCGGGATTGCGAAGACAGGCAGGCAACCACTACCTCTTCTGGTGAGGGTGGGGGGGAGAAACCAAGAGCTTTTTTAATTTTCAAAGCCAAGAGATACAAAGTCAGAGGAATGGCTTTAATCTAGCGCTAGCCCAACACCATCTGGTTATTGGTGAGGCCTCAGGAAGGCGTAATTAATGCCTGCAACTCTGATGTGAGACACCGCTGAGAAATAGGTAACAGGAGCCAGAGGGAGTGCTCGTCTGTGGTCTCCGTCCAAAACTACCGCCACACAAAACAAAGATAAATACAAAAAAAAAAACGTTCTGTGACACTCCTCGACCTGGGATTGCCTGGCAGGTAATCAAACGCACCAACACAAACGCACACCGACGCACCACAACACTGGCTAGACGTGCACCAAATCCGTGTCTACAGAGTCTCGACAATCCAAACCACAAAGCATGTGTGCCTCTGTGTGTTTTTAGATTATCCCAGAAGAGGTGCTGCATTGAATCCATAGTATCCAGCAGTACAAGTAACCTAGCAATACGAGTTCAACGGGTAATGAGTCACACAAACCTGCCAGAGTACTCAAATGTACCAGTGAAAAATGACACATGCCCAAGCAGGAAAATGGAGATTTCTAGTAAACAAAACACACTCCCATGCATGGCAACGAGATACCGTTCCAGATCTCTGCGTCACGTGGATCTACCCCAGCCGAGCGATGACTCACCAGGCGTCGTGGCGTCCGACGGCGGCCGTTCCTCCTGGACGGCGGCCTGGACAGGCTCTGGATCTGAGTGCGACGGGAGCGAGAGTAATTCCGGTTCGGGGTCATTGTGCATGTCCGGAGGCGGCGGCGGCGGCGGCGAGGGCGCGGCGCCCGACGGGAGGTCCGTGTGCTTGTGAGCTGGGTGAGGGCCGGTCTCAGAGTTTATGTGCGTTGAGGCGGGCTGCGGGCTGAGCTGCGGGCCGGCGTCCATGTCTGCAGCGGGAGACCTGCAGCTGGAGCAGACGTAGTCCTCCCTGTGGTGGACGTCTGCTTGGCCTGAGTTCTGACGCTCACACTCCAGGTGTAGCCATCTGAGGAGAGGGGAGGAGGGGCTTAGTGGAGGCGAGGTGGGAGTTTTAATGCAAATGCACCGCCGGGGACAAAGCCTTTGGAAGACCATCTTTCACTGTATTTGTACCGCGACCCACACACACACACGCCCACCAGGTGTACCATCAATACCCTCATGAGAATCGATGAAACTTCTCGGTGCTTCTGGGTGGGACTAGTATACAGAGTGGATGCGTTAAATATGAAAACTTTAAGTAACAGGATTTTTTTTTTGTGACTCTCATTACCTTTTACAGAGGTGACATGAAAGCAGGTCTTTGTGGTGCTCCGGGTCCAGGACGCAGGCGCACAGCGGGCAGCACAGGTTGGGGTCCTGATGCTGCACACAGTTCTCACACAGCAGGCTGGTGTGGTGCCACTGGCTGCTGGTCCGCGTTCCACACTGCACACACACCCTGCAGTTCTGCAGGGGGGAGGAGAAGAAAAGCATGACATCATCACCTCACTCACACTGACCCAGCCAGAGACATTCAGGGACCGCGGACTCTAAACAGGCTATTATCTAATAATACATCATAAGGATGCAATATTAATGACAAAAACAATAATAATCATGATATGTATTATAAGAAGAAGTAGTGGAAGCCTAAGAGGTGTTACGCAGTCTGAGAAGTGTTATGCATCCCCAAGGTGGCTGTTGTTCTGTTCAAAACGTGCGAGTACGGTAGAGTCAGCATTGTGGCCCGGCACAGCTGACAGAAGGCTGAGAGCAGCAGCTAATCAGCAGCTGGCTCCCTATAGCCGGAGAGCTGCTCAAGAAACACAATGGGAAAAAAAAGAAAAGACAGAAACACCAGCCAGCCAGAGTTGAGGGTTTTAACACTAAATCACCCTGGAAATAATTCCAGGCAGAACGCGAACACGTGCAAGTCATTAAGATTTCAAAACAGAAGGCCGGGAGTGGCTTATCGCGAGTGGCTATCACTAGTTTATCCCGCCCCCCACACTGGCCGCATCTGTCACAGTGACATTAACAGCCGTTTCCTCGTGCCCGGGGTCAACTTTAATAGCTCTGATTAAACCGTACTGCAGACGTGCATCAGGACCCCGCACGCTCGGCGGCTCCACCCATAGACACTGTAAACAAAACAGATAAGACATCTGACAAGCCGGCCGGCCGGCTGGCTGGCTGACTGACTGGGGGCGTGCGAGAGAGCGAGAGCGCTGAAATTGGAGCGATGAGTCATGTTTTTCTCTCTCATTCATTTCCCGAGTCATGGAGACGGCTGCCTTGTGAACGTGGCTGCCTGCAGGGTAAGGATGGGATGGGATGTGGGGATGTTGTGTGCTGGGGACGGGGCACGCTTGACGGAGAGGAAAGAGGAAGGAGGAAGAAGAGGGGAGCCGGTTTCGCACAGCAGAAAAGGGGAGTGCAGAGAAACGAGTACGCCCATCCCCCACCACCACTATCAGCAGCCCGCCCCCTCGCCCCTCCAGCACTGAGTCAAACAGAGACGTGTGGTGGTGGTGATATGTTCCACCACACCACCTGGTGCCTCGACTGCACGAGAGCGTCCGCGGCTCTGTGGGTCCGACCTGGCTGCTATTGCTACATTTACCAGCCCCCCCCCCCCCCCCACCGTGGTGCCGGGGCGGGCCGAATGCACTGCCAGAGGGAGAGCGGAAGGGCGGGTTGCAGTGGTGGAGAGACGTGCGCACACACACACACACACACACACACGCGCGCACGCGCGCGCGCACACGCACCCCCCCCCCCCCAATATCTTCACCTTCACACCCAACACAAAGACACGTGCGCAGGCGCACGTGCAGTATTATCTGGTTCATCGGCAGCCTTTAAAAGATATGCCAGGGTGAGTCACTTCTTAACCACAGGAAGCGTTCCAGTGATCAACTGTTAAAAGGTCATAGTCGCATTGGCAATGGCTCTGTGACAGGCCTAAGAAAAGGTGGGTCTAATGAAGCATGTTTTTTTTTTTTTACTACATTTTTACTGGGTTGTCTTAAAAAAAACAAATCATAAAAGAAAACGGTAAATGGATCAGTAAGTCTAGAGAAAAAACTAAACAGGAAACGTAATCAAACACATTCCAGTATGGTACCTTGCATCTCCAGCCGTTGGTAGGAAGAGAATCCATGGCAGGTTGTAGGCAGAAGGTGTGGTAGCCTTTGTCACACATGTCACACACCAACATCTTGGTGTCCTCCCCTGGATTCCTGTACACAGAGCCAGAGACAACTAATGAGTGCTTCCCATCTTCCCCCTACTCTGGTACACCCAACAGTACACACAACACAGTCAAATACCGATTTTGCTTAAAGAGTGCAGTGTGAAAAAAATTCTAATCTTTGTGTCAGCTAGTAAGTTAGGAATAGTAAGCAGTGAATTCTGCAAAATAATAACCAAAACACAAATTCAAGGCTTATTCAACAGCATCATGGTGGAATCCAGATTCATGCATTATTGATGGCCATAATTTGCTAGAGGAAAATGCATGTTTACAGTGGGCAGTCATGATGTAAATAACCAGCAAAACCAATTATTTTACAGTGTGACATCATTTGGTATGATCTCAACCCCTTCATTACATTCTTAGCCAATGGCAATTCATGCAATTTGTCAGAATATCAATGACAGGGCCTGAATTTCAGGGCAGGATTTGTGCATCATTTAATCGATTCCGGCAAATCTACCAAATACGATGCGGGACGTGTGAATAAAGTGTTTCAGTGTATAGAACAAATACGGAACCATTCCACTTGTTCAACGTCTAGCCATTCAAAATGCACTACCGAGTACCAACGGGGAGAGTCATTTGCCGCAGTAATCCCTGCCCACAAAGTGCATTAAAGCGATCTAAAGCGGGGAGCGGAAGGCTTACTCAGCGGTCCAAGTCGCCCGGGTCTAGCAGAGTTACCTGCTGGAACCCGGGTAGCGCACTGTTGTTTCAGTGTTTGTGTTTGGCTTCTATCTCTTGGAAGAGCTAGGCCTTAACGGTTACCGTAGTTTGAGCTAAGTGTTTTTGTTGTGGTGTGTGTGCAAGGTTTCGACTCAACCTATCGTTCTCCTGAGACCTTGCTCGCACACCGCAACAGTAGCACACATTAGTAGACAGCTAATTGCCCTCACTGTATATGGCTTAAGTTCCACGCACTTCTTGTCCTACGAATGCTTGCATTCTGTGATCTTAGCGGAGGTTGATTTACCGCAGGGCCTGTCTGCGTGTGTGCACAACCCTCCACATCTCCCCTCTCTGTGAGGATAGAGTGCCAGTAGAGCATCCTGGATGTTCTTATCCACATGCGACTGTTTCAATGAGCCTTTATTAAAATAAAAATTATATATATACACATTTTTTTATTTCTAAAAAAATTAAAAAAGGAGGGTCTTGAAAAAAGGAGGGTCGTCTCATATTCGGGTCAATAGGGTAATTATTATTTCCTCTTACCCATGGATAATAGCCTATAAAGGCCAAATTCATGATGTAGGTTATATTAGAATGTGCTGTAGGCTAGATCTTTAGCCTCACTATATGGTCTAAGAGCCATCATTTCAGTATATTTTGTCAGAAATAGCAACGTCATCTGTCTGGTATTAGTTTGTGACATGTAATAATATCTGTTACTAATTTCAGACAAGTTTATCTCTTAGATTGCTCCCCAATAATTCTGACGAATGAGGGCATCTCTTCTCTGATTGGTTAGAGAGGTATGCTGTCATGTGCTATTATAATGCATATTAGTATTATTTGACTGCAAGAAAAACATTGTGGAAAACCCTGTGCAGACTGGTTTCAATTATGTGAACTTGAACTGGCAAAAAAAGTAAATCTAACGTTACATCACCTGACGTGAAACCTGATTAGAGAAAACACTGGAACCCAAAGGGCTAACGTTAATGCAGACAGTGCCAGTGATGTCAACGTTAACCCTCAGGTTTCTCAGACAGGTGAAAGTAACGTTACTCAGCAGGCCAAAGACAAGATTCAGGCTAACTGGCACAGAATACATCCATGGCTCGAATATAACAGTGAAATGAGCTCCTTGATTTATATAATTAACACTAGTATCTCCCAGCCCTCCCCAAAGTGAAATCACCCCTATGGGAAGAATTCCTTTTGCCTTCGAAAAAGGAATTTCATCAATGAGTCATAAAATTACAGTTATCTAAACAAAGGACCAAAAGGCTGCATTAAGGGATGAACCACCAATACACTATAATCTAATTTTCAGCAACATTATAAACCAATACAAATTAAATAATCAGAAAATACAGAAACATAAGTGCCGTGCACAAGGCTGATGTAATCAGGTAAGTAAACATGCAATTACAACCTCAAGCAAACGAGCGATTCCTTCACTCTGCAAGCATGCAAATTCTGAGCAAATGAATGAATTAACACTTAAATGATGAACGTGACCGACGTATCAAATCTCGCAATGCCTATTTGGCCTTGTAGTTTCTACAAGGCTAATGTGTGCTAGCAGGCAAACTGAAGGCAGTGTTGCCAGCACTACCCACACGCTACACACATAAGGTCAAGAGTTAAAGCACCGGGCTCCGGGCTGCAACAGTTACTCTGCTCACTGCCCACAGAGGGGTAAACAAACCAGCGTGGCTACACTGTGCCTGGGAGAAAATTAGCAATATGAAAATAAAAGAAAGAAAAGAAATTTGTTGCGGTGGAGCTGCCGGAGAAGGGCTATGACTCTTGGAGCAGTAGAGCAGTGGGAGGCGAGGGTGGGGGCAAAGGTCACCAAAAGTGGGCGTCACCCTTTGGGAATGACTCACTTGCACGTCTGGCAGACTTTGCATTCGGGGCACTGCCAGCCTGCCCTCCTCAACGGGGTCACGGCCATATCCAGGCACATCCCGTGGTAGTGCAGGCCGCAGCTGGTGCAGAAGAGCTGGTCCTGGAGGTCCCCGGGGCTGTCGCACAACACGCAGTTCACCTCGTCTGCAACTACGCACATGGACAGAGAGAGAGACACAGAGTGAGAGAGGGACAGAGACAGAGAGAGAGTGAGAGTGAGTGAGAGACAGAGGGACAGAGAGAGAGAGAGAAAGAGTGAGAGACAGAAAGGGACAGAGACAGAGTGAGAGTGAGAGACAGAGGGACAGAGAGAGAGAAAGAGTGAGAGACAGAAAGGGACAGAGACAGTAAGAGAGAGAGAGTGAGAGACAGAGGGAGAGAGATGGAGAGAGAAAGAGGGAGAAAGAGAGGGGAGAGAAAGAGAAAGCGAGGGGAGAGAGAGAGAAAGAGTGTGGTGAGAAAGAGGGGAGAGAAAGAAAGAGGGCAAAGAAAGCGAGGGGAGAGAGAGAGAGTGAAAGCGAAAGAGAGGTATTTTACATGCAGGCACTAGGGAGCATAAGGCAGTGATGACACACGCTTAAAAGCAAGATGAAGATCTAACTTCAGCGCTTTCCTAGTTTGGCTCCTTACATCTGTGGATGGCCAGTTGGACGTGGTCCGGACAGAGGAGGGACAGACTCCTGATGTCCTGATGGGTCCCAGCTGCCCCGGCACAGGGGTAATGGTAGAGTTGAGCACATCCTTCCGCACTGCACTTTATGGATGCTCCAAGGCGCTTACAGTATGCACAGTGCTGGTGAAGAGAGGCGGGAGGACGTTTCACATTTGGCTCATATGAATGACATTCACAAATATACACTTGGACACTGGACATAACCAATCAAACTCGCACAACAGTGGTAAATAAAAACCTTGAAGAGGGCGGAGGCTTCGCTGATATTTCATGGTCTGCTTTTTAGCTCCTAGTGAGTCCAGTTATCCCTCCCCACCGGCAAAAGACAACACATTTAGCGGCTCCAGCTCTAGCTACCGTTCCTCTTTAGCCTCCCTTGGTGGTACAAGTGTAGGCTAACAGCCACTCCGGAGAAGGAGTGCTGATGCGTTTACAGGGCTGCAGGGGAGGCGTAGTGGGGAGCAGGGGGTGCAAACACAATCAAGGGAGCCGGGGGCTACGCCTCCGCCAGCGGTGGCAGCCAAGCTGCCGCGAGGGCTCCGCGCCATTGAGTGGCGTGACCTTTTCCATTTTATAGCTTTTTTTTTTTTTTTCCCATTTTTACAGAGAGATCCGACCTTTACCAAGATGCTTTGATCCGTCCAAACCCCACTCTGCCTGCCTGCCGCAGACACCCTATCCCCGCTGTCCCTGGCACATTACTGACGGTGTTATCACTCATTAGTCCATGGAGCGTGGCACTCACGTCGTCCCTCCCGCACCGGCTCACCTTTGTGCTCCCTGAGTCAATGGCTCTGTCCACGTTCTGCAGAGATTGTCCCTCGCCCTGGCAAACTCCCTCCGACCACAACACGCAGCTCTGGTGGGCCCAGCACTGCCCTGTGGTGCCAAGACGGGAGAATAGGGAGAATGTAAGAGAGGGAGGGGGGGTCAACATTATTGGAGCCATCCCTAGAAAACAAACCTCAACACCAGTTGATCAATGACCAGGTGTTTACAGTTCAGGGGAGGGGGGTTGGGGGAGAGAGAGCTCTCGTACCCGACGCAAAAAGAGATCGGACATCCGGGTCTCGGGGGAAGCCGACGTGAGCCAGCTCGTCCCAGAAGCGGCTGGCTGGGTCTGTTCCTTCAACGTGCCGCTCGGATCCACTGAAACAAGGAGCAGAGATGGAGCCGGGTCAATACGGGTAGAGTGCGTTCAAGTTAACTATGACACAAAACACAGTGGTTTGAAAGAGTAAGAGTTACACAAATCGATTAAAAAGGGGCTATCGTGTGCATACGAGATGCAAGAAATACCTCACCATTACAAAATGATTCCAAGCGAGCTCCCAAGTAAAGTGATTTGAGGAGTGGATTCTTTGGTTTATTTTCACACCAATGATAGTTTCTACTAATTTCCACGTCTACGGTCAGTTTGAATCTGTGTTCAAAACAGTCCATTTGTGTTTCGCCCACACCAGAGCTTGGCTGGTCACCCAGATTGTTAAGCGCTGGTTACACTTCTACAACTGCGTAATGCACTATCCAACTGCGTAACCACGGAGACCCCTCAAGCCCTCATAGTTCTCCATCGTGGTGCCGGATACGCAATGCAAGCGCTGCAGGCGCTGCCAGTGTTTACGTTGTGATAGTAGTCAAGCCGGAAAAGTAATTCTGGAAATGATGTTTTTAGAGGACCAATCGCAGCCCTTGCCGTCTCCGTTGTCGCTTGACGGTCACTTAAAAAATATTTCATGCAGCCGGAGACGACGGAGAGGCTCTCCGGCGACGTAGAGGGCTCTCCGTAACCGACGTACAGCACTTTACGCAGGAGTAAAAATTAGGCTTTACCTGCTTTTTACTCCCAGTATATAACGGTCTGTATATATATCATTTAAATTCAATCCAGTTGAATTGCATTTACGTCAAACGTCTATTGTTTAGGGCAGGGCACTTTGTAATTTGCCGATTGTGTAGGAATATTAGCGATAGCGCTATAGAGTAGTTCCCATCGGCTTCCCCTGCTTCCTGGCCCTGTACATATTTTTAATACAGCACCAGTATGCTGCTTCACATTTCCCTTTCAGTGATGATGTCCTGATGTTCCTAGCGGGCAGATATTATTGTAAAACTTGTCAAATGCATGGGAGAATTCCCCTACCCGGGCGAGTTAATAAACATTGGCTAAACAACCTATTTTGTACAGCCTCTCCACAACATTTGCATGACGCAACGGTGAAGGCGTTTCACTATTTAATGATCTCTCCTGCTCCAAAAAGGTTGCCAAAATACATATCAGCATAATATATCTATAATATATATATAAAGATTTTATGTTACAATATTTTTGCAATCTCTTAATTAGCTTGACGAGTACTCATTTACTTGATTACACCCCTAACAGACAGCAGCATTATTTCCACACAAAGATGAGAGGATGAAGACAGAAGGAATGAGCAGAGGGAAAGGCTGGAGAGCAGAGAAAGAGCTACAGGGTGGAGGGGGAAAAGGAGGAGGAGGAGGAGGAAGAGGAGGAGGGACCCGTTGTATCTGGCGTGCATACAAGAGGTTGGCTGTTCGGTCTCATGAAATCTGTTGAAAAGGAAGTGGTTCTCCGAGTCCCTGGCCTGAACTGCTGAGCTACAGAGCATGCAGAAGATGTGGAGGCGGTGGGGGGGATTAGCATAATAATAAAAAAGGGCCCCAGTCTAGTCAACAAACCAAACCACCAAAACCAAGAAACTGGGGTGTCTGGGAGGATGGTGGTAGTGTTGCAAGACATAGCCCCTGGTGTAGTCAGAGGTACCCCCCCGCCCCCTCCTCCCACCTCTATATTACCCATCACTCAATACCTTTCACTGAATCAAAACAATTGCCTCGACGACAGAACCCCTGCCCACGCCCTCAAACCCCGTTTTTTCCTTTTGACCAATCGCTAAGCGGCATTTTTAATGGGCTGGTTCTGGTCAAGCCAGTCCAAAGGCCCCGACACAACAACACAATCTATGGTTGGCTTGTCAGGCTGCCACGGCCGCGCTGCTCTCTGCTGTGCATTACGTCACCGGGGCCCAGGGGAGCTGCTCTGTTGGTTCCAAAGAAGCGAAACAAATTAGGCAGCTGTCCAGGGGAGTCCAGGGAGGGTCCTTTGTTGGCACCGTGTGCATGTTCACGCATGTACACACACACACACACACACACACACACACACACACACACACACACACACACACACACACACACACACACACACACACACACACACACACACACACACACACACACACACACACTGACTGTTGCGGCCTGGCAGCCACGGTGGACACAAGATCCCCAATTTAGACCCCAAGTGCGATGCGCGTGAATGGGATCCGCCAACTCAAGGCAACCTTCAAGCCTGTATGTCGGCTATGCCTACATTCTACGTTAAAACGATGCACAACAGCCAGGAAACAGCATATAACATACAAAAAACAACGATGGGGTCCGTGGGCTATAGTACCTCAGCTCTAACCTGAGACACTTTCAATTCATTTAAATCTCCCGACCCCGACCCCGCTAACCAATCCCCAGGCACTGTCCAGCCCACGCGGTGAGCAGGGCCGGGGTCATCCCGGTGAGGCCGCCGGCGTCTCTGATTTCACCAGCCTCATTACGTGACTACAGGGGTACCCCTATCACAGGTGACTGCACCGGCCCGGGCTGCAGGTGGCGGGCGGCCAGAGGACCTTGGTGACGCTGTGTGCGTTCCGCCGGGCCTCCACTTACTTCAGCTTGTTCCTCTGTCCTGAGGTGGCCTGGGGAGCCGCGCTCGGGTGAGTACTGTGGTCGTGTTCGCTGCCGTCCCCCGCAGAGCTTTCCGCTCCTCCTCCTCCTTCTCCTTCTCCGCCTCCTACTTCACCTCCTCCTCCTCCTCCTCCTCCTTCTCCGTCTCTGCGGCTGTGGTGGGGAACGGAGAGCTCGGGCGTCACGCTGAACACTCGCAGATCCCCCTGACCCAGAAGGCTGCGGCCGCCACAGCAACAGAAGGCACAGAGACGTTCGCTGAAGCAGACGAGGGAGAAAGAGAGCGAGCGACGGAGAGGTGGAGAGAGAGAGAGAGAGAGAGAAAGAGAGACAGAAGGGCGTGTTGAATAATACATAACCACTGTGACTTGTTACAGTGCCGTGCATGTCACCACAAATTAAGGCCTCCTCCTCCTCAGCGCGTTCGGATTGGCTGAGCGGCCGTACATGTATACATAATGCCCTGCGCTTGCATTTGAAACGGAGCACAGAGCGCTGTGTGTGCTGCTATGCGGCTATCCACTTTCTCTCCCCCCCCCCCCTGCCAAATTCCGCGTGGTAAACAAGGCAAGCCGGGCGCGTCAATCAGCCGGCTGGTCCGATAGCGTTTACTCTGAAGTGGGCAGGTGCGCGCGGGCGCGGCGGAGAGAAAGGCCGGAGCACGGAGGACATAAAGCAGGCAGTAAATATTTAGCAGCTTTCTAAGGGAAGAGATGGCCCTGTTAATAAGATCCCTGGAGATGCTGCCAGCCAGCGTTCCATCAGCACCCTCGATCGGGCCGTCAGGCCACCAGATTGATTACAACCTTTAACAGAGTGGCATCTGGGAAGCCAGCGCCGCCATTGTCTGACGACCGGCCCGGGTCATGCTTATGCATACAATTCTTAGATACAACTGTCGGGTGTCCAATGTACAATGTACGATGAGCTATGGCGCCGTTTCGGGCTGGTGCCCCTTGTGCATGCCTGGACTAAAGCGCACCAGGCTGTAGTACCCCTACTTCACCAGAATCCAGGCGTGCTGATTCTGAATCGTGCAGTATGGGTAAAGGTGCCAACCTTTCATTGGTTTCAAATAAGGGATGGGCATTAGACAGCCTTTCAGTATCCAAATTTTATGTAAAAAATATATTTGGCTAACTGTATAACAAAACTAATAGTAACTTCAAAAAATTGTAGTTACTACAATTCATGGCTCATTATGTAGCCCGTAGTTCTTCCCTGATCTGGTCTTCACTATACAAATGCATTATTTTCAATATAATAGTCTTAAAAATAAGAAAATCAAATCCAATATGTTCCATTTATTGAGAATCTTTGGAAGGGAAAACACTAAATCAATTGGCTAAATAAACAATCCAATTATTTCTTAAGGCACAAACTGAAATTAGATTCAAGTAAATAAAGGAACAAACTGATATTGGATTCAAGGAAATTAACTGAAGAACAACAGCAACAAGTATAAGTTCTGGTTGGCTTGGATATCAACTTGCTGTGCATGGGCCTGCCTTGCATTACGCATGATGCCCATATAATAAAACAGAACAACAACAATAAAAACATATCAGGTGCCAGACAGAAATAGTCTAACATTTCCAGTTAACATAACGCATCAGCCCACCTACTGCATCACTTGACTCTTTTTAAAATCAGCATATACACATGCTTTAACAGAAAGGCGTTTTATGTACATTTCATCTTACTCTTCAATGGCTCCTCTTTATTGTTAACGTTAGTAGTGGGGTTTAAAAGATCCTCGTTAGGGTCCATTTCACCATTAGGTCTCTTTTACACCTATACCTACGGAAGTTGATACTTTGCTGCAATTTCATTTGGTTCACTAAGCGTTCCCACTGGACTTTGTTGTGGAAGCTTACCACGCTTCCTTGTTGTGGACAATAGTCCAACCTTTTTTCAATTTGCTCTGGTAAAAAAGTCAGTATTTTTGTGACTGACCGCAAGCAGTTGCTTTATACAGTCCAACCATAGTGCTTTCACTTTCTGACTAAACCAAGTCTGAATTTTAATCTAGGTTAAATTTCCTTACACCTACAGCAAAACAGTATTAATTCCAATTAGCAGCAAAAGTGTACATTCAACCCACAATGCATTTGTTTTTGGTTCGCTTCCCACAGTTGGGTCGGACCAGGTTCACATCAAATCGGCTTTCACTTTAAGCAGACTGGGACCCCCGTTTTACAGCGGACCAGAGTCTGTCTGTTTGTGCATTCAGTTAGCCAAGGGCTAATCATATTCACGGACAATCCGCCAGTCAATGTACATTCATAAAAAAGTTTAAATTAATTATAAATAATACATTTTTGTATTCAAAACCATTCTAACCACCATTGAACTTGGTTGGGGGTAGCAAGCATGGCATACTATGCATTTGAAAAACTCTGCTACACACTTTACACAGAGACTGGAATAAACATGCAAACACACTCATCAGATTCAGCTTTTTCTTTTACACAAAACAAGAAAAATAAATATCTCTCTTCCCTGGTTCAATAGAAGTTCAGTGCGTCTCCAACCTGCTTTTCAGTTCTCCACTGGCTGTGACAGATGGTCCTGCTGATTGGCCGGCCACAGGGCTCGCCACCATGGGGGACGGGGGCCTGTCCTCCTCTGGCCCCTCGCTGGTCACCAGCTCCACAGTCTCCGCCAGCTGGGCCTCCATCTCTGGAGGGAGGAAGCGAGACAAAAAAAAAAAAGGGTTCGTAAAAAGGGCCACCACAATGCAGTGGTGACCAAAGTGGCGAGAAACCATTGTCTTTTTTGGGTGCTTTGTGGACGGACTCAAATGTCTGTGTCGTTCCGAGAACGCCTAACATGTACATGTTGTGTCTGTCTCCTGACAGACACAAGCTGTGGTGGTGGTCCAAGCCATTTGCTCCAGGTTAGGAACATGGCATGGGTTAGAGAGAGGGGTGGTAAAAATACGGAGGCCATATGCTGAGGCACTGATTTCATTAGTATGATGGGAGCCAGGGGGGTATTGGGCAGAGCATCACAAACTATGGAGGGAGTTGAAAATATGAGTAGAAAACAATAAGATATGGCCAAGGAGTGCAAAATTAGTCTGGGATTTTTGTACCGGTCAAATTCAACAAACTAAAGATCCTCTTTCCGTTCTGATGACGTAGAACAAATCCCAACACTAGTCCTCCTTGAGCAATGCAAATTTATAAATTAAGATTTATTCAAGCAACACAATGATAACGTTTCATCTACATAATATGAGTGTTTTATGCTCGTCATTTGAATAATTATGATCATGTTCATAAATTACCAAGCGCAAATCATCCTGCGACTTTGGGACACACTGGCAGGCTAATCGTTCCAGTGCATTTGAAACATGGACTGAACGCAGCCCAAACAAAAACTCCTTCTAATAAATCTTATCATGACGTATGCAAAACTTCTGCAAGTGTGAAACTTGCATCAAACTATTCCGGTTCAAACTAACTCCGGTTGAGTTCTGTATCTCTCAGTCTTCCCTCTTCCACAGTACTTATTGTGAATTCCCATCCGGGTGAAAGCCTGGAGACAGAGAGAGCTGTAAGCGCCAGGGCTTTTGTAGACAAGGTTGAAAAATATGAAGAAGAAAAGAATAAGGTTGACCCGTTCTTTAGAAATGGAAGCCTAACAAAAGCTTTTTTTAGATCCCTTCCCAAAAAAAATGCAAGACTGCAAGGTAGACTGCACACCGCAACAACAGTGGAGATCTATGGGAATGAAAGGCGTGGTCACATGATGCAATGTACACACGTAAAGAAGGTGGGAGCTGGGGGGAGGGGGGAGGCACGTAAATGGGTCTAGGGAGAGTGATGGGTTTTTAAAAAGCTTTTAGAGGGCATTAGCCCTGGGCTTTTTCCCTCTGCACCTCCATGCCAATCTCAGAGCAGGCGGAAAGCAGCATCGCAAGGCAGAGCGAGAGACCGAGAGGCAGAGAGAGAGAGAGAGAGAGCGAGAGGCAGAGAGAGCGAGAGACAGACAGGCAGAGAGAGCGAGAGACTGAGAGGCAGAGATAGAGAGGGAGAGACCGAGAGAGAGAGAGAGACTGAGAGGCAGAGAGAGAGACAGAGAGGCAGAGTGAGTGAGAACTGAGAGAGACAGAGAGAGAGCGAGCGAGAGACAGAGAGAGAGACAGAGAGACAGAGAGGCAGAGAGGCAGAGAGGCAGAGAGAGAAACCGAGAGGCAGAGATAGCGAGCAAGAGATCGAGAGGCAGAGAGAGTGATAACCGAGAGACCGAGAGGCAGAGAGAGAGAGAGAGAGAGACCGAGAGAGCAAGAGACAGAGAGAGAGAACAAGAGAGAGAGAGCACGCAATAGGGGTAAATAGAGAGAGAGAAAAAGGCAGAGTGAAAGACAGACAGAACAAAAAATGGCAAGGAAAATAGACCAAAAAATAAAAAATACGCCCTCCAAAGCTTCACAGCTAAAACTAAACCCTTTCAATTATAGCCCAGAACTAGGAGCTCTGGGTGCCAAAGAAAAGGCTCCCATCCTCCCTACCCCGAGAGAGAGAGAAAGAGAGAAAGAGAGAGAGAGAGAGAGAGCGTCTCTCCTCTGCCTCTCCTGAAATACTGTACAGCATGACGCTGCCAGGTAGTGAGAGAGGGAGAGTGCACAGTTCAAGTTGTACATCACTCCCTACCAGAAGGACCAGGAGATGGTTCGGGGGATGGCTGGAGAGTGTGTGTGTGTGTGTGTGTATATATCTATAGGGGAGGTACAACTGAGACTCACCTGTGTCCTGAGGACCTATGGACTCTGCTATCTCCGTCCCATCCATACTGTCCTCCTCATCCGCAGCAAACCTCCCTCTGGTGCGACCCCTATACAGAAAGAGAGAGACAGACAAATAAACGGGGGTTACTACATAAAATAAAAGAACGACAATGATATCAAATTAAAATGTGTTTTTAACGTTATGAGAGAGATGAAAGAAAACAAGGGTTAGCGCCTCAGTTTGGCCTGGGGAGAAAGAAAGGGGGTCGGCGGGTGGGGGTCATAAATTAGTTAAATATAGTCACAGCTGTCACTGATTTTTAATGGATGCACTCAGGCCGCTGGGCAAGGCAGAGAGGCGTGGAGGTGGAGCGAGGGTAGCAGTGGCGGGTGCATAATGTACACTTGGCATGGGGCACGCGCTGACAGATATTGCTGCTTTGACAAGTCTGCGAGAAAGCTTGGGAATTAAAAACCCGACATCACGCCCCGGTACGGCTGCGCCTTATAACTCAACACAGCACAAGCAGAGCTGTGGGTGCACCTAATGTGGCGTGAGCCAGCAAATCGTGCTAATTCATTACAACATATTACTGGTTTCACTCACACACACACACACACACACACACACACACACACACACACACACACACACACACACACACACACACACACACACACACACACACACACACACACACACACACACACACACACACACACACACACAGCAACCAACCCCGCGCAACCCTCATCTCTTTGCGTCCCAAGTGGAATGGAGAGTCATTACAGGCTTATTGAGGCACAAGCGCTAAACATGTGCTCACCGAATGTTAAACCAGAACACAGGCCCAGGGTAATAAGCATGACCAACTGATTTAAGACGCCATTAACGAACCTGCAATCAGGGAGGCCAACGGCTGCCAATACTTAGTCATTGAGCTAGTTTACTCTTGAGGTATCGTGTGGAACTCATCACGTTGCAAGGAATCCTCAAACAAATCACGTGGGGACTCAAGTTATACAAACACCATTTATTTTAGATTTACACTTGAGAGATTAGCAATATTTTTGGGGTAATCCATGCGTTTCATCTTCCATACTAGCTTCAGAATGTGGACTGCATGTGCTACATATTTTTTGGACCAGAAACATCCATAATCGCAGCAATAAATGTCAAGCCTTTGGGAATCCATTCATCCACATCCACTTGTCTTCCTTGTGATTATTGAAAGTATGATGTGATGTCACCTCATACAAAAATAAAAAAGGATGACAAAGCTGGTCACACCTTCCTCCCCTTTCCTAGGAGTTAGAGCTTTCCAATGAATCCCCCCATTTCTTTACACAGGCAGTTAACATGATAACCATGACTTGTGCTTTGGCCTGAATCCAAATCACCCCAAAATGGTTAATGAGGAGGATGATAAATCTAGCCTGCATCAATTAATTTGTTAGTCAGACTGACCAAAAATCGACAACACTATGCTGCGCACACTCCATCCATTCTAAATTTTTGCCAAAAGGATTTCCTTTGTCAACAGGCAGTATTTTATGGAATGTTATTCTGTTGCTTTTTAGTAGTGTTGTATCCGTTTAAATCTTCCCAAAAATGATGTTTGTCTTCAAGTCTTTATATGAAACAAAAGTTCAACAAAAAACATCAAATATCACCTTCTCTGTGTGCCAATCATGAGTCAAAAATGTCAACATCGGACAGCCCTCGTCAGGAGCACTCAACATGCTACGCAATGCAGAGCGAACCAGCATTGAGGGGCAGCGGAATCAAAATCATCCAAAAGATAGTAAGGCCATGAATAAAAGTCGCTAGAAGAGTCCCATCGCTTTACACTCCATTTGTTCAGACTTGCCAGAAAAATGTCTAGGTGTGATCCTGAAAAATGACCACCAAAAATTACCACTAGGGCCTGGGGGAGACCCAAGAAGCACAAGATCGCCACCTCACAGCTGCCCTTCAGCATCTTGGCTGACGAGAACGAGTCTTTTCCACTTTTTAGATCCCAGCAGTTCGAGGCCTACAGGCTGAGCAGGAATCTACTGAAATTCCCTGCCTTTATGATCACACTGTGCTGCAATATCCACAGCCGTCGCCTACGATCTTTAGCCCCTGATGAAGGTCACCAGATGCACTCCCCTTTTGCATGGTTCAAGGTTTTTTATTTTATTTTTGTTTTCCCATCTGAAACTGCCACGTCAGCCCATGTAACCAGAACGTCTACAGGGTCCTTTGCCTGTACGCATGCCCCTCCCTCACGCGTCGGAAAGATCCGTCAGTGTCAGCATCCTCCAAGAGAGCTCTGTTAACCCGATCTTGGAAAGTGCCATGTGGAGAGGATAATTGCCATGGCTACAAATTAAACTGCAAAAGCCATTGTGGGGCATGCTAGGTGGGTAGGGGGAAGCGTTGCGTAAATAAGAGCAGCATGTCTCAAGGGGTAAGCCAGAGGATGCGTGGGGTGGGAAATGAGGGGGTGGGTTGGGGTAATTTTCACTGCCACTGAAGAGAAAAATCATAATCGGCCGGCTGCCAAATCAGCCCCTCCCTCTAAATGCCTTCCACTTCCAGATAAAGAAGAAACCCAAGAACCTCAAATGATGGCAGGAACACAACTGCATTGTGATGCCTTAATTAAACGGCGGGCTTTAATCAAACAAGTTTCTAATTGAATTGGAAACGGAATCTGCTTTGAAAATCAAGAACACCAAAGAAAATCCTATCCTATAATTATATGATCCTCCCATTATTAAGGCAGCAAAGGGGATAGGGATCCAACAGTGGTATAAACAAAGGGGGGATTTTAGGATACAGCAGAACAGAAGGTAAACAAATAATGATGTCATCATGGTAAACAAGAAAGACTAATGGCTCACAATTTGGATAAATTGTGAGTGATTAGTGATTAGATTACCATCTTCTGTCTTTTTCTTTAATCTGGTGTTTCGGTTGTTGGTTGGCATCTCCGTCAGACACAATGGTTTTCAGTTCAATGGTTCAGTGCCTAACTGACCCAAATACCTTGTAACTGTTCCTCTATAAAGCAAGCTATCCCAAAACATGGGCATTTATTGTCTACACGGTTTCAGCCTAACTGAATAAACACTTTTTGTGAAATACCTTAGGAAAAGTCCTAGCAGGTAATCAACATTTCAACGGGTGAAAACACTGTTTATGACGGTTGTGCTAAGCATGCAGTACATACTTCCACTATTGTAAACACACAACACAAAAATTGTGGTGATTGGCTCACCAGGACCCAGCCTGTTGCCATGACATTTAAACAAATACCATAGTTGGGGTCTGGGTACTTTTCACAGTAAACAATGAGTGTTCCCTCCCACCATCACCAATTATATTTGAAACAATCCAATCACATTCCTCCTAAAATCGGTCCCGCCCTTATTTTCTAGAAATGAAGCACACAACTGAAGCACGATCGGCCCTGGCCGTCGTTTGATGCTGTTCTTAAGACAACGGCATAGAGGGGAGGATTCAAGAAAGGCAGCCATCGAGGTGGGCTTATTGTAAGTCGCTTTGGATAAAAGCGTCTGCTAAATGCCCTAAATGTAAATGTAATGTGAATGTGTGGATCACTGTCATTACCACCATGACACACAAGGAAAAGGCAATACAGGATCTTTTAATCCTTTTTGCTTCTGTCAATTATGTAATCAAGACATGAATTGGTCAAAAACATGCTACTGTATCTCACTAGTATACGATGCCGTGTGGATGGAGAACTCCAGTTCAGCAACGGAATATTGATTATTCATCATGAAAGTCACATGACGTTTCGAATGGCTAAGTATAAACATGAACATTACAGATGTACAAGGGGGGAATAATCAGCTAGCCTACTGCTTTTAACTCACACTGACAATGGTGCGGTACTTCATAACATATTCTGCTCCACCATTTCAATTGTAGCATTTTAACCTCCTCATCAAATAGCTTGCACGTTCCATAAAGCACAAAATAGTATTTTAATAGATAGATTAATGAGCTGAACAACCTTTATTGTTGTGAACCAAAATTAACAGAACGTTGATAAAAGAACACTTAATGTTTTTGATAAAGCCTCAACATCCAACCCCCATACCCTGCGCAACTTATCCCCCACAATCACCACCACAGAGGGAGAGCTACAGAAAAAAAAGGGTGAAAATAATGCTGGGGCAAGTAGTTCCAGCTCTGAAGGAAGCAGAGGCGAAAACCTGAATTGGAGTAAATCTTTCTGGAATGGACTGCGCAGCAGATGGAGTGTGGGCAAATCAAGTGAACTGTGACAATAAGGTCTACCACAGCACATCATTTGGAGGTATGCATGGGAGTAGAATCGTAGTGTTTTAAAAAGAAAAACGTTTAACAAAAACATTTTTGAAGACGAATGAGTGATTTTAAGGAGAGCATTTGCCAATGCACACACAATGTATCTGCACTTGTGTTTCAATAATGGATAGGAGAATAGTGTAGTTTGGTTGTGACTCGTTAATGTCCTTTCCATGCAGCTGGGTTAGCCACCAGCCATTGTTCTGGTGACCAATGTCTAAAAAGACTGGGTGTCATGTTCTACACAGGCCAACTACATATGGCCAACTGCATGGCTAAAATAGGGCTTAAAAATCTGAATAAATCATGGAATTTTTGTTGGCGACCCTTCGCCTTTTTGAGAGGGCTCAAGAGAGTTGTAGTACTGTAAAATACTAAAATCAATGTAAATATACCATAACCTAGAAATATAAAGCTTTGTTTCGTCACTTCTCGCATAAGAAACGATGGGGCTGTTTTAAAAACGTTATACCAGAATGACAAAGCCATATAATGAATTACTAAACAATTACCAAAAAAGCATTACCTTAGATAAACAATTCCAATGAACCTATGCTTCTAAAATGGCGGTGGCCTTTGTGATGTGTCGTCGCAATGTACAAGCCTAGATAACTCTGATCAGTGTAGATATGTCACGGACAGCGATGATTATGGAATGGCAGTACTTTCTGTTGAGCCTTCCGGATGAGTCAACTACCTAACTCCACCACCATAAACATTTGTAGTGGACGCTATCACAAGTCCAATTATATACTGGCGCTTGGTTCTTGTTTCTATTGACCATCTGAGCTAAACTTTTTACTAAGAGATTCACAAAACAACACTAACAATAACAACATCATGATCAAGATCCATCAGATTATTAAACACATCCAATAGTTTATTCCTCAATCCTTGGACTAAATAGGAGACTAAATATCAGATAATTGTAATGGTGAGCCACACCATCTAATAAACACATTAAAATAAACCCAGAGAGGGGAAGGCTCCGGGTCAGACTGGGGTTAGAGTATTAACGTGAATGCTGAGAGATTAAACAATCCCTTGAGAAATGGGCATTATGATTGATTGAGGACAGCGTAAGGAGAGAGTTAAGAACCATGAGGGCCCTGCATACAACTACATACAAAGGCAAAAGTTACCCCTGTTTTTTAGGGACTCATAGCAAAGCCATAAGTATATATAGTAGGATTTCTCTCGTCAAACTTTCTGTCTTTTGGCCCTAGATAAAAAGACTAGAATCTAGATAGAGTCATATCAGGCGCTTCCATATTTCCATTGGTACATAGTACATTGCCATTATTAGCTAATGCCAGGTAAAATATATTGGGAACATTTTAAGTAATTTCTTGGATTCAAGGTGGACAAACACTTTGACTACATTGTGGAACAGAGTTAGCTTTTGAGCAGTATTACGTAAACCTCCAAGTCCCAGCACAACAGTTCGCTCGAGATATACCATTTTGCTAGATCCATGGAAAAGCATAGAAAGGAAGGTTGCAGCAGAGAAATAAAGTGTTAATGTAGGGCAACAACTAATTACTATTTCATAGCCGATATTGATGACCATATTCCAAATTACAACACTAAAGCAGACACCTGCGCACTTGCCAAATCACAATGCTGTCAATCAAGTTGCAAATACAAATCTGACAATTAGTTCCCCAAACAAGATCCGACAAATGATTATAATGGAGATTAATAAACCAATGATTTTTGATTAATAACAATGTTGAAATTGATCAATCTTTAAGCCAGACTTCCAACATACGAATACATAACACCATTAGCTTCTCATTAAAAGGTCAACACATTTTAGGAGGCACCGACGTCGTCCACTAATCTCGTCAGCCTAGCGCGCCTACTCTTTCCCTGCGATCAAACCGTGGATTCCTGCTCATTTTGAACTACTCAGGGCCAACCTTAATTCAGATGCACTCTTCCATTCACAGGTTATTCCCCTAGTAAATGGGAAAACCGTGGATCCAACTACTCTGACGGGAAAGCAGTTGAAGTAGAATCAACCATAAAAAAAAACGCACAACACGGACATTCCTCTTTTTCTGTTCCAAGTATATGTATGCAAGCTGTGGCTAAGTGTCATGACATGAGTGACCGTTTTGCAAACATACTTCTTCCTGGTCTTGGATGTGGATAAGGGTGGTGTTGGCAGGAGTGTGCCAGCAGCAGCATCCTTGCGCGGCCTGCCACGGGGGCGCTTGTCTGCGTGGGCAGGACTTCCTGTGGATGTGGCCCCTCCACTGCTTGACGTCGGTGAGGGTCCTTGGTCAGAGGGGTCCACAGTCTTATCCTCTGATGACATTCTGAACCGAAGCGGGAAGCACAAACAAACATAGTCTGTGTCTTACCGAGGGGAACCAACTGGCGCACTCAAGAATTGGACCTACAGTGTCACACTTAAGTGTTCTAGGATTACAAATGTGTCCATTGCCACCTTATTTTTGGAACAATAATGAAATAAAGGGCAGAGATAGTAAATCTTGAATAAAGACTATAAGATATGGACCTCAGCCGAAGGAAAAAAACATTACTTCATATGCAGGTTGGATCATTTCCTATTAGCCTAGTTCAGTCATCATCTGAAGTAATGATGAACATGTATGGATGCTTAAATGTTACAAATGTTTGCCCTGTGGTCTCAATTTGGTTAATCTGACACTTGTGTTGCAAATGAGAGCTGTTGTTTTGGAAGTAGTAATGCATTCTAGGTTTTTTTTTGTTGTTTTTTTTTTTAAATAAAAAAAGGCTATATTACTCTGTATTTAGCCTATTTATGTTGAGCTTTTTGTATTGTGTTGGCGCAATGGAAGGGGGCTAGCAAATGGCATTTGTTGCATAATTTAACTAAATGAACCCATAATTAAATTAATAATTTTATTGCCAGCCAATGGTCCTGCATAACTAAAAATAGCATTGAGCCTTTAAATTACAAGCCAAATAATCAGTATCATTTGCATTCATGCATTTTAAATAAATCCTAATGAGTTGGGAAAATGGCAGAGAGCTTGGCAAGTTCTGACCAATGGCATTGTTTGCTGAGGCACCAGAAGTACCCTTGGGTTCAAGCCTGGCCTTCATCAAATGAAACCATGTGGACTTGGATAAACTTTAGTTAAATGAACAGTCATTATTTTTTGCCAATAGAGGTATAAGTTACAGTAGGTTGCTGCCAGTCCAATAAGGAGAAACAAGTGGATTAGAACAACCGGGTGAAATGTCCGCGTCAAAGATCAATAGCTGTGGTCTACCATGTTTACATGTCATAAATGAATCATGACCTCAAACTGTAATTACCAGTTTGAGGTCAGTATATGGCCCCTTTGTTTTGGCGAAATTATTTCCTTAAATTAAAAGATTGAAAGATGTTGCAACGCGTGCCGTGGACAACCAAATGTCGTTCCATGATAAAGCCATATTCATTCATATATGAATCCTTCTTTGTCTAGGGTACTTGTCATTTGAACATTAGTCGTTTGATGGACAGCAGCATTCTCGTCACAAAGTTGTGGGCTTCCATCCATAAACATGATACTCTCTCAACTTAAGGGGTGGGTGTACAAAGACAACATTTGTTGACGTTTACTTCTAGGTCACAATAAATATGTATATCGCAAATACATGACATAGGCAACCAAGAAGTAATTTGCATGGCCTGTCTTCTCAGATTAGAGATTAGATTAGAAAACTTAGAGACATGTATGTGCTTTGTGTGTGCCATTCTATTAAGCAATAAACAATAGCTACTGGTGGTGCTCAAGCCCTACTAGAGGTAAAAACTGAGGACTGTCCTAAATGTCGCTAACCGTCAAGTGGCTCAGTAATGCTATATTTTGCGTTTAAATCATTTGGAAACTAATGGTAGGGAACCACACTGCCATGACAAGGAGGTTAAAAATTCAACAACTGCTAACGTTAGCTTTTGTTACTCAAGCTTGAGCACAAAGCAATTGCATGCTCCAACGTAGCTAGCGTTAGCTAGCCTGTTGTTCACAACTAAGGTCTTATTTCCCCAAACGACCAACGCGAAACGCAAGTGAGGACTTCTGTGAGGACTGTACTGTACACAAACGAGCATAAAAACACAACCACACGACTTACTCAGAAGGGGATTAAAGCATCAGCCCTGAACCCCAGAAGCAAACCTGGCAACTTTGGAAGTGGTTCGGATAGCAAACAGGTTAGCTAACATTGTAGTGAGTTGGATAACTAAGCCATCCAGTACGCATGAAGACCCCCGTTCATCCTTAGGTCTTTAGTGTTACCCCACCACCGATACGCACACCGATAACCCATGTGAACGGATATATACACAACATGAGCCCACCCGAGGCGACTGTGTCCAAGAAGATGACAAAAGCATAACATTTGGCCCACACACAAACATACGGACGGGCGCCGTCTATTTGCTGAAACGTAACTGTTCTGCATGGGTCTGACGCTGCAACCACTAGGAAAAGTAAATAGCGTCCAACTCCACCGCGATTCGTGTCGTTTTACACCATATTTGTCATCTACGAACGCATTCGTTGGATGGACATGCTGGGCTGTGAGTGACACCTCCACAGTGCCCAGCTACAGTGATGTTGTGCACGGAGAGGGGGTGTCGCGTTGGGAGAGTCGCTATCACGAAAACCAAGGCGGCGACGAACACCTCCAGCAGTAGCCTGGACCTACAAAACGTTAGCCAGGCTTCCACCCAAACCCCCCAACACCACACCACCCACCCCACCCCCCCAAAGCATAGCTTATCACAAAATACCACAGTGCCAGCAAGAAATCTTACCTTCCGACCCTATGAGTAGCGAATTATTTTCTTCATGTCCAAAATACTGGAGGGGTAGAGAACGTCACACTTTGGATCACTTAGCCAGCTAGCCGGCTAACTGAGCTAGCTAGCCTCTCTCCAGTGAAGGAACACCGCAGTTCTCAAAAATGCATATCGCATAATACGGTAATCCAATGTCGTGGCGTTGGTCCTAACTTCGCCCATTTGACGGACGGTCGGATGGGGTAAATCCAGCGGAAACCTGCCTCATCCGCGCACGCATTTGATGGATCACTTTCCTTTCTCCGGTGACAGCTGTCGTCGCAAGAGCGGTAGTTAAAACCCCAGTTTTTGGGGATCGCGCTGGTCGGCGTTATCGTTGTTTCACCATGGACGAGTGCTGATGTGGACGCAGCGTCCGAATACACTCGACACGGAGCGATCTCCGGAGGTCTAAAGGGTGTTATTTGACGTGGAGCCAGTGCTGAGGAGATGCTGGGGTGGCTGCGAGCTCGGGCGCTCTGTGGCCGACCGCTTCTGTTTTCCTCAGCTGCGACGAGCTGCGCGAGCGAGCGGCGGCTACTTCAGACTCCGCAGCCAGCCTGCTGCCACGCAGCAATGAATGCCACCAAAAAATGGAGAAAAAACACACATCTGCATGCTTTGGTCAATGCCCGCCGCTCCGAGAATAAGCGCGAGGAGCAGAATTGGGTGAAATGTGAAAAATTAAGTTGAAGAAAACGAATCGGTATACTCTCTGACGGTGGCCATGGCTATCGTTAAGTGGCACCGAAGCACACCCCGATGAGTTCCTGAAAATATAGACCCGACTTCCCGGACACAAGTGCTACGTGGTTCTTGAGGGATATTTGTTTTTTTTTAAATATATAGACCGCTATTATCATAGATGATGATAATGATGAAAAAATAAGACAAGGGCTGAAGCGCAACACATTTAGCAATTTCTTCAAAATACTCTCTGACCCTGCGGAGGAATATTGGCATTTAGTAAATAAAATAATGGTCAGGGAGAGCTCGAAACCACGGCTTTTGCAGTAAAACTGGATCGGAGCCACCGTCATGTTTCTTAACCATCCAAACCGTCGCCAGCCAATCACCCATCTCTTGTTCTTCAAAAGCAAGATTCTCTTGCCCAAACCTCCTCCATGTCTATTCTAAACACGTGTGTACGCGCGCGTTTAGAATAGACATCACACACACACACACACACACACACACACACACACACACACACACACACACACACACACACACACACGCACGCGCGCGCGCGCGCGATGGAGAGAGAATGAGAGAATGTGCGAAAAAGAGAGAGAGGGAGAGAGAGAGAGAGGCGTAGAAAGCCACGGTTAACCAAGCTATTGGCATTCTGTGCATGGAGGGGTTAAACTTGGTCGAGCCCAGGGGGTCGGATTGAAGTTGCCATCGGGTCTGCCCATGAGTCACAGGTTACCGGGTCTCCCGTTTCCACCGCTGAAGGTTTGCTTTACACTCTCACCACTTACTGGGTTAATATCGAAGCACCAGAAAATGCTCCAACGGCGCACGTCCTCGAAAGGATGGTAAATTATCTTTTGCCTATAATATGAGCGCCCTCTCCTGGCTCTGGGTGTCAAAGACAACTTTTATTTTTATTTCTCAACCGTTATAACATGTTTTCATCATTTTATTCCATGTGCTTCTGAAAAATATTATTTGCTCTAGGGTTGTTTTTGTTTTCATGGTGTTGTTGTTGCTGTTGAGGCTATGTAAATATTGTCTTCATCTTCCCAGAATGCTCTTAGTTGTCAGAGATTTGTGATTTTGGAGTCTGCTTACGAAAAAACGGGAGAAATGTTTATAAATATATTTAGTAACTATAGATCACTGTATTCCCTCTTCATATAATCTCTAATTTCTAAATCCTGAACCTGCTGGATGATTACACAACCTTTGTCCCTGTTAGGAGGGGTGTCCCCTTACCACCTGTTGACCAGGTGTTACGTCCTAAAATGTTACCATTGTGCTGGTATTCATTTACACTGCTAATTGCTATTACCCTAATATAGCTTCCCACGTATAGGCCTACTGTGTCGCTTTTTGTGACTAATACCCTGTTATTCAAAATACGTCCTTATCTCTAAATGTTTAATGTGAGGCCTATAAAATGTATATATATATTTTATTAATATAGTGTTACGTGTATAACATAGTAGCCTATACATTTTCATATAATATTACCCTATCCAATGTATCAATACAAAGAAGTCTAGGCATATTTCAGTCACTAGGTGTATTTTGTATTTGATTAGGCAAAATCTTAACTTAAACGTTGAAGGTTTATATTGGTTCAACAACTGCCTTGAGTTATGATAGGACCTACACACAGCATTGGTTTTCTTGAAAACAGATGTATTGTATTGCTTGTATCGCTTGTATTGCCCAATAGAAAATCTACTCGGGATCTACGCCCTTACTGATCATTTAAAAAGAGCAAATTGAAACAAAAGTTGTTTTTTTTCTAGTACAGCAGAGGGCAGTGTTACTCTTTGCAATGGGAAGCAGTCTGCCTGGTATCCTAAATGCATGGCTTCCAAACGAGAAACACTTGATCCCTCCGTCTACCTAGCACTTGTTCTGGTCCAAGAAGGGGAATCCGTCTAAAGAGTTACTTATCAGGGTTTCTTTAAGGGGGGTTGGGTGTTTTTTCACCTCTGAATCTTCATTTTAACTTTGAGACCGTTGAGACCTTTAAATATGATAAAGGACTATGTACATAAGCCTGACGTGACTAAGTGTTTACTCGTGTGGTGCTGTTAAAAGCAATCACCCCCCCCCCCCCCCTCCCCCCCCCCTCCCCCCCTCAATGTAACAGACCAATCACTCCAGATACCCGATAGCAATATGTAGACAGGGTTTATGCAAATACTAAGCTGGTCTTCTACACTTTAATATCTGCAGTCTCGGGGTTGGTCATCAGTCAACAGTCATGATATCGTTCGCTAGTGTTTGAGTGGCTGTTAGCTCCGCAGCATTTGAGAAGAAACATAGCAGCGTGATTAATGATAGGATTACCTTACTTTGTACTTGGCATTGTTCATGGTGGGTTATCAATCACTGCACGGTACGTTTACATTTCAGGAAGCACGCTCAGTGGGTGTGCTGATGCTGATTTGTTTTTCTTGATTTGTCTTGTCCTTCTATCAGATCAAACAGCTTTCCCTGCGCTTGTGTTTGTTGCCAACTGCTTTGTGGATTTGATTTGCTTTGTGGGTCGTATATTGAGTGTTTCTCCTCATCTTCCTCCTCCTCCTTTTCAAAGGGCCTTTTTGGTGTTGCTTGCTGTGGTAATCCCCAATTGGATTTCAGTCCGGATAATTCAGAAAATGTGTAACCCATTATTTACAATTATACATAAAATACATGTTCTATAAGAGCATGAATGCACAAGCTACAGGATTATAGTGCAGATTTCTGGCACGTTAATAAAAGTATATGTATATTGGGGCTGGAGTAGAGGGGTAGTGGCATGTATAACAGTGGTGAGGAAAGCCCTTTAAATACTCTGCTCCTTTGTAGTGGATCTAGTGACTGCAGCACCGGTCCTTCCTGAAAGTAGCCTACTGATTGCAGCCCGAGACGTTGACGCAGGTTGCAGCCCATTACACTTGACCATGATGGCTACTTCAGCCTCAATAATGTCCGAAATGGTGGAAGGTACTTGTGCAGTACTTTTTCACTTTTACTGTACTGTAAAAAGCAAATATTCAACTTATTCAACCAAAAAGTGAACATACCTTTATAAAGTAGCCTACTGTTTTTTTTTGTTTGTTTTTAACTAAAACATTTTCCACCTTAGTACTATAGTAGGCTACACTTTTACACAAGAAGAATTTAAACACTTTTAGCAAAGAATGAATTCAATCTCACTGAGACTATTGATTTATGATGTTTTCTGTGAGTCGGTGACACACAACTTGTGTGTCGGCTGAAATATTGTTTAGGAACATTGTTAAACAATATCTGAGATAACACTCCCTATCTCAGGGAATGTTATCTCCCTTGCTCAGAAAAATGCATAATAAGCCTGCATTATTTCCAAATAAATGTACAATCTGAAGAAAAGGCAAATAGGCCTACTATTCTAACCATTCTTTGCATTCAATCATGTATTATTTCGTGTTGTGGTGTTTTTTGCTGTTGTTTTGTTGTTGCTGCTGTTCTTGTGGAAGTGTCTCCTTCATCTTCACAGAATGCTCTTAGTTGGTCATGTGATCAGTTGCAAAGGTAATGATGTGTGCGCTACAATATAGTGTTATAATTAATTCTATACTGCTCTATAACCTTTATTTGGCTGTGACACACACCTCTGACTCTGCCTGAACGTGCACTTCTCATCTCAGGAAATACCAGCAGTTTCATTTTCAACTACATAAATCCATTTAATTGAATTTTCAGATGATGCGCTCATTGAATTCCAGCAGTTCAAAAACAAACCACCTATTCCAAGACCTCCACAGCCAACTCACTGTTTACGGGTAATCTAAACATAATAGGGTTTTTTTTCTGCAATGTCAAAGTCCCTGTAATAAATCACCATAGTTTAATATACAAATATCACCGCCGCGGTATGATGTAATCTTCTTTTCAGGCGAGGAACAACAAGCGCTGCTGAGGCTCTGTGTTGGGGAGAACCAAACCTTAGCATAGCTATTGCATAACGACTGGACGGGCGCCTGCCAGGTGAACAGATGGATCATAATAGAGAGAGTATCTTATAATGGGGTGGAGAATAAACATGAAAGCAGATGCTGCTCTCTGTGCACATCCAGAAGGTTAAGCCCTATTACAGTAAGTCAATAAAGAGCTTAAGCCGCATTATCCTGAGAGAGGAACACGCCTAGCAAATGTTTTTTTTAAGTAAGCTTATAATTATTTTTTTGCGTGTATCTGAAATATTGTGTGTTTCACTGTGCATTGGATGACATATGACTCTTTGCTTGGCAACCCTTTTATTCAGAGTTCCCCAATAATGACTTATAAAGCAAGAAGCCCCGCTGTGTGTTACACACAACCACACACACACACACACACACACACACACACACACACACACACAAAGAAAATGTCTTTCAAAGAATAAAAGACAGAACATAGTATGTATGTGAGTGTGTGTGTGTTTGTTATTGCTTGTGTTTGTGTGTTTGTGTATGTGTGTGCCATGGGAGATAGAGAGAGCTTGTGTGTGTGTGTGTGTGCGAGAGAACGTTTGTCTGTGTGTGTGTGTGTGTGTGTATAGCTTCCTGTTTTATTAAACATTTGTTATTCTTGTTGCATGCAGAAATTTTAATCAATGATCAAAAGTCAAGTCGGAACCTTTATCACCTGTTTGAACCTGATTTTCTGTAGAAGATAATAACACAAATATGCTGTTTAGTGTAAATCTGAAATTGTGTTTTGTGATTTATTGCAATCAAATTTGTAATTCATCAACCCACAAACGAGTAAAAACCAGGGACATTGTTTTTTTCAAGTGCAGCTAAAGTAGGCTTTATAACATAGAACAACCATTAAAACAAGAACCTAAAAATACATTCAAAAGTGTCATTCAATGTTTAGGTAAAATTGTTAAAGCAATTAATTATTAGTCCCAATTGGACAGGACATTAATTAAATTCAGCAGTTGAGCTTAAGCGAGTATCTTTCAAATAATTGAAAAAAGACAGAATAGATTAATAAAAATGTCATAAATTAAGGCCAAAGGGATTTTCTACATCCTTATACTTTTTTCCGCAAGCTTCACTTTGCTTCTTCTGAGTGCTGTCGCCGCTTAATGAACAACTCGGTTGCTCGTGGCTGGAGGAGCTAATTAGAAGCTATTTATAATCATGAAGGAATACATCCAAAAAGAGAGAGAGACACAGAGAGAGAGACAGAGAGAGAGAGAGAGAGAGACACACACACACACACACACACACAGATACACAGAGAGAGATCCACAGAGGGAGACAGAGAGAGAGAGAGAGAGAGAGTGAGACACACACACAGACACAGAGAGAGACACACACAGAGGGAAGAGGGAGACAGAGAGAGACACAGACAGACACACACACACACACAGAGGAGACAAAGAGGGAGACACACAGGCCGAGTGAGAAAGAGAGAAAGAGAGAGAGAAAGAGAGAGAGGGGGGGGGGGGGGGTGGGTGTAAGAGAAGGTGGGTGTTGTGGCGGGGGCCTTGAGGAAGGGGGTACATAAATTAGCTTACTATTGTGTTAACTCATCTCAAGAGACCATGACACTTCTGTCTACATCTGGGTCCATTTATGTTTATATGTCATAATCAAGTGCCAAAATGAACAACTTCCTAACCGGGAAAGTAACAAAGAACAATGAAGTATGTTACAAGCTTTGCCTTGCGAGAAGAGAACCAAAGACAGAGGAGTGGGCTTCAAACCCTCGTTTGACAGTCGAAACGACGACTGAAAGAAGCGCAGAACTGAAGTTCTGTACATTTCTTATCATGAACTTTCAGTGGAAGCTCAGAGGCACTGGCTGCTCAAGCAAATTAACAACCGGTGCTTTACCCAGATGAAATCCTCAGCGCAGACCAAGTGAAGTCTATCTTCCTTTGCATCTTATATTCAAACATTCAATGAACATAGAAAAACAAAGACAAAGAATTCCTATATTGCCCAAAAACAAATAAATGTTTAATGTCTCAGATGCTCGTCTATTCCAGACGAGTAATTGGACAGATTTTCTATGCCTTCATGAAGCAGTCGTACCGCTGGAGGACATAAAGCTGAGCGCAGAACCCATCTGCCAAACCCAGATGGCTGTACTGGTACATGTGAAGATATAAGAAGATATATTATCTGACTATAATAGCAATCTCTACAGTCATTGTTGTGTGCAGTGTAACGTGTAACGTGATGTTGTAGTGTGTAAACACAACATCAAACAAAATGTAAGACTGAGCACAAAAGGCAAAAGCAAAAGTACAAAAACCAAAAGGGAGTGGCGGACGTTGTACACGGTTTAAACACCTGCACAGGTGCACCATGTCAGCTGACAAGCGGACAGACAGCAGACAGACGGAGAGAGAGAGAGAGTACCTTCAGTGGTGATCTCATGTGTGATGTGTACTACTGTCCTTCACAGCTGTGTATAGTATATGGATGATCCAGTTAGCAGGGTATCATTTATATCCATTTACTCATCCAATAATACATAAATTAATACAATGACGAATAAAAAAACAACAATGTTTTTGTTTTATTTGCCCAACCAGATGGTCAATATCTGCATTGATTGCCATTTAGCAAAAGGACACATTTCTTTTTTTTTAATCTGCAAATGTCAAATATGATAAAAAAAAAAAAAGGCGAAAAGGGTGTATTTTCCGGGAATCTTATTAAATGCGGTCTCCACTACCCCCTCTTTTCATACCCAAGTCAAACTAATCTGCATGTCTCGGGCCGACATGGTTAACTTCCGGCTATATTTAAGCAAAACCCTTTGTCCTGCATTTCTCTCCCCTAAAGTCCCTCTCCGTCTTGCTCCTGCGGATTATGTTCTGCAGAGACCCTTGCCCTGTCTGCTATCAGCCAGGGAAGAACTAAGGGAGGCGGGAGACAGTGAGCTGCTTCAACGGCACACCCCTGGAGGCGTTGAGCAAACCAAGGTTATGCCTATGACTTCATCCTCCCCTGCTCCATCCCGCTCCTCTCACTCCTGTCCAGTCCTCTCTCTCTCTCTCTCTCTCTCTCTCTCTCTCTCTCTCTCTCTCTCTCTCTCTCTCTCTCTCTTTTTTTCTCTCTCTCTCTCTCTCTCTCTCACTCCCTCGCTGGCTCCTGCTCACACTCTCTCTCCGTCACTCTCTTCATCTCTATTTCCTTACAAATGGGTATAAGCCCTGCAGGACCTCCATCCCATTATATAGTGGGATGTACAGTATGTGGTGTGTGTGTGTGTGTGTGGGAGAGTCTCAAATAGTAAAAACCAAAGTCCGAATCCGTTTGTTTGCGTATTTTGTAAACAAGGACAAGAGATGGCCTGTTCTCGTGCGGCAACATATTAGTTAATCTTCTTGGTGAGGAAAAGCTTTCTTGATGACTTTTGTCTGACCAACTCTTTTCTTATGTGTTCCCTACACTATCTTAATTCTTCCGTAGTTTTCCTCAAGCAAAAGGGTTTTGTCACGACTCAGATAATCCTCTGTGAAGTCACTCCCTTCAATGCTCTGCTTTGATAAGATAACATGAAAACCTAAGGGATTAGAGTCTGACTGTACCTTGGAACCAAATCAAAGACAAAAAGACAACATCAAACTGACAATAATACATGAAAGTCAGTTAATTTAAAAGCCATTATAAAGCGCCAAAAAAAACACACAAATTGGTTGGGGAAGACAGAGAGAGAGTTTCCTGTGCTGCTGTTTTTTCGCCAAGTTCTCAGATCTCAGCAGGAGCAGCTAATGGCCCACAGACTCAAATTGGTAGCCTGCTGAGATCCTGTTGTGTCATGTTACATCGCTAACTAAAGGTAAAGTGCACTCTTCCACGTACCCAGGTTCCTGGCTTCCAGAAACGGTAGAGAATATATATATATATAAAATAAATGACTCAAAGTAAAACATTTTCCATCAACTCATTCTAGAGATCAAAGTGATATATTTAAGTAAAACAAATACTTAAACAGACAAATTTTAAGTTGTTGTTTTTGTTTAACTGGTTGTGGTTGGGGATTAGTATAATTTGGTTTACCTCGAAGCCATGCACAATTTATGATGCGCAACCGAAACATCTCAAACTCTATTTTGACGACAACAACTTTGGGACGAATGAAGAAGAACACAACAACATTGAAGAAAGCTTCAACAATAGCAATTCAGGTCTTGTGTTTCCTCCCTGGGTATTATCTTACAATTGCATTTGCATTTGGATCCCCCCACACTCGATGGGCTACATGTCAAACCTGTTCGATCAACAGCGCCATACGTCACTGCTATTCTCATAACAATTTATTCAGATGTCAAAACCATCCCTCAACTTGAACAGCAGGGATTGTCCTGTCCGTGGAGATGTGAATTTCATTAATAAGATATAGACTGAGGGGAGAAATGTGTGACAGTTTATTAAAACAGAAAATATAATACCGCAGAGTGGCTATGAAATGCAGCCGCTTATAAGGTGTTTTATCAAACCTGTCATGTTGTTTGTTTACGTCCCAATCTACAATGACGGACTGCACATATTGTTTTGGGAAGTTGTATTTGGATATCCCTCCTCATCTGTTCTTCTGGATGGGACGTATTGTCCCAAAAAAAACAACCAAGACGGGATGATTAACATTCAGCTAATTAGACAGGATGACAGAAAACAGAGAAACATTTTACTGGATCCATGGCATTCCATTGCCTGGGATGTGCTCCACCTGTTACCATGACACCTGCCTGGGAGACATGTTTAATGAGTCTTCTTGGGTTGTGAAACACACACACACACACACACACAGAAACACACACACACACACACACACACACACACACACACACACACACACACACACACACACACACACACACACACACACACACACACACAGGGAACATTGGAAAGACGAGGGTCATTAGTGCTTGAAGTGGCCACTCGTGATTGGTTGTTATAATTGTCATAGGATGTATGTAATGAAATTAGGTTTTGCTTATGTACGTGCTTTTGCATTACAGATCCTAATTGTTAATTTGTTCTATACAATGCATTACAGCAGCATTCTGCATTCATTTTAATCTAACATTTATTAATTTATTTAGTGAAGTATGTTCAGCATTGCATGTGTGTCTGTGTATGTGTGTATGTGTGTTGGCATGAGTGTGTGCATGCGTGTGAGGTTGTGTGTGTGTGTGTGTGTGTGTGTGTGTGTGTGTGTGCATGTGTGCATGTGTGTGTACGTGCGTGTGTGCATGTGTCTGTGTGTGTTTGTATGTGTCTGTGTGTGTGTGCATGTGTCTGTGTGTGTTTGTATGTGTGTGTGCGTGTGTGTGTGTGTGTGTGTGTGTGTGTGTGTGTCTCTGCGTGTGTGTGTGTGTAGGGAGAACCAGTTTAACCTCATGTGTACAGATAATGTGTCTCCATTTCTGCTGTAGGCCAGTGGGTCAGAGCAAAATAATTAACAATAACATTCCCTTACAAGACGACAGCTGCAGGCTCATTAAAGGACTTATTTTGATGAAGTCTTCATCCATCTTCATCTGGTTGATATCACCTCTCCTGCTCCCTTAATCACCCAGCGCTCCAGATGGAGTATTTACAAGTGCAGGGATAAGATACACCTCTTGAAAGGTGTGACCCAATCCCTAGAGCCAGCGACAGAATTGCTGTCTACATTTCACTATTGGTCTAGTGAGACAGAGCGAAAGGAGGAAGGTTGTCAATAATGTAAAGTGTATTTGTAGGAAGTGCACAGATCACTGTCAGGTCCAAAGAAGGGTCAAGTGTAAGCCCACACATGGAAAAAGGTGTAGCATGAAACAACGTCATTGGAGAGGGAACAGAATATAAACTACCGTGTTTATTTCATGCACATCCCTATAATAGGGATTTTATTTTTTGAGGTCAGTGCAAACTTGTTTTTATATTTTATTTTCTTTATTACATTTTTTTTAAGTAATAGTTTGCTTAATAACGTAAATAATAAATGAGTTACTAATTTGTTACTATTATTCTTCTACAACTATTCAATGCATGTTTTTGCTTTCCAATCATGTAATGTCATGTCAAAACACACACCTGGTCTAAGTTTAAGTAAAGTGGAAGACTTTTCATCTCCCCAAACTATTGAACTTGAATACATTTGTTGTTTCATTCACATTCAGAGATTCAATCAGGTGTCGTCCCAAAAAAAATGACCAATAAAACCACTCTTTGCTTTAAGTAGTAGTAGTAGTTGTAGTTGTTTCACAGTGGTCCAGCTTAAAAGGTGACACTAATAATCCATAATCTTGACACGGGTGTGGACGAGATGCTGTTCAATAGGAGGCTGTTGAATAACTCATAGAGTTCAGGTCCATTAGAAAATTGCTGGGGTTGCATTCGCAGGGGGGTGGACGGTGGACCGTTTCAAAGTTTGATGAGGCGGCTGATGTGATTACTCAAAGTCACAAATCACCGACCACGACCAGCCGGGGTTGGTCGTAGGTGTTGTCGGTTTACAGTGTGTGATGTCAGAGGTTAATGTGTACAGTAGACACCCAATAGCCTCATACATACTTCAGCCCTGGCTGAATGTGTGCTCAGAGAGAGAGATAAGAGCGAGAGAATGAGAGAGAGCGAGAGAGGGAGAGAGAGAGAGAGAGAGAGAGAGAGAGAGAGAGAGAGAGAGAGAGAGAGAGAGAGAATTAAATTACATTTCATGTTGACCTCATGAGTCCAGGTCTGAACAATGATTAAAAGCCCAATACATCACCAAATCCAATAGTACCATATTCATGTCAGTTATTAGTTGACCGGCTCCTTGTTTTTCATTGTTGTGCATATTTAAGTGCAGTTAATGTATGGACTTAGTAAGAAGCAGACAGTTCTTTTTTTTTTTCGCAAGTGCAAATTCACGTCTCAGGAAAATATTCACACATGCAAAACAAATTACAGAGCAAATAGAATTTCCCAGGGCCGATGAATCATAAATCATTACGCACAAATCACCATTGTTTTAAAAGCAAACACAACAACACGCGGAAAGATTCAGCAGCCTTTACCGTCGGAGAATGTGCTGAACTACAGAAAAATGTAATTCCTGATGTCTTCCTCCATTCATGGTGATGAATGAGCCTTCTCTGTTAGTCAAGACAACAAAAGCAAACTGAGACAAAGAACGATGATGATGAGTTATTAGGCTGTTGTTTCTTTGTTTAGTTTAGTTTTTTTTGTGGCTGCACCATGTAAGGCTTTATGTGAGTGTCCCTGCTTCCGTGAGATATTGCGATCACACACACAGTTTTTTTTCACAGTTTTTATTTTTCATGATGACGCCCCCACACATATATGCACACACACACACACACACACACACACACACACACACAAACACGCACACACACACACACACACACACACACACACACACACACACACACACACACACACACACACACACACACACACATACACACGCACATGCACTCTGACCTGTGAACAAATGAACTGTGTATTACTGTAACTAAATGCTTTCTATCTCTAGGCACTGTGTGGTTGCATCAATATTGTCTGTGTTACACATTGTTCACGATACTACAGTAACACAAAGTATCCAAGCTCTGTGTATGTCTACACCGTAGCAAAACAATGGCAATCTTTTTCTCCGCCAGAAAAATGCTTCCCGTATACATCTGTATACCCCCATGGAAACGATTCAGTTACACCGTGCTTGAAAAAGGCTGTCGTTTACTATGACCCTATCCATCCACTGCTTACATCGCTTATACAGTCAGCACTGAACGAGAAACACAATTCCGTGTGGGCTTATTTAGTGCAGCGTTCTACAAAAGGGTCTTTCTGGTGGCGGGCAATCGTTTTGAACCAAGATGTGACAGATTGTGTGGAGTCGCCTTCAGAGGTTATCAAAGCCTCAGCGCAGATTGCTCTTTAATCTGTGTGCCAATTCAGCCTGTCACGTGCCGGTGCATTTTATCTCCTGGCTTAGTTCATTATTCTGTCACCCTTCGATACAAACACAGCACAGCGGGAGAGTCCGGATGGCGAACTCACATCCACGTCCAAATACAAATAATAATACATGCCATGGAATTAATATTAACCACATGCTGCCATCCGTGGAAACAAACGACAGAAGAGCGACTTTACAGTTTTTGCCCATTGCTTGAACACTATAGACACATGCTTGGACCAAAGTAACACAACTTTAAGTTTTTGTTACTATACCTTAAACACATGTAACCATACCTTAAACCAAACCGCTGCTTTGCACTTTATTTGCAATTCTGCAACACACTTGCTCCTTTCTGCAACACACTACACACTATTTCATACATAAGACACTTAGTTCAAAAATGAAATCCCAGCGTACCATTGGGAAATCTACTCAAAATACAAAACACATTGGGTAATTGAAAATACTTAGATACACACCTGAAAACACTTAGTTACAAAACTGAACACCAATCAGCCAGCTACAAAAAGGCCAAAGGGCAATTGTGCACATCCCGGGGCAGTGCGGGGGCAATGTCTCATTGTGTGTCGCCATAAGCCGTCGAGGGTAACTGCAACATCATGCAAAAATAGGTCCCTACAAAACCCAAAATATCATCACATTTCTAGATGCACTCCATGATGCAGCTGTACAGGACAGATCAGAGCAGCCCAGGTTTGTTGTTGTCTGGGATAATGTTAGTTTCTATGGGGCTGTTCTGGCCCGGAACTGGTTCACCAACCATAATCAATTTGAAGTTGTATACCGGCCCATTTCTAACCCTATAGAATATATTTTTTCAGCTTGGAGATGGCGGGTATATGATCACATGCCTGCATGCCTCTTCTGCAGGCAATGGAATAGGCCTGCGGAGACATTGAGGTAAGGTCAATCCATGGATGGATTTGGCACACAAGATGAGGATCCATTAGCCCACTTTCTGTGTTTACAGTGTATTTTAGGTTTATTTTTGGTTCATTTTTGCTTAAACTGAATTTACTGCACTGTAAAGTACAGTTCTGCAATGTACAGTATTAAATATTAAATTTTTGGGTTATTGTGAAAACGTGCCTTCTGTGGAATTGAATAAAAATGATGAGTGAAATGATCAAGTGATCAATGTGATCAATGATCAATGATCAAGTGATCAATGAAAGACTGCAGTGTTATATATATTATATAGTGTTATATAAAGTAGACTAGTATGTTGATGCTGATCTGAAAGTGTATTCGTATGATGCAAGTGTGTATAATTTTGTCAGAGTAAGATTTTGACAAGGATTGTTAGGTTTCGAAAGCAGTTTCAATTTGACATAGATGTGAATGGTATATTTCCCAGTGTTGGGTCTTATTTGCTTGTGTGTTGAGTTTTGACACAATGAGCCAAGTTTGGCAAAACGCGTTCAAGCCACGGGCAAAAAATGTAATGGAACCCATACGATACGATACGATACGATACGACTTTATTTGTCTGAAATTCTTTTTGCATCCCTGGGAAAACTCATTTAAGAAAAAAGGAGGACATACAGTATACATACATGTAGACATATAGCATAAATAGACAGACATGTGGGCATACAGTACATGTAAAACATAGAGCATCAACAGACAAACATAGAGCATCAACAGACAAGCATGAAACTTATAGCCACAAATGACAATATCAAGCATGACAGAGAACATATACATACATCACTTAAAGACACTATATACATGAATAAATAAATATTGCACCAGATCTTAATGTTGCTGATTTAACAAAAGGATTGATTGATGTATAAAAGTGTCTAAGTTTGTTGCGGTTGAAAGAAGGAACTCTAAAGCGCCTGTTTGAAGGCAGTAGCTGATATTCTTGGTGTAGACTATGTGAGATGTCAGTGGAAATATATCTGGCCAACCTGAGCATGCTTTTGTTGTGGGCCTCCTGGAAGTGGTTGGCTACAGGCAGTCCAATAATCTTTGAACAGATTTTGATTTGATGCTGAAGTCTTGCCTTATCTTTAACAGAAAGGCTACTCTGCCAGACTGTGCTGCAATAAAGCATAACACTCTGAATCACAGATGTAAAGAACAGGGAGATTATTTGGGTGCTAGATCCAAATGATCTTAATATATATATATACGCTGTTGTATCTTTTTACAGGTAAATTCTATATGATGGGTCCATGATAGATTTTGGTCTATCATGACACCCAGGTATTTGTAAGTTGGGACTTGACTGATTTCTGAATTGTGGATCTTCACTGGGGACAGTTGGAGATTGGATGGTTTTCCAAGAATGATTTCCTCAGTCTTCACTGTGTTAATAATGAGGGAGTTATTATCACACCATTCAATTAACCAATCCACATTGCCCTGGTACAGTGTATGATCCTCAGATTGGGTGAATAGGGTGACTAGGGTGGAGTCATCGGAGTATTTAAAAAGATACTGATTTGGCACATTGGTGGTGCAGTCTGAGGTGTACAGGGTAAACAACACAGGGGAGCTTATACAGCCCTGGGGTACTCCAACATTGGTGGTATTGGGAGAGGACAGTGTGTCATTTACCTTGACTAACTGAACCCTGTTTGTGAGAAAGGAAAAATACTAGTGAATAAGATATGGCATATGGGTTAATCTGAAACTTAATCATTTTAGATAGAAGTATGTCTGGCTGAATGGTGTTAAATGCAGATGAAAAATCAAGAAAAAGAGCCCTGGCATAAGTCCATCCCACATCCACGTCCCATTTGATGATGTGTGTTGACGACTGTCTTCTATAGAGCTGTTCCAATCATAGACGAGCTGGCATCCGTAGTTAACACTACACTAATGCTGCATGCTGCGACTCCAAAACACACAATGTTCTTGTGCCGTATGCACAGGGACAATTGATCTCCCTCCATTCATTCCCTCCATCTCTGTCCTTTGCCATAAGGCTCGAGAGATGGAGAGGAATGCGTTTATCAGCCACTCTGTTATTGTTGGTGCTTGTTCTTTAGTGTGCTGTATGAATGTACACTGTGTGTGCATTCTAGATGGACTTTACTATATAGATAATGTTCGGGTGAACTGGGTGAAATTTTAATCACTGTAGATGTCACTGGATGAGTGAGTCTGCTGTGTGTGTGTGTGTGTGTGTGTGTGTGTGTGTGTGTGTGAGTGTGAGTGTGGAAGGCAACACCACAGGAAGTCCACATGCCTCCCACTGCTGGCCACACTCAGCGATTGCATAGCAGCCATTCTGGTTTATGTGTTGACTGTGTGCGTGCGGGCGTGTGTCTGAGTGTAAGTGTGTTTGTATGTGCGTGTGTTTGAGCGGTTGAGATAAGAAAAGAGAGAGTGATGGAGAGACCATTCGGTGTGCAACGGTCAGTCTATCAAATCGTTGCGGGTGCATTATGGCCCACAAGTCAGTAACGCCCCAATGGATAGAGTCCTGCAAATCTGGGATCATACACCTGTTCATTCAGAGCAAACCCTTGCAGACACATGTACTTATCAATTTGTTATCATACAACCCTTCAACCACACTTGTCTTAACAAAACTAAATACAAGGTACTTTTACATACGGGTGCATAGTCCTGGCCCGAAGTTGGAATAAATTATATTTCCACAAAATTAGCTCAATTGCCCAAATGTATGTTTCTTTTCCTCTTCCTACTCTATCCTTAAATTGTTTTAAACAAAGTTTTAACAAAACTCAATGCTCTGTACTTTTGCATACGGGTGCATAGTCCCGACTCGATGTTGGAATAAATTAGCTCAATTGCCCCATGCATACGTTTTCTTCCTCCTCCAACTCCATCCTTAAATTGGTTCCACCCTTGTGTTCGTCACCGCGTTTCTCAAGTGTGGCTTGCACAGCATTCCAGCACACCACATTATTACCCATGAAAGGACTTAACAGCTGTGTATTGCCTCCTTATAACACATCTCAAGGCTGCTCCCTAAGCCCAGCGCTGTAAAGCAATTACAGGGAAACCGGAGGAGCTGTAGTTAGGAGGAGGTGGAGCCGATGCCCTCATCTGGTCCCCCGTCATCTGAAGCCGGTCGGAGACACTCACGCACCATCCGGGGAGCCTCTATCCAGAGAATTATGTCATTTACATGTGCATTTAGGGCATTTAAAAGACGCTTTTATCCAAAGCGACTTTCAATAAGTGCATTTGTCAGAAACAATATATCGCTGTCGGTACAGTAAGGATGTTCATAGAACTGAGTGCCAAGCACTAACAATCGCTAGGTTAACACATTCCCTATATACAACAAAGCTAGTTAGGATAAGATGCTACACAATGCTAAGTACTGTTTTTAAGTGCCAAGACGTACAATATACACTAAGTGCGTACATTTAGTGCCAGCTTTATCATTGGCCCTTAATGACCATTTAATTGTGGTCTTCATTTCTTCGGAGAAGGCGGAAAGTTTTTCTTCCCATAATATATCTTTATTTTGGTCCTGGCTCTGCTTGCTCCCACCCTATGATTGCTGATGTAAAGGGGTTTCTTTAAGGTAAATTGTAGTCTGGAAAGAGATTCATTCATCACCAGAGAGACCTGCGAGGTCAACTTGATAGTCTACGTTTACATTTACACACTTTTATCCAAAGCGCCTTGTAACGGTTCAAACACACATTCACAGACCGGCAGCGGAGTCAACCATGGAAGGGGACAGCCGGCGAGTCAGGAACAGTTAGGGTTGGGTGTCTTTCCCAGGGACACCTCTGCACTCAGCTAGGCGGAGCCCGGAATCAAACCAGAAACCTCCAGGTTACGAGTCAACCGGCTCAACCTCCTGAGCCGAGCAGACCCTGCTACTGCGTCTGTGGAGTCCACCGTCTACAGAGGTGGAGACTTGGGATGACCAGCTGAGAAGAAGGGAGAATGGTGTCCCCCTCGTCTCTCACCTCTGCTGCTTCTCGTTTCCAGAGAAGCAGTTGTACCGAACGGAACGCTGTGCACTCATTCATAAAAAGATCTGTGTAATTACTTATACTGTTACTTGGGTTTAAGCATTGGTTTTGAGTTGTTTTGCTACAGCCCATTGGAGAATGTCACATAAAATCAGCCAATATAATGAGCGGTTATTATCCTCTGAAAGAATCTATGAAAAACATGAAAGATGAAGGAAAAAGAAATCCCATTTCATGCATATATAGTGTTGAAATTCCATTTTAAGAAAATCGTACCACAGTAAACTCTCTGGCAGAATCGTTTTTGTGAGAAGACTACTCAGCAAAGAGACATAATAAGTTCACTGCCCACTCGGAATGAAACACGATCTTTCAACCAGCGAGCAATGCGATCCTATATCTCCAGCCTTACAGGAATCCTTGCATTGATACCGGGACCATTAAAACAGTGATACTGTGCAGTGGCTGGCCAGAATCCTAACAAAGTTAGGATCCTGGCCATCCAAACAAAGTTCACTGAAGATGGCCATTCAGCAACAAAAAAGCCAACCAGGTGCAAGCAGTTCCTCTTGTTTTAAGTCAAGTTCAAGAGATATTGCCTCTGTTTCCACCACACCTCCTACCTATACTGAACTGGAGGAGCTTATTTAAGTCTTTTGGGGGTTTCTAACTGGTTACAACCGATATAAACCGATGAAAGTACTATTTTTTAATCAATCCCAAATCCAACGCATGGCACTTTTATTGTGAAGTTCTATGGCGGCAATTATCTTTCAGAAAAACTTGCTGCTGCAGGTCCATTAATGCTCAGTGGGACATTGGGTATCAGATAAACAAACACAGGCAGGGACACGCGCAGGAACACGCACGCGCACACACAAACACATACACACACGCACGCATGCGCACGGACACTCTGTCACACACACACACACACACACACACACACACACACACAAACACACAAATACACACAAACAGAGATGCTCGAATGCACCATACACACGTGTTTGCACACACACCCACACCCAAACACACACACACACACACACACACACACACACACACACACATACACACACACACACACACACACACACACACACACACACACACACACACACTCACAGAAAGATTAACAAACAGACAGACCAAAATAAACACATGGACAAAGGGGCTGCAACACATCTTTCTCTTCCTTCCTTCCTTTTCCTCAAAGGCATTTCCCACCCAATAACGCTCCTGTGGGGCACCGGTTTTCTCCCCTTAACCTGAATCCCCTAACCATAGACGGCATCACGCCGAAGAGTGATATAATTGGTCTCCAGTGGAGCGACGGTGTCTCGCTTGTTCGCCCGTTAGCAACGCAACACTCTGGCTCGGTGTGGCTGCTGTCCAGGGTGCTGATCTACAGATGTTTGCTTTGCGGTAGTAGAGGTTCGCTGCAGGGCATTCGTGTGACGACTTTGGTCACAACAGACATGTGCATCTGTCGTTTCTTTTGTATTCTATAAAGAGAACCTACGTGCATTCAATTTAAAGCATCAAACAACGTCATAGAACAGTTGATGCTTATGACAAAAGTAGATCAGCTTTTGAGACGTTGGACCAAACTCCCTCTGTCTGCAGCAGGATGAATTAATTCAATTAAAATGTCTATACTCCCAAAATTTACATATCTGTTTCAAAATATTCCTGTTTTCATTCCAAAGTCTTTTTTTAGTAAACTGGACGGCATTTTTTCATCATTCATTTGGAATCATAAACCTGCCAGAACTAGCAAAAGCCTCCTGACGCAACCGAAATGTTCTGGTGGCATGGCTCTTCCAGAATTCCAATCCTACTACTGGGCATGTAACATCCGACCCATGTTGCATTGGCTATATGAAGACCCTGGTGCTGATGCACTTTCTTGGCAGTCTATTGAGTCTAAGTCATGTAAACAATCCTCATTGGCAGCTTTTATATGCATCTCTCTCATCATTGTACACAGCTCAAACAACAAATTTGCTGGTTAAAACATCTCTGAAAATAGAGAAGGAGACATTTTGGTTGGCAGTCCATTTAATTTAAATCCCCTGTCTATGCTAATCATTATTTGAAACTATCTGTTATGGATAAAGCTTTCCTTATATAGTACAATGCGGGTATCAAGCAATTTCAAGACTTAATGGCACTTTTGTCTCGTTCCAATATCTTTGTGATACCTTTAATATTCCTAGAACTCATTTCTTTCGCTTTCTTCAAATCCGTAACTTCATTAGGAATATTTCCATGTTTCCAAGACAACCTTCTCGTTCCCCCTATGACCATATATTAGATAAGCCTTTATCATTCAAGGGTATTATATCAGCCACTTATAGAACACTAATGGCACTTTCACCCTCAAACATTTCTGACTTAAAATCTCAATGGGAAGGTGAACCTGGGGAGCCAATTTGTGAAGAATCTTGGGAGACTGCCTTGGGCAGAGTTCATAGTTCATCAATCTGTGCCAGACATGGGTTGCTACAATTCAAGGTTTTGCATCGCACCCATTGGACTAAACTCAGACTGTCAAAACGGTTTTCTGATGTAGACCCATTATGTGATCGATAAGTAAGTGCAATCCAGCATCACATACCCACATGTTCTGGTCTTGCACAAAGCTAGCTCATTATTGGTCATCCATCTTTGACACAGTATCAGGCTTCCTGGGACAGACAATCTCACCTTGCCCTTTGGTTGGGTTATTTGGGGTTGTACCTGATAACTTGGGTCTAACTAGGGCGCAATCAAATAGAGTTGCTTTCCTATCGCTCCTGGCCAGGCGGCTGATTTTGATCAAATGGAAGGACTGTAAACCCCCAACATTAACACATTGGGTCAAGGACGTTCTTTACTTCCTTAAACTTGAAAAAATAAGATATTCTTTGAAAGGATCAGCAAAAAACTACAATAAAATATGGGGACCTTTTCTGGACTATGTCAAGACACACACCACACTTAGAATAAGTAGAGAATAAGTATATTCAACGGCATAAGGTTGCGATTAGTTCCCCCTTAAATGTGATTTTCTTATTGGTACCTTTTTTTTGTCTTTGTTTGTCTGTCAGACTGTTTCATTATACTTTGCACTGTTCATTTTTGTCTTTTGTATTTTTTATTTTATGTCAGTTACTAAAAAAAAAAAAGATAGTTGAGACAGTTGATGCTTAATTGTATAGCCGAAGGGTATGTCATGATAACGCCTGTTGATTGATTGACGTGTTTTCTTCATATTGGTGTTATTCCTATCCTTGCTCTAGATATAAATAAATACATACATACAGCCCACCAGAGGCAGCCAATGTAAACACAAATTAAATGTAAACACCTTACAATCCAATCAGCTCATGTGTTTTTAGAGTGCCGGATACCAGTTTCCGGCAAACCATTCTGTGTTCATTCTAATAAGTGGATCCAGGCGAGGTTTTGGGGACATAACTCGAGATCATTATTTCCAACACGTGTCCCTGTATAGCTCCCTGTGGTTTCTCTAATTCACACTGCAGCAGGATCTGCAATGAACTCCTCTGGTCCTCATTAAGACTCCACATAAAAAGAGTTCCCGCTACAGGGAGGGAAGTTTGACATTGTTCAGCCTTTGACAATCAGATCGGCTCTCAGATCCGGCTGCGATGAGCCAATTACATCCCTAGTGCTGGTATATCGCTGGCCCTTTTCATATAAATGAAGGGTAGGTCATCTATTACCTATGTGCACACCATTGTTTAGTCCGTGTGAGATCATCAGGTGATCGCATGCAGAGACACTTAGTCTGAATCTCTCCGATGGCTGGCGTCTCTTCAAAATATAGCTCTTACTGGCATGCGGTGGATGGTTCTAGTTGTGCACGTTTGCATTCCTTTGTTGTGTGTCCACGGTCATGTGTTCGTGTAGGTAGGTGTAGGTCGACCTGAGTGTACTGGAGCATCAGGCTGCAGGGAACGGTGCCTCCCTCCAGGGATCCGCTCTCGCTGACCACTACAGCAGCGACTACTCGCTCGCTGCTGCCTTCTCTTCCTTTGACTCATTCCTATGATAGTAATAATACACTCGTTAGTTCGTTAACGATTAGTAGGCTATTCCGCGTAATTAGATTTCAATCGCGATTCTTCGTGGAACAGTTGCGTCTCGGTCGCGTCGTCAGGAAACTTTCTTTTCCCGCACTAATCCAGTGTCCAGTGGAGGTTGGTACTTCTCCGCGCTGAGAGCAGGTAGGCTGGACGCTCCACGCGTTATTCTGGTTTATAGTCGCTATTCCGCTGATCTGAGACGGAATTTTACAGAGCCCGTGTTTTTTGAGGCGTGTGTCGACTGACGATGACACTTTTACGGTTCTGTTTTTCGTCTTCAATCCACCATTTACCAAAGAAAGGTAGTATGTTGTGTGTGTGTGTGTGTGTGTGTGTGTGTGTGTGTGTGTGTGTGTGTGTGTGTGTGTGTGTGTGTGTGTGTGTGTGTTTGTGTGCGTGTGTGTGTGCGTGCGTGCATGTACGCGTGTGTGTCTATGCATGTTCAGTGAGTGATCAAGCGGAGAATCAAGGCGTGAGAGAGAAGTCGAAGTTGATTTTGGATGCTGTTAAGTTGGATCATTCTGCATTCCAGGTGGCGTTAGGACAGCATGAACTCGACAGCGGGTGCCGGCGGTAACTACCGGAGGGGTTCCGTGAAGGCAGAGAAGGTAATTTACCATGATATGTTTATTCCTGGGCTGTCTCACACTTGAAACTAAGCAACAACCAAAAGATAGGATGATAATGAAATTTGAAAGTGTGAGATTGCTTCCGAGAGGTTAAACTATAAAAGTGTTCCTTGTTCTAAGCACTGGTTCTCTATTTAATAGACTGTGTGATGCCATCGACACGTCTGGGTTTAGAGATGCCCTTTAGCCTGATTTGACGAGTGCTCTTTTTTATTCCTTTTGTGTCACTACTTTCCAATTTGCAAATCCTATGCTGTGGTGGATGACATTGTATGGGCTTATTTCACGTTGCAAACTTTCAAGGTAGCCTAGTTCTTTTCAAAGTCTGGGCAAATGGCATTTGATTTGAAGTAAACCAGAATGCTTCGTGTTATGTAGCTCTACCAATTTTATTCGGCTTATTGCAACTACACAACGTCTGTATAGTTGGGGACATTTATTAGTATTATTTTTATTTTTTTATTTTGTTTGTAATTTGCATATATAAGGCATTGTTCAGAGCACGAAATATAATTTAGGGTGTAGATAACATATAGGCCTCTAGAGGGCATCTCATCCACATAAAAAAAGCTATTTGAAGTTATCTCATCTCAAAATGATATATATTTATAAGTGTAATACTTTTCTGCTAGATATGCATGCAGAGGCCAACAGTAGTGCAGATGTTCATGTTGAAAATGCTAAACGCAAAGTGCTTCCCACCAGATGCCATCTTAGAGAAGGTCCAGCTGCGTTATTAAAATCTGTTATCATCTGTGGTCAATTTGCATAAGCCACAAACTAAGAAATTAATTCTGTCTGGGCCGGGTTGTCAATATTGGAGTAAGTGCGCTTCTCGGAGTAAACGAACACTCTCTGCAAGGGCCAATTATGCCTCACACCATTGTGTAACATCATTGTGATGCAGATTACGGACAACGCATTAAAATACTTTTTTTTCTCCGTTCTTCTGTTCTGCTTAAATTAGACTGTTACCATTTGTTATCCTTAATATATCTAGGCCTCTGACATTATTGGTCTAACTACACTGTTTAACAGTCACTGAATCTTTTTTCAAGGCTTTGAAATAAATGTCAGAACACCCAGTAGATTTTACAAGCCTAATTGTGGCTGACACTGAGATCCACAGAGTGGAGATAGCTGACCACCAACACACAACACAATGATTTATTGGCTGGGAGTCTGCAGTAGATATAGCAAGCTCACTGTCACCACATGCTGTTGTTTTCACATAAACCGGTCATGCTGAACAGAAACACGTTTCCTTACAGTACCGAAGATCCCGATAAGATGAGGAACCTTTTTATGTTTTCCTTTTGTGTTGACATCATGCAGGCTTGGAGGAGATTCTTTAAATAATCTTTCTACAAGGTTTTTTTCTTTCAGAGCTGATGTATGTATTCCACACTGCAGAGCAGAAAATCTTCCCCGGGTGAATTTGACAATTACTTTGACATTTTTATGAGCGTCGGTTGCATTGAGTTTCTCGTTTTCATTTGACACAGCTTTGTCAGTCTCACTACACCCTGGACAATTATCGTTAGCATCTTCAATACATTCAGTGCCATCTGCTGCAACAAAACAGCTGTTAGTTTGCCTAGTCTAAATTCGATGTTTCAAGTCCTATATATTTTTAGGTCATTGTAGTTTCATCACATCTCTGAGCTCCGCCCGTTGTGCTGCATGACGACCTGATTATCAGCATGAACCTGAGCGCTGCGGCTTTGTGGACTAGAATCCAAGATCTTTTATTTTTTTTTTTTAATAATGCGTTCAAAGTTTTCTCCACACCCTGTGTTGAATACTAAGACTCCCGAGAGAGTGCCACGGCAGAGACGGAGCTCTATTGAGATGATTTGTATGCGGTATGATTGTTCAGAGGCAATGCCTTCCAAATGTGTATTCTGTATTCTTCACCGGGCTGCGCCTCTGTGTTTCTGCATCCAATGACCGAATGCACTCTGAATGGCCTCTCCATAAATGTTTGCACACTGACCATCCGCCATTAGCCCTCACAAAAGCACTTTCCTTCCCCTCCTCACCAGCCCGTAGACCACTTCGCTCCCGCACCGGCTCCTCTTTGATGCGATGATGATATTATGGCAGTGTGACACCACAGCACAGCACAGCTGAACCATGGCGGATTGTTCACCGTAATGCAGTTGGAGAACGGAGGCAGCAGCCTGCAGGATCCACAGGACAAACAAGGTTCAGGAGCAGACATTAGTCATGCTGTCAGGGCTGTGGAGCTAGGGGGGCTAGGGGGGCTAGGGGAGCTAGGGGGGTGGGGGGTCCTGCTGTAGGGGTCTACCTGGGATATATGACTCCAACTGTAGGCCAGGAGGGGAGCCCCAGCCACACCACCACCAGCACCACCAGCACCTCAACCACCACCACCATTACCGGCAGCACCACCACCACAACACCACCACCATTACCAGCAGCACCAGCAGCACCACCACCACCAGCAACACCACCACCATCACCACCACCATTACCAGCAGCACCACCAGCACCAGCAACACCACCACCACCACCGCCACCATTACCAGCAGCACCACCAGCACCAGCACCAGCATTACCACCAGCATAAACACCACCACACCAGAACCACCAGCACCACCAGCACCACCTTCAGCACCAGCACTCCCACCTCCACCACCAGCACCCCCACCTCCACCACCACCACCCTCCCCTGTCTGAGTGCTGTTCCTGTACCTGTATCCGCCTCTCCACCTGTCACCGGTGACAAACGACCCAGCGGAGGGTGGTGTTTACGCACCATTTCCATACGTCACCTATAGATCCATCACATAGGTACACAAACAAAGCACTGGGAGCCGCTCCAATGCATTGTGGGTGGCTGTGCCATTAGAGGGCGGGGCAGGCAGGGCAGGCAGGGCAGGCTGGGAGGCGTGTATACCTGATATGCA